>NW_022106348.1:0-712 GCF_000313985.2 Echinops telfairi | reverse complement strand
GAAAATAATTTTATGGTTGGTGGTCACCACAACATGAGGAACTGTATTAAAGGGTTGTGGCGTTAGGAAGGTTGAAAACCACTGCTCTAGTCATCCTGACTTTACTCTGTCTTACGTCCTATGAAATAAAAATAATAATTCTTAACTCACATAATTGTTGGAAGAAGGAAGGAGATTACTAAATGAGCCACTTCTATAACAGTATTTAGCATGTAGTACACATCAATAAAGTTAATGTCTGATCCATTCACAGTTAAATATTTTGTTCTGAGCTCTGTCAGAAGTGCCATCACTATTTGGGGGGAAAAAAGTATAAAGGTTAAGAGCCTAAAATTGGAGGGGAAAAAATCCACACACTGAAAATGCCTCCATTTATTTGGAAGAAAGCAGACTTTTCCTTGATTTATAATCCCTCTTTTACTCCTGACTTTTGGTAATTCCTGAAATGCTACTCTAAAGCTTTCTCATCTCCTACCTCACCGTAAACTGGCTATTTCCATGGTGATTCGGTGGTTTCCTTTATGCTCCTTACTGGTTCATTGCCAGAGTGTGGTTGGTTCGCCTGTGTTTGTTTATTTAATTACTAGAGTTGGCCAATGCTTGTCCTCTAGCCTTTGCTCCTTGTCTATAAAGCATCATTAGTCCTAGATGTCTTAGGGAACGATCCCTTAGTGGCCAGGACTTACTTTCCATGCCTTGTGATTTGCATAAT
>NW_022106347.1:2277-3949 GCF_000313985.2 Echinops telfairi | reverse complement strand
GCCCTTCTGTTCCTTAGAAGCCGGTTCCGTTGTCCCGGTAGCATGGTGCCTTTCCTTCAAGTTACCTTTTTCTTTCTTAACAATTGTCGCCATTGGAGTATTTGTGATTGTTATTCATCGTTCACTGTACTTGACTGATACCTCGGACTGTCTCAGTATAGGAATTTATATGTATAGGAAAACATACAGTATGTAGGAGGGGGAAAATTCGTGGGGGAAATGCCATTGATCTTTGCCTTCAATTTTCCAATGAACTTTTAAAAAGTTTCCTAGTAACTAGGGTGAATTTCAGTGGCTTAGTGGGTGATGCGCTGAACTGCTAACCACAAGCTCGACCGTTCAAACCCACCAGCCTCTCCTTATGAGACCTGTCTACTCCCTTACAGATTTAAGGTCTCAGAAATGCACAGGGTCGGTTGCACCCAGCCCTAGAGGACTCATTATGAGTCCAAGTTGACTCCATGGCTGCGAGTGCGTGTTATTCCGGCCCCAGCATTCCCGGGGCTCCTGGAAAGTCTGCCCCACAGATAAAGGGGGCAAGCTGTCTCCTGTGTTGGCTAAGTGGCCATTTGGGGCCGGACCCTTGCGCTGGACGGCGCTGAGGCCACCCCAGCCCGGATAACTGCCATCACCTCGGCCTTGGCCTCAGCCAGGAGGCAAGACAAGCATTAACAACCATGAATTACACACTGAATTGATTACAAAGGGGCTGGGGAGCCTGCGAAGACTATGAGCCTGGGAGATCATCGAATAAGGGGAACTGACCCCGTGGGGGCAGGAGGTCGGCGTGACATTGGACAGAGACCTTGAGGGGATCAGTCTGCAGAAAATCCAAACCCTGAAACTTGGAGGCCTCGGGAACTGAATGGAACTGGCCGTGTGTGTGTGTGAATTACATTAAGATATTAATTATTCGGTCTCCACATTTACAATGTACATCTCAATGGTCTTTATGGTCATCACGACAATCCGTTCTGAGCACATTAGCAACTCCGTTTCCATTGGCGACGCTTCCCCACTGCCCTCAGCGCCTCCTGCCCCTGCCGGAGCAGACGGCGGATCTGATTTCTGCTCCTATAGATTTTCATCTGCTGCACATTTCGTGTACATGACAACAGACCCGCTGTGACGTGTTGTGTATGACATCTTTTAATTAGCGTCGTTTTCCAAGGTTCAGCCATGTGGTGGCACAAATTAGTACTTCATTCCTTTGTTTGAAACGAGCAAAAGAATTTACGTCAACTTCAGGTTTTTTTTCCCTCCTAGCCACTCAGATGAGTGTTCAGGTCTGATGGAAGGTTTTCAAAGCTGTGACCCTGCTCTTAAAAAAAATTCAATTATGATTATAATTTCATATGCAGAGTATGAAACTTTATTACTGAAATCAAAGAGAGCTTGAGGCACTTTTTTTCTCATTCTTTTTAAAAATTATTTTAATATATATTTTTTTAATTTTAATATTTTTATTCTTAATTTTTTTCTCTTTTTTTTCTCATTCTTATACTCATTGACATTAATTAGTGCTCTACCTCCCCCAACCTCTGTCACCATTCCCTAAGAAACTATCATGCCAGTTACTGTCTCTACCGATTTACCTGTGCTGGATTTCACATAAAAATATGGAATGCAATGTATGTATGTACACACACACACACACACACACACACACACA
>NW_022106347.1:0-1146 GCF_000313985.2 Echinops telfairi | reverse complement strand
AGGAGGCCATATGTGGCTCCCTGTGATCCATTCCCCCTTACTACCTCCCCTTTCCCTCCTGATATCGCCCCCTTCACCCCCGGTCCTGAGAGTTTCTTCCGTCCTACTAACATGATTTTTTAAAAAGAAAGAAAAGAAATCCAGTACCCCCGAAATGGATTCCAATTCAAACTACTAACTAGGCAGAATACAACTGCTCCCCTCAAGGTCAGCAGTTCAAATCCACCAGCTGCCCTGTGGGGAGGAAATGGAGGCTTGTCTGCTCTAGTAAGGAGGACCTGAGGTAGTGTAGTGGGTGATACATTGGGCTGCTCCCTGCAATGTCCGCAGTTCAAATCCACCAACCCCTTCTGCAGGAGAAAGATGAAGCTTTCGGCTCCAGTAAAGATGTAATGCCTCACAAACCCACAAGGACACTTGTCGGGTCGCTATGACTTGATTGGATGGCAGTGAATAGTTAGTTCGTTGAGTTATACCTGTGGTTAAAATCCCATTTGGGAATGGACTTTCTGTGTTATGATCAGTGTTGATGTCAGGGTCTATCCAGTCCGCTCTGAAACATAACGGTGGAAAACTAAAGCAGACCCTGCCTGGCGGTCCTCAGCACTGTTTGCTAAGTTTGAGCGCATTGTTTTGACTACTGTGTCAATCCGTCTCCTTCTTCGCTGAGCCTCTATTTCACCACAGGGTCAGTAGTTGGAACCCATCAGCTGCTCTGCAAGAGAAAGATGAGAGACTGTGTGTGTGGTGGTGACATCTCTGGTGTCAATTTGGGACTTGAGAGGATTAAGAGTGAAGGGGTGGCGGGAGGGTGGAGGGAAGGTGAGGGAGAAAAGGGGGAACAGATCACAAGGATTTACATATAACCTCCTCCCTGGTGGACGGACAGCGGAGAAGTGGGTGAAGGTCGGACGGTGTAAGATATGACAAAATAATAATGATTTATAAATTATCAAGGGTTCATGGTGGAAGGGGCAGCGGGGTGGGAGGGGGAAAAATGAGGAGCTGATACCAAGAGCTCGAGGAGAAAGCAAATGTTTTGAGAATGACGAGGGAAACAAATGTACAAAAGTGCTTGACACAATGGATGGATGGATGGACTGTAATAAGAGTTGTACGAGCCCCCAATAAAATGATTAAAAAAAA
>NW_022106346.1:2917-3767 GCF_000313985.2 Echinops telfairi | reverse complement strand
ATTGTCTACAGATGGGTTTTGAGTTTCTGCTCTGATCCCCCTCATTCTCAACAATATGTTTGGGTCTTCTGTTGCCTATTACCATATCCCATTGATACCTTATAACACAGAGGCTGGTGTGCTCCTTCCAAATGGGTTTGTTGCTTCTCTGCTAGATGGTGGCTTGTTTAACTTCAAGCCTTTAAGACCCCAGATGCTAAATCCTTTTATAGCCAGGGACCATTAGCTTTCTTCACCACATTTGCTTATGCACCCATTTTGTTGTCAGCAATTGTGTAGGGAGGGTGAGCATCACAGAATGCCAGGTTGTTAGAATGAAGTGTTCTTGTATGAGGCAGGGCTTCAGCAGAGGGCCAAAGTGCATCCATTACCTCAGTGTATTGCCATATAAATAAATGTGCATAGGCCAATACCTCTATTTTTGTGAATTAATGTATTTAAATATGTACATGCCTATGTTTATAACTCTCCATAGCTCTGATTCCTAGATCTTTCCTCTATTTCCTTTCACCTTCCTCCTGCCCCACCATCATGCTCACCCTTCTTCTGCCTCTTAGTAATTCCTCTCAGCTAGATTGCTCCAACATCCCCAGGATCTCTATGTCCTCCTCATTGTTGATTTTAAGTTCCTAGTTGTTCCCCTGTCTATGGCATTGTTTGCTCATCTCTCACACACACACCCCTACCTCATCTCTACAAGTCCCTCCAGAACTGTAGGTCCTTTGCTCTTTCCTCGGACTTGCTTCCCATGCGTATCTTATATACATAGGCAAACCATCAATAACAGAGACAAAAAGGAAAACAAAAGATTGAACAAAAAGAGGAGGGAAAGGCTAATAATAACTGCGAG
>NW_022106346.1:0-954 GCF_000313985.2 Echinops telfairi | reverse complement strand
GTGACTCATCATCCAGCACTATCTGACAATGTGCTGCAAGTTAATCCCTCAGAAGTGGAGAGCCCATTCCTTCTTAGCAGTGTGTTTTTATTCTGCAAGCTCTGTTAAAACCTGTTCACCTATGGCGACCCTGCTGGTATTTGAAATTCCGTTAACTGGGCTTCCAACAGTACAGAAGCATGCAAGCTACTGCATGCAGTGTGACAAACTGACAGACAAATGATGGTTCTAACATGCAGATCCAGGATATTATGTAAAACTTTCTGCATGTAATCATCAGCTATACAAATTCTATTTGGTAAAGCAAAAAGTCCTCACCCTTATGATCAACATGGCCCTCAAAATAAATGGTAGTCAAAAAATAAACTTCCTATTTAACCCTGGAGTCAATTCCAATTCATTCAAACTCCACCTCCTGTGTGCAGAGTAGACCTATACTACCAAAGGTTTTTGAGGTTGTAACCTCCCAGGAGAAGATTATCAGGCCTTTCTTCTGAAGTACTTCTGATTAGTTTCAAACTGCCAACCTTTTGTTAGTAGTTGAGCACGTAACCATTTTAATCACTCAGCATCAAAGGGGGGGGGGTGAGGTTAGGGTGAAGATGGACATGATAATTTCAGTGACAGGGGTCTAAAGCAGAGACCACATAAGGAAAACAAAGGTTTTACAATAAAATCACTGATCAGTCACCAAAAGGAAGAGTTAAAGGAGATGAAAATCTTTCTTTGCATACAAATGCTTAGATAATATTAGGTGAATTATAAAAGTTTATAATCATAATTAGGGGGATGACAATACTGTATCTTTTTTTAGAACAGATTTTAAAACTATCTAGGAAGATATAAACAAAATAGGGGGCTGATGATAAGAATTAATTCTGGGACTTCCGGGAAGATGGCAACGGTGTGACACACACCCGAGGGACTCCGCAGAATCCAGCCCAGGAGAGTTGC
>NW_022106345.1:2703-3903 GCF_000313985.2 Echinops telfairi | reverse complement strand
GGGGGGGGGTTTGCTGAGTAATCTCTTTGTTCTGAAAGGGGGATAATAGGTTAAGTAGTGTGGGGACCAATGCACAGCGAGCCTGGTGGCCTTTGGTTGATGAGTCATGAGGTGTCTGTCACAACCACTTAGTTCTATCTTGTACCATGAAAGCAATTATTTAAAAAAAAAAAACGTTTACTGCCTGGATTCCATGCTGACTCATAGAGACCCTCTCCACTCACCTGAGCTCCGCCCACTTGTCTCTCCTGCCCAGTGAAAGGGTGGGGGTGGGGGTGGGCAGAGGGCTGGTCTTCATCAGGACCCTGACAATTAGTCCTGGGGCTCAGTCTTGCATCCAGGTGAATCACGGTTAGCTAGATCTAGCCCAACACTTTGCCCCATGCCAAGGACTCTGCCTCCTTCCCAGCCTCCACCAGGCCTGCCCCCAGCCCCAGCCCACCCCTTTGCTCAGTCTCCAAATGTCATGCAAATTGCCACCTAGCAGCTTTGACAGGTCCCGCTGAGTTAACTGCCACCGCTGCGGAACCAAGGAAAACAGGGGTCCACCGACTGTCTCCATCAAGAGGAGAAAGGCTAGGCAGCCAATTAGACTCCACGCTATTTGACTAAGTGTGCCAGATTAATTGCAATTATTAATTACAGGGTACAGGAGAGCAAAAAACGTAATTATCGACCCCTTCTCAGTGTGGGACATGGCTGTGGGGTGATGGGCATCTGAGAACGCCCCATCAAAGATAACTGTGCATCTTCTAAACCTGGGCTGGGTGCGGGGAGCCAAAACCTAGTGAGCTTTCAGGGCAAGCACGAACTCGCGGCTGCCATCTGGCCTCACCTTGACGGAGCTTCGGAGCAGGCTTGGGCTCTGAGGGGATGGCAGTCAAAGTGGCTCTGGTCCTAGCTCTGGACCTAGTGCATGAGGGGTGTCCGAACCACCTGAGACTCAGTCCCTGCAAACGCTGCCCAGCCCTGCTCCCCCTCAATTCCGTGGCTATGTTGGAGCCTATTGTTGCAATCTCTGTGTTCATCCATCTCTCTGAGGACCTTCCTGTACCTCACTGACCCTCTACTTTACCAAGCATGATGTCCTTTCACAGGAACACCTCTCCTAACATCATGTCCAATTGGTGAGACAAAGTCTCACCATCCTTGCTTCTAAATGAACCCATCGCTATTGGCTCCCCAGCCAGCCCCATAGAC
>NW_022106345.1:0-1202 GCF_000313985.2 Echinops telfairi | reverse complement strand
AATAATAATATATAATTGATCAAGGATTCATGAGCGTGGGAGGCGGGGGTGGGGGTGGGGAGCTGATACCAAGGGCTCAAATAGAAAGGAATCGTTTTGGATATGTTGATGGCAGCATAAGTACAAGTGTGCTTAATACTCTCGAATGATGGATTCTTAAAAGATTTGTAAGAGCCCCGCCCCCACCCCTGCCCATAAAATGATTCATTAAAAAGAAGAAAAGAAACAGACTCTATTTAAGTATCATGTCCATGCTTATTTAGCACAAAGGCCTGGAGATCTACTTTGGAAAACAATCCAGACCCACGAACTGCATGGTCATGGAGTCGGTTCTGATGGATAGCAGTCTTCTATGGGGTTTCTGAGGCTGTAAATCCTTATGGGAGCAGGCAGCCTCATCTTTCTCCCAAGGAGTGGCTAGTGGGTTTGAACAGCCGATCTTGATGTCAGCAGCCAAATGCTTCCCTGGCAGCACAGTGAGGGCTCCTCATACTCAGATTAGGGCATTACTACATTAGCCATGCAGGAGTCGTGCCCTCTCTGACCTGCCACACGAGGGTGAAACAAAAAAGGAGTGCAACAGAGCAGCAAGGGGAGCAAAGCAACAACGTCCTGAGGAATCCCGGAAACAGACTTCTGACTTGTGGGGCAGGGCTTAAAGCCTCATCAGACCTGATCAGAAAACATTCATAAGGGTCAGCAGACAGACCTGGAACTATTTATAGACTTAAAAACTGTCAATTAATATAAGATAAGCAGAATTGTTTGCAATCCCGAGAAGAAAACAAAGGGACCAACAGTCCCAGGGGACAGGGGAGAGGAGGTGGTGGGGGAAAGGAATAGGGAACAACAAGAGATCTAAAATCCATGGCGAGGAGGGTGTAGAATGCCTGGTGGGGTTTGATCAAGTGCAATGTAGCTGAGAGGAATTACTAAGAGCCAAAGCAAGGTTGAACATGATAGTGGGACAGGAGGAAAGTAAAAGGAAATAGAGGAAAGACCTAGGAGGCAAAAAAGACATTTATAGAGGTATGTATATATGTAAATATATTAATATAATATAATTAATATAAACATAATAATACATAATGATAGGGATATAGGTCTATACACATATATCTATACGTTAAGTATTAAAGAAGCAGATGGACATTGGGTCTCTACTCAAGTCCTTCCTCAATGCAAGAACACATTGTTATAAT
>NW_022106344.1:2780-3936 GCF_000313985.2 Echinops telfairi | reverse complement strand
TAAAGATGGTTGCTGCAGTACATCAAGAGGGAGCATTCAGAAACGCAGGCCCCATCCAGAAAAGAACACAGAATAAAGAGCATAATTCTGGATGTCAGGTGGATTTGGCTGAAAGCAAAAATATCAGAAAGGTATTTACCTGCATTTTATTGACTATGTAAAGTATGTAAACTATGTAAAGTGCTGAGATGCTACCACTGCCCCTGGATCCACAAGACTTTCCACCCACTGGCCTGTGATATTATTGCATTTGGCATCATTGAATGTGTTGCATTAGTCTGAAGAAGGATTTATAGATTTCTATTAGACATATGGGCTAATATTGGATTTATGGTCTTGATCTGGACTGGGCTGGGATGTTTTCTTAATGTACAATTGCTCTTTATATAAAGCTCTCTCAAAAAAAAGAAAAAAAAGCTCTCTCTTATTCACATAAGAGTGAGTGTCTATGGATTTGTTTTTCTTGTCTTCCCAGACTAACACACTAGTCAATAAATTTCTCAAATTTAATTCATTTTAGAATAAGAGGCATCCTCTCAGATTAAAGATAATAACTGTTTTCCCATAGCTTCAACCTCTGAGATATGCCATTAAATATCAGATGCACTGTGGCAGATGAATTCAACCTTTTTGGCCAAAGGTGGTTGGACTAGAGTGAATCCTTGTATAGAAAATCTTTCCCAATATTAAATAAAACCTACAACACGGAGTGTGTTAGTTTGAGTGAAAAAAAACAACAAAACAACCGGTTTGGGAGCTTAAGCTGCAATTTAAAAAATAAATAATTAAATCATTTTATTGGGGGCTTGTACAACTCTTATCACAATCCACCCATGTATTCATTGTGTCAAGTACTTTTGTACATTTGTTTCCCTCATCATTCTCAAAACATTTTTTTTTCTACTAAAGCCTTTGGTATCAGCTCCTCACTTTTGCATTACCATTTGCTTGGTGTATTTTTCTCCAGCCTTTAATTCTTAACCTGTTTTGGTCTGCAAGCTTGAGATAAGTCTCCCGGAGGCAGCAGATCTATGGGTTATGTTTCCTGAGCTAGTCTGTTAGCCTCTGCCTTTTAATGCCTGAGTTCAGGCCATTTATATTCAGTGTTATTACATCCATCTGTGGACTCTGTGATGTCATCTTGCACCTTTTGTGT
>NW_022106344.1:0-1095 GCF_000313985.2 Echinops telfairi | reverse complement strand
GTGGGTCAGCTCCTCAGTTTTCCTCTCCCTCCTCTCCCCATTCCCCTCCCCCATGAACCCATGATAATTTATAAATTATTATTATTTTGTCATATCTTACACCGTCTGACATCTCCCTTCACCCTGTATGTCCTCCAGGGAGGAGGTTATATGTAGATCCTTGTAATCTTTTCTTCATTTCTCCCTTACCTTCCATCCACCCTCCTGGTATCGCCACTCTCACTACTGGTCCTGAGGGGATCATCTATTCTGGATTCCCAGTGTTTCCAGAAGCTGCAATTTCTAAGCAGTCCCAGTAGGCCATGAGTAAAAGGATGAGTTAAGAGAGAGAGAAATACAAGGAGGAATAAAGAGGAACTGTGAGATCGGAGGAGGTGAGTAGTAAGGGAGAAGAAACTAGGAAAGAGGATGCGAAGAGGAACAAAAAAGAGGCAAGTAAGAGAGATGAGGCAAGAACAAGTTAGAAGAGACAAGAAGAAGGAAAACTCAACTCTCACTGCCATCAAGAGGATTCAGCCTGATAGCAACCCTGTGAGACAGAATAGAGTTGCCCCTGTGGATTTCCAAGACTGTAAATCTTTGAGAGTAGAAAGGCTCATTTTTGCTTCCAAGAAGTAGCTGGTAGTTTTTGAACTGCTGACTCTATGATTAGCACACCAATTTGTAACCCAATAAGCCAACAGGGTTCCTTAAGAAGAGGTTAAGCCCTGTCCACATGGAAGAGGACCAACGACTTATGTGATTCAAGGACTGTAAATAACAAAATCTAAATCTGATAGAGGGAATATATCACCTGGGTTGCAGAAGACTAGGGATGACAGTGGAAGCCCAAAGTCCATTTGGGTTTACCCAGATGAACTAAGCCTCTGGTAAATCCCATCTGACCATTGTTGAGGGATATGAGTAACCTAGCTATTAGACAGAAAACATTGTAATGTTGTTAATGGCAGATGTAGTTAGATTAAAATGAAAACCTTATGTTTATTTTCTTTTTACACATTTTACAGTTATTTCAGTTTTTAATATATTTTATTTCTTTTAGAATGAGGTTTTTCTATGTTTTGTCCAATCATTATTATGGTTTTTTAATTGTTT
>NW_022106343.1:3032-3956 GCF_000313985.2 Echinops telfairi | reverse complement strand
TATGCAAATGTTTTTATTCTGGGTTTTTTTGTTCTGATCCATTGGTCTATGTATCTTTCATCAGACCAGTACCAGGCTGTTGTGGCAACTGTGGCTGTATAGTAGGCTTGGAGGTCAGGTAGTGCACCTACTTTGTTCTTTTTGATGAGTTCTTTGCCCAACCTGGGCTTTTTTTCCTCTCCATATGCAATGCGTAATCAGATTTTCCTTTTCTTTGAAAAATGATGCTGGAATTTGGATGGGGTTGCACTGAATTTGTAGATTGCTTCAGGTTAGTATAGACATTTTCACCATATGGAGTCTTCCAATCCACGGACATGGAATAATTTTACATTTATGTAGATCTTCTGGTTTCTTTTGGCACTTTTCTATAGTTTTCTTTTTAAGGTCTTTTGTTTTGTTTTGTCTGGGCTTGGTTAGATTTATTCCTAGGTATTTCAGCTTTTGCACAGCTACTGTGAATAGCACTGATTCCTTTATATCTTTGTCGGTATTCCCATCACTGATATATAGGAATCCAATTGATTTCTCCTTGTTAATTTTGTATCTGCAACTCAGCTAAACTCCTCTATTGTTTCCAGCAGTCCTATTGCAGAGACCTTAAGAATCTCAATATATAAAATCATGTTGTCTGCAAATAGCAAAAGTTTCACTTCTTCTTCACCCAATTATACTCACTTGATTTCTTGCCATTGTCCCATGATACTGGATAGTACTTCCAGCACCTTGTCGGTTCCCTTATTCAGTGGAAATAATTTCAGTTTTTCTCCATTGAACATAATATAGGCTCTTCCTTTTCCATATATGGCCTTTATTGTATTGAGGATTTTCCCTTCCAATCATATCTTCTTGAGAGTTTTTATTAGAAATGGACAAGTAACTATATGTGACCTCCTCCCTGGGGGATGGACAACAGAAAAGTGG
>NW_022106343.1:0-1162 GCF_000313985.2 Echinops telfairi | reverse complement strand
GTTAAATTTTTTGCCAGCTTTTGACTCGGAGTCTATTTTTGTCTAAGTTTGAGATGTGTCTCTTGAAGGCAGCAAATTAATGGATTTTGTTGTCTAATTCGGTCTGCTCCTCTTTGTCTTTTAATTGGTGTGTTTATTGCATTAACCCTATAAAGCCTGCATTTTTTATTTCAGGAATAAATTTTTTTTGGTTTTTTTATTCTTTATTTTCATAGTTCTCAATATCTATAACAACCAAAATATATTAAAAAATACAAAATTTGCAATGTTTTTTAAATGTAACCAAATCGTCACATTCATCCATAGATTTATAATACAAGAATAAAAAGTGCACCTTCAGTTCTATATTATTTTTCATCTTATTATTAAATAAAAATCAAACTGAAAACTTATTTTATTTATAAAATTGATTTGTTTCTAATTTTAGTTAGTGTGAAAATGAACAAAACAATTTTTTTTCTTTTGTCATACAAAGATGAACTTTGCATTTGTTGCAGAAACATACTGATTCACTCTTGCAATTGACATTTTTGCATCCTCCTCTATTTGTGACCTCAGGGTAATGGTGAAGACCATCCAAATGGGTATCTCTTCCAGGGATACTTCTGGCCACAGGACCTCTTCTCTTTTTGTTAGGAAACTCAACATAAGTAAAACTAGTAGAAAGTCTGCCTCTTTTTCTTGGTCTATTTCTTTTTCCTTCAAGAAGAAGAGCTTCGGTGATGCTCATTTTGAACTCTTGCAGACTTTGGGAATTTGTGAATTATCATTGAAGTGAATTTGGACTTTATATCTTCACATTTATCCCTATTTATCACTTCTGAGACAATAGGACAGTTTAGTTTGCTCTTCCAATATAAACGTGAATTTGAGAGTTTCACCATCGACATAGCAAGCAAGGCACCCCAAAATTGCTCAAGTTCCTGGCTACTCAGTGCAAGAGGTTTATTGGGATTTTGCTGGATTGCCTAAAGATTTGATTGGTCGACAATATGAGTAATGATATCCTTCGAGAAAAAAATGTCTAAAATGCTCAAAAGGACGTTTTACTACCCCAGAAGAATCTATTTGTCCTCACCATTCAGGCATAGTAGCTGTACCGTCTCCAGAAATGTGCCGCCAAAGAGGAATTCTTCAATTTCTTGATGTAGATGGCTTTGAA
>NW_022106342.1:2375-3941 GCF_000313985.2 Echinops telfairi | reverse complement strand
CTGTGCCAAGTCTGGTGGTGACAGTGGTTAGAACTGGTGTCACATGACCTGCTGGTTGATATTGGCCATTGGCTGAGATCTCACTTAGCTCAGGCTGTCAGCTGGATCACCTTCCTGTGGCCTCTCCACGTGATTGGCTTCAAACAGCAAAGTGTGTGGGTGGATTCCGAGAGCAAGTATCCCGCTTCATATGGCCTAGCTTGAAAAGTCAGCGTCATGTCTACCATAAAAGCGCAGGGGTCCTGTCTCTCAATAGGAAGAGCAACAGTGTTACATTGTGAGAAGCTCATGGGGGATGAAGACTGCAGTGGGCAGGGTGTCTTTGGAAAATTAAATCTGCCTCACTTTCTTTCCTTATAAATACAAAGATACTAGAACACTGTCCAGCCAACTTGATAGAGGATAATAGTAGAAGGGACAAGAAAACGGGATATCCTTTAGATATTTTTAAGAGAACCAGTTTTGGGGAGAGTTTTGTGGGGGGGTGGTGGTGAAGGTGAAGGAGGAGGAGGAGGGTGTTGCTTTTTTGTTTTTGTTAGGTTAAGAATATTTTCTTGCAGTCTCTGATAATTCGTTCGTTTATGTTGTTATGTGCCAGTGTGAATCAATTCTAAGTCACAGTGGCTCCACATGACAGAGTGGAGCTGCCCCATGGGGTTTTTCTTGCTTGTACTTTTACAGAAGCTGATTGCTGGGTAGGTTTGAATCGCCAGCTTCTTAGTCAGGAGTCAAGTGGTTAGCCATTTGCACCACTTGAGCACCATTTATTCTCTGTTCACCATTTTAAACCAATTTCTGTGTTCAAAATACTGAATATCAATCTCAAAAGTTAAAAATGTCTATAACACAGTCATTCTAGATTCAAAAAAGGGATGAGGAGGAGTGCAGAGATCTAATCCTAATATTATTACAGTAAAGAAAAGATCGAGACCTTGGCTTTCCAGCCTACTTTTCTAAGAATTCTTAGTCATGGGCTTGTTTGGTTAAAAACCTGAAGCTCAGAAGAGAAAGTTGGACTCCTCATATTTGGGAACTGCTCTTTGGAGATTATCAGCATTTAAGTGGTAATTGAAACCAATTCAAAAACTGAACCTTGAGAATGTTTGAACTATAAAGTGCTGATAGGAGAAAAAAACAAAAGAGTTGTTGGGAGATTATGTGAAATTTTGTGTATAAAATGCTTGCCACATTCCATGATGCACACCTTCCCAACACAATTGCTAAAGACAAATATGTGCATAAGCAAATGTGGTGAAAAAAGCTGATGGTGCCCGGCTATCAAAAGATACAGTGTCTGGGGTCTTAAAGGCTTGAAGATAAACAAGCGGCCATGTAGCTCAGAAGCAACAAAGCCCACATGAAAGAAGCACACCAGCCTGTGTGATCATGAGGTGTCGAAGGGATCAGGGATCAGGCACCAAAGAACAAAAAAAATCATATCATTGTAAACGAGGGTGAGTGAGACCCAAAGCTCATCTGTAGGCAACTGGATACCCCCTTACTGAAAGGTCGTGGGGAGGAGATAACAGGGTATCAACGATGAAACATACAACTTTCCTCTGGTTC
>NW_022106342.1:0-958 GCF_000313985.2 Echinops telfairi | reverse complement strand
CTGTACCAGTGTACATCCTCTGGTCTAGCCAGATTTGTAAGGTAGAATTGGGATCATGATAGTGGGCAAGGAGGAAGCATTTAGGAACTAGAGGAAAGTTGTATGTTTCATTGTTGCTACATCGCACCCTGACTGGCTCGTCTTCTCCCCGAGACCCTTCTGTACGGGAATGTCCAGTGGCCCACAAATGGGCTTTGGGTCTCCACTCTGCACTACCCCCTCATTCACAATGATATGATTTTTTGTTTATGCATCCATTTGTTTTCAGCGATCGTATCATGTAGGTAATGAACTCCAGACTTTTCGTCTAACCACCTATTGGCCATTTCTAATGTATAATTGTCATCTAAAATACAGTACACTCCTTTTAACAATAAAGCATTGTTTAGTGCCTGTTTTATCCACAGTGATTCCACATGCATTATCTTGTTTAATCCATTCAACAACCTTAGAAGATAGGAACAATGCCCAGATATTAAGTAACTTAGAATTTCTTTAGTTATTAATTCGGAGACTTGGTTTCATTTTCACTTTCAACCCTTAATCTAACCTATTAAAAAAAAATATATATATATAGAGAGAGAACATTTTATTAGGACACAATCCAAACATCATACAATTCAACAGTTCAGTACTGTACAATCTCTACCACGATCAGTTTTAGAACATTATCTTCCTTGTAATTAGCTCCTCATTTCCCCCCAACCTTCCTTGTCATCAAGGAACCTTTAATCCAATTGTTTTTCGAGATCCTGGGTTTCATATACTGAAAAACATAGAAAAATACATAACGAAGAGTCAAGAGGCTACCCAAAATAACAAACTGCAACAGAGAAAAACCCCAGGTAGAGAGAAAACCAAATTAAAAACTAGAACAAACTTAAAATAGGTGAAAAGGGAGATCAAATGAAAGAGTTATTCGATATTGACCTACTTACATCTGTTACATTCCACTCTC
>NW_022106341.1:2813-3956 GCF_000313985.2 Echinops telfairi | reverse complement strand
TTTTTTTTTTTTTTGCCACCTCCAGGAGAGATGGCACACCTTAACTCAGGACTCCCCGCCCCTTCAACCTGGCCCCTGGTAAGTCTACCTTTGTCTCGGCATTTGCCTGCTCTAAATCTTTTGTGGAAGAAGGGACCAGTCACTATTTGTCCTTGGGTGCCTGGCTTCTTTGACAGACAATGGGAGGTTTTCAAGATTCAGCCATGTTGCAGAGGGTACTGTAACTTACTGCTTGTTCTCGCTGAATCTTCCATCTTTATCACTCTCATTTCCATCCTGTCTTTCTCTGAGCCTTTCCCAGCTCTGAAGCTTTATTCAACATGGTCCTCTCCCTTGCCTTCTGTCTTCCATCTCTGCCTGTTGATCTGTTAGCTAGTCTTCAAGTAGTAACCTCAAAGAACGTCTCTTCTTTGAGGTCAAAGCCTCCATGACGTCCCAAACTAGAAGTGACCTTTCACTCCTGCAAGTTCCCTTGGCACTTCATCTGAACATTTATCACTTTACAGTCAATTCTCTAGATGAAGGGGTTTCAAGAAAGTTCGTGGAAAATTCCAGTTATGTTTGATTTTCCACAAACTTTTTGAAGCTCTCGTGTCTGTCTGTTCCTTTTGATTAAAGGTAGGTGGCTGGAGGCTCCTGGTTTCCTTTCACAGCACCCAGGTTTATTGAATCAGCGGTTGGTGGATGAAGGAGTAAGAGTGTGCCTGTGTTAGGCTGGGTTGACTAGAGACTCAAATCCAAGGAGAAAGAGAACTTTATATCAAGAAGTGATATGTGTAAGAGAGAGCTTTATATCAAGAAGTAATTATGGCTTGATACAATTGATGTATGGATTGTTTTAAGAGCTGTAAGAGCCCCCAATAACATGATCTTTTAATTTTTAAAAAAGGAATTATGCATCAATCAAACATCCCAGTGCAGTCTAGATCAAGTCCATAAGTCTGATACGAGTCCATAAATCCCTCTTCCAACTCACACAGTCACAAAGAATGATGCGAAATGCAGGCAAGATCATAGGCTGGTGGGTGAAAAAAAAGTCCTGTGGATCAAATGGCTGTGGAAGCATCACCGGGCTCTAGAAGGTCTCTGGCAGGTCTCTGAGTATCTTGCTAGCAGGAAGATAAAGACAGAGAGAGAGAGAGA
>NW_022106341.1:0-946 GCF_000313985.2 Echinops telfairi | reverse complement strand
TAGAGCTCTGGAAGACAAAACCCATCCCATCCCTGACTTGCCCACGGGGGCTCTGGGTCCCAGGTTATAGTCACTCTAATTCTCTGGGTCTCAATCTGTTGATCAGCAAAGAGAAACTTTCATTGCTCTAATATTCTTTCTTTTCTCTTTAAATGCTATCAAAGGGTTGACAATATTTTTGCCACTTGACTCTTTTGCTCTTCTTGCCGAAAGAAGGAGGGACTTGGAAAGCACTCTTTATTCTAAGCACGCGCACATGTGCACCCACACACACATGCATACACCAACCCCGACGTCATCAAGTTGGTTTGGATACACATGGTGACATGGGCCCCCGGGCCAGGGGGGGTGGGTTGGCTCTTGCCTGTAATCTCCATGGAAGCAGATCACCAGGCCTTTCTTCCATGGCGCCCTTTGGGGGGTTGGAACTGCCAACTTTAGGCAAAGTTGCTAGATGAGCACCAACTGTTTTGCATCCAGGGACCTCAGGCGCTTAGTGCCCCACCCCATCAACAGTGTGGGGGCTCCCTTGTCTAGAGTCTGAAGTGTGCTAGAGAAGAAAGCACCACCATGATGGTGCTTTTAATGCTTGTTTTGAAGCAGAGGACCTCAAGACAGGAGAGGATAAACTTACTCTTTTCTTCTCTAAATCTTCTGCTTTTGTTGGGTCCCTACATAGGTGCAGCTGAGTCAGAAACTTCACACCTCTCTTCTCCTAGAATTCCCTTCCAACGGAAGTCCTCCACTGCCTCCTCCCAGCCTCTCTTAGGAGTTTGATGTGACAGACACTCTCTTAGGCTTCCTCTGCACACCCAAGGAAGGGGCAAGCCAATACACGGTTGGATGGAATTGAACTCCCTATGTGTAGAGTCAAGCAATGTGGTAGTGCCATTTTACAATTGGGCAGGGAGGGGGCCAGTGAGGCAATCAGTGGGCGGGTGGGTTG
>NW_022106340.1:3005-3957 GCF_000313985.2 Echinops telfairi | reverse complement strand
CTGCCATCAAGTGGATTCTCACTTACAGTGATCCCATAGGTCACCCTAAAACTACCCCGTGGGCTGCCAATCTTTACAGGGGTACAAAGCTTCAACTCTCTCCTGCTGAGCAGCTGGTCATTTCAAACCGCCGAACTTATGGTAGCAGTCCAATGTGAGATCCTGCAGTCAAGGGTCACAAAAGATTATTTGACTGAAACATAAGAGAGGATGTGTGTATCTGGTGAATATTTTCCTGCCCCAAATCTTTTCCTGATTTTTAACCATGTAGTATTGGTTGAAATCTTGTTCTGGTTGAAACACAATCTCATGCAGGTCCCACATGAGCACAATTAATTACTTGTTATAGAATTCCCAGTATTCACAATGCTTTCTGTAGGTTTTTAGGATCACACAATCAAATCCTTTTGCAAAGCTAATAAAACATAGGTAAATATCTTTCTCTTATTCGCTATTCTCAGCCAAGATCCATCTGATGTCAGAAATGATAGCTCTGGTTTCATGTGTTCTAAAACCAGCTTAAATTTTCTGCAGATCTCTATGGATGTACGGTTGCAGTCATTTTTTAAAATTATCTTCAACAAAATTATATTTGCATGTGGGATTACATGTTAGATAATGTCGGCATAGTGTTTGGTCACCTTAGTTCAGAATAGACACACATATGGATCTCTTCCAGTCACTTGGCTAGGTAGCTGTCTCCCAAATTTCTGGCAAACGCTACTGAGTGCCTCTAGCACTTGAAGTGTTGGAACACTTCAGTTGGTGTTCCATCAGTTCCTGGAGCCTTGTTATGTTTTGCTAATGTCTTCAGTGAATCTTGAACTTACTCTTTCATATGCTACCTCTTTAAATAGCCTAATATAGACTAGTTCTTTTAGATAAAATTATTTGGTGTAGTTCTTCGATCTTCTTTTGATACTTCTGCATCTTTCAATATTCTGCCCATATA
>NW_022106340.1:0-849 GCF_000313985.2 Echinops telfairi | reverse complement strand
CATAGCTCTCTATCCCAAAGGTAATCTGCATATTATATTAAATTGAATTTACAGCTAGAATTCCTCTTATGTGCTGTCCAGTCATTTTAATTCAAAGTGACTATATTACAGAGGTGTGATGGCATTGTTGTTACATATCAGTTTGTGATTTACATGGTCTGCAGTTCAAAACCACCAGGCCACCCCATGGAAGAAATGCAGGCTTTTCTACTCCTGTAAAGAATTGCATACTCTGAAACTCACCGAGACAGTTCTACCCTGTCCTATAGGGTCACTGTGAATTGGCATGATTCTACAGCTGGGAGTATATTAACAGAGTGTAGAGTAGCCCCATAGGTTTTCTAGGTTATAATTTTTGTGGGAGTTAATCACACACCTTTCTTCCTTAGATTTTCTGACCGTCTACTTTTCAGTTACCTGCTGAATGTTTGTTATATTCTGAGGTCCCATTGGATCTTCTCCAACCCATAGCAACCCGATGCCCTGACACACAACAGAAGGAAACACTGCCTGGTCCTGTACCGTCCTCACAATTGTTTTGTACTGAGTCCATTGGTGCAACCATTTTGTTCATCTGTCTGATTCAAGACCTTCCTCTTCTTTTGCTAGCCCTACACTTTACCCAGCACGATGTCCTCCTCAGAGACAGGTCTTTCCTGACAGCATGTCCAAAGCATTTAACACAGGGTCTTGCTATCCTTGGCTCCCAGGAGCACTCTGGTGTTACTTCTTCCAAGACACATTGCTTTGTCCTTTTACGGTCTTCTTCTCCAGAACCACAATTCAAAATCAATACAGTCGTTCTTTTTATTTTTTATTATTCTATGTCCAACTTTCACATCATATGAG
>NW_022106339.1:2952-3952 GCF_000313985.2 Echinops telfairi | reverse complement strand
GGGGGGGGGGCGGGGCGGGGGGAATGGGAAGCTAACAATACTGAGTGTGAGAAAAATTATTCTAAAATTGATTTTGGTAATTTTACACCCTTTCTGAATATGGTACAAGGATTAAATTGCACGCTATGTAAATTACATGCCAATAAAACTATGTGTAGAAGAAAGAAAGGACATGCAACTAGAACAACTATAGACCTGAAGATTAAAAATATAAAAGTGACATTAGCCCTTGACTTGTAAGCAAGTAATTTGTCTGTGGACACACGTAGGTCAGAAAAGCTTGTGCCCATCAAAGAATAGTGTCCTACCCCATAGGGCTGAAAGTTCAGGGCACCTTGAAGGCAGCCTGGAATGTTCACTAGGTAACTACCTGGATCCACTTGTTCAGTAGAAATGGGGAAAGTGGGAAGATTGACTGGATTTGGAGACTGACACCCATGGACGTAATCCACAGGAACTAAAGAGAAGAGACAAGAATAGTCTGGCTGGTTGAGCATATGTGAAGGGGACGGTGGTCTGAATTGGAGGGAGGTGGGCTAAGTCCCGAGCTTGCTGTGACATCCATTAACCTAACTTGGAATGGCTGGGACTGAATTAACCAGAACCTGACTGAATGAAAAGAAAGATGTTTCATTTTGTGAGCTGGTGCACATTGCTTGCTGATACGACGGGTGTCCTGTTTTAGATTTGACCTTGCTATGGATGCAGACACACCACAAAGTTCCAATTGGACTGAAGTTTTTCATATTAAAAAAACATGCTTGTCTCCTTAGAGCCCAGGGTTGATAGGATTGGGCAGTTTAGAAATTGGATATCCCAAATGGGGGAAGATAAAGGCATGAAGTGACTCATTTTTAAATGTCCATTCTTCTCTTTAGCCTTGAATGAGAGGAACAAATGGAGAATCCCCATGCTGAATAGTTCTCTCTTTTCCTAATGGATGTAGGGAGAAGAGGGGGTGGGGGATATGTTGATAGGATTATAAGACTCTGGTGTAAAT
>NW_022106339.1:0-1455 GCF_000313985.2 Echinops telfairi | reverse complement strand
TTCATTTGTGCAAAAGTGGCCCCTTTTATACTTATAAAGAACATCTCTCTACAGTTTCCTAAAACCTTTTCCATTTATTTCATTCATTCTTTTTTTTTTTTTACAATGAATGAGCTTGTTTTCCATTTTGACCCATTTTCAACTTGTTCTAGTTTCTATTATCTTCTGCTTTCACTTTGATTGAGGTTTTCTATGCTTTATTTTATCACCTTTTTAGGGTCTGTTGTTTGTTTCAGTAGTTTTCTTTAAATGAAACCCAGGATAAGTGAATTTGTAGGTTAAGGAACTAGATGAATAGTTCCTAAGCGTAATGACAGGGAAGGTTGGGGGATAATAGGTAGCTAATAATAATGGATACAAGAATGAGGAAAATGTTCTAAAACTAATTGTAATGATGATTCCACAACTATATTAATATATTTAAACCATTGAATTTTATAGTGCATGAATTATATGTCAATAAAAGTGTTTTAAAAAATGTTTAAGAGCTAATGAGCCAGTTTAAATATTCCTGTGCTAAAAACAAGCAGTTTAACAACAAGAGCAACAAAGCCCCTCTCTGCCTTCTGTGCTAAAGTATCAAAGAACCCATATATCCTCCCATATGTGTATATCTGTGTGCATATATAAAATGTATACTATTGAAGTGTGTTAGCAAGTTTTGCATTGCCTATAATTCACTTTATTTGAAATCAACTATTTCTAGAATAGGAAAGAAGAGTGTATAAAGAGATAAAACCACTTTATAGAAAGAATTTGCCAGATTACTGAACTTTAAACATCATCCCCTGGAAAGGCCACTTACTGATTTGGTTACACACAGAAAACATCAATAGTATCATTTTCTAGCCTCTATTCCACTGGCAAATTTATTTGGATGTCAATAATTGGCATAATTAGATAATTTTACTTTCAAAGTAGAGGTTAGGAAGCTAATTAACTGACTTACTTCCTAAAGATAGATTTCGTGTGAGGAGGAGGAAAAAAAAAAAGATCATTCTGTAAAAATGACGTGAATGAGAGAGTGTTTTCAAAACCAGGTCAAGTTCTGGTTTAATCCTCCTGTCTCTTTCACAGACCAAACATACGGTTGAATAATTGCATAAATAAATGAACAAATAGCTGGGTAAATAAGACTATATGATGCCTGGCTAACCCCCTCATGTTAGGGCACATGCATTGCATCTCTGAGTCCAGGATGAGAACCGTTTTCGCTGATGATGGAAAGTCAAATTTCCTCTGCAATATCATAAGCCTAGCATCTCTGATAGGTCTGTCTTACATGGCCTCAAGGGGATGTCTTTCTTTTTTCTCCTGGAGGGTCAGGCAATGTTCAGGATTTAATTAAAAGGAATTTTAGGAACATAATCGCTCTATAAAATTGACAGAATTGAGGTTAATATGTATGCGGATGTTGACTTCCATTAGTGTTTGGAGGAAATGATGTGAGACCTC
>NW_022106338.1:2293-3961 GCF_000313985.2 Echinops telfairi | reverse complement strand
ATCCACTGAACTGCTAAAAAGTGAAATTGACAAGTATACGTTATTTATCAATAACTGTCGCCGTCTCATTTGGTTTGCGTTTTCTCCTACTTTTCATCTAAAAATTATGATACTATTAATAATTACCAAAATTTCAGAAATGAAGATAAGTTACACGAAAAATAGCATTTTAAAAACTGTTTGTATATGCTGTGGCTATCTTTTCCTACACCTTAAAGACAGGTATTCAGAAAGGTTATCTGATTATGGCCAAAAGCTTAGAAAATTGGTTAGTCCAGAGCACGTCTAGAAATGCATGAGGAGTGATGCAGATGGGCTTCTCAGGGTACCTTGTTCTTTTCTCCTTCCTCGTCCAATTTTTGATCTACCATTAATGCACAGGGGCCATGGTGGCATGGTGAGTTATGCACTGGACTGCTAACTGCAAAGTCAGATGTTTGAACCTCTCAGCCATTCTGAGGGTGAGCCATCCTGTTCCTGTAAAATTGTGTAGCCTTGAAAACCACAGGGACAGTTCTACTCTGGTGTTTTTACTCTCTGTGAGTCAGAACTTACTCACTGGCAGTGAGTCTGGGTTAGGTAATTTTGCTAGGTTAGGCTGACTAAAGGAACAACTCCATTGGCACTCATATATGTAAGAAAGAGCTTTAGTATCAAGAAGTAATTATGTATTAAGAAAACAGCACAGCCCAGTCCAATTCAAGTCCTCAAGTCCAATACTAGTCTACAAGTCCCTCTTCAGCCTGCAGATGATGCAGAATGCAGGAATATCACAGGTTGGTGGGTGCAATATCTTATGGATCCAGTGGTGGTGGATGTATCTCCAGGACTCTGCTAGCAACCAGGGTCAGCCAGCAGGAAGGTGAAGGAAAAGAGGGTTGGGTGTTCCCAGGACCCTCCTTATGAGAAGGCTACACCCACAAGGAGTCACCATTATTAAACTGTGACCTGATTAGTAGGCTAAACTCCACCACTACACTTTTATATATCATCACATTGATATGAAATTATGTAACTGTCACAGTGATCAATGCGCATGGAAACATCAGTCAAGAACATCCGCATCTCAGGGAACTTGGGTGCCCGAGAGTAGGAAACTATAGAGTAAAATATAAGGAGCCACTATATTGTGGCTTACCATATTTCTTGGAACAATTAGTATTCAGGTTCCCTGACTGATAATATATTCAAATATTTAGAGAGAAGCTAAAGTAAGTAAATGTATAGAAGACACTAGTATGTAATCCTTTTATTTCTTTACCTTTTCATTGAGTTAGTTGAACAGGATGCAGTAAGCTCAGCTTTGTGCATACTAGAAAACTTGCTGCATCCTGTAGGTGGTCACAGACCCTTGTCAAATAAAGGAGAAAGTTTGGTGAAAGGAATGTGTGCTGGATTTTTAACTCCATTCATCTCATTAGCTGGTGCCCTCATACAATGAAGTACCTATTTACAACGGCCCTACTTTAGAACAAACAATTACGCAGGGAGTCTATTAATGACCTGTGTGGATTCTTCTAGGCATTTCCTAGTCAAGTATGAGTGTTTTTCACTTCCTATGCCAGTAATGTGAATGCATAAGAAAGAGAACACAACTAGTAAGATATTATATTATCATAGACCATGTAAGCAAAGAAATCCAAGTTTCACTAAACTACTAATTTAAAA
>NW_022106338.1:0-1287 GCF_000313985.2 Echinops telfairi | reverse complement strand
CCTAGCAGGGTGGGGAGGTGGGAGCTGGAGGCAGGGTTATACACTGAAATTTTGCGATCTGTTCCCCCATTCTCCCCTTCTACCCCTAGCTTTCCCTTCCTGTTATAGCGTTGCTATTTCCATTACTGTTCTTGAGGGGTTTAATCTGTCCTGAATTTTGTATGTTAAGAGCTCTTATTTGTACCAGTGTGCATGCTTTGGTGTAGCTGGATTTGTAAGGTAGAACTGAAGTCATGATAGTGGGGTGGGGGTGGGGGGGTAGGAAGCATTAACGAACTAGAGGAATGTTTTGTGTGTTTCGTGAGTGCTATAATGCACCCTGGCTGGTTCGTCCCTTCCTCGTGACCATTCTGTGAGATGATGTCCAATTGTTTACAGATGGGCTTTGGGTCTTCACTCCACCCCACACCTCATTCACATCGATAAATGATTGTTTATTTTGGGTCTTCTGATGTCTGATACCTGCTCCTGTTGACACCTTGTGATCACACAGGCTGGTGTGCTTCTTCTATGTAGGCTTTGTTGCTTCCCTGCTAGATAGCCACTCTTTTAACTTCAAGTCTTTATGATCCCCGACACTATATCTGGGGTCAGGCACCATCAGCTTTCTTCACCACATTTCCTTATGCACCAATTTTGACTTCAGCGATCATGTTGGGAATGTTACCTGTATGTTAACACAGCAAACACTGAAAAAAGAAACATTTACAAGAGCCAAAAACATTTACAAGATTGAAATATTTTTTAACTTATGTTTTCAGTTTTAATGGCACATAGTCCACATCATACAATTCAAACAAAAGATGAAACATTTAGGAATAAACCTAACCAGGGATTTAAAAGATCGACACAAAGGAACTATAAAGGATTACTGAGATTCACCAAAAAGGAGACCCGTGTTAATGTAAGAACATGGAATGCTCATAGATAGGAAGATTTATCATTGTGAAAATGTAAATTCTAGACAAATAAATTTATAGACATAATGCAATCCCAATCAAGATTCGAATGCTATATAAAGAGATGGAAAAGTGAATCAATTTTATATAGATAGAAAAGAGACTCCAGGTAATCAAAATACTATTGAAGAGGGACAAAGTTAGAGGACACATACTTCCCAATCTCAGAACCCACTAAGCAGCCATGGTAGTCAAAACATTATGGTACTGGTATGATGATAGACACATAGACCAATGGAACAGCAGTAAGAACACAAGTGTAAATCCATCCATTTAGATATAGATGATCTTCAACAAAGCCCTGCAACTCTTTATTTTTTGTTTGTTT
>NW_022106337.1:2746-3906 GCF_000313985.2 Echinops telfairi | reverse complement strand
AAAAAAGGAAATTCCCGATTGTAAATAGATTCTGTTGTTATCTTTCTCTCTCTCTCTCAAACAAAAGCTATTGCTAAAATAACAGAGTTGGCTCATAAACAGTTCACAGCAATTATTTCATGGAAAGGGAGTGACCAAATGCACCTGTTCATGGTGCTGACTCACCAGCTTCGTTTCTTTGGTGGGAGGGTAGCACAGCGATGAAAGTTTCCCTCCAGGATCTCTAAGCGTTGGTTGGTCAATTGCAATGCACACTACCTAGGTCAGGCAGTTAGCATCATAAGTGATTTCTTTAAACTCCTGAAGTGGCAGTTAAAAGCATTCATATTTGGTTCTCAAGTATATTTCCAAACTTACAATTACCCCGGGCACCCTCCTCTACCCTGCAGCACAGAACATGAATTTTACTGAAATTGTATCTTTGTACACCCAATTCTCTTTGCCTGGAAAATATTTCTACAGCTTTTGTCAGAATTTTACTCAAAGCTCTGTTTACATAGCAGTTTTTTCGGTAAAATCCTTTTCATTACCCTTAGTGAGAAGCAAACAGGCCTCTCTTGGTATTTTAATAACACTTCGATTATACCAAGAGTCCCAATGGTGTAGTGGTTTAGGTGCTGGACTACTAACTGCAAGACTAGGAGTTCAAAGCCACTAGCTATCCAGAGGGAGGAAGATGAGGCTATCTACTCGGTCTACTCTGTCCTACAGGGTCACTGATTCAGAATGGACCCGATAGCAGAGAGCGAGCCTGAGGACTATTTCTCATTGGTGGTCTTTGTATTATTGGGGCTAGAACAGGGCCTGATGTATTGAAAGCACCCGATAAATATTTACTGACACTAACTAAATTGCACTTGAATTTCAAAGCTAGAACTTAGGTTTTATGATTACTAATGTAAGGCAAACATTTTCTTATACGGGTATCTGCTGATGTCACTGCTGCAGTGTAGAAAAATCAGAAGAGAAGTATTAGCTGAAGATTATGTATTTATGAACCCACTCTTCACTGCACCTGGCTCCAAAACCAGATCTTTATGCAAAAATCTCCCTGGTGTGAGAATGGAGGGTGACCAAAGCAAATCACCAAACTGCCAAACCACTGACCATCATGGCCCAGCCCCTTTGACACATGACCTTAGCTATTAAAGCCAACTTTA
>NW_022106337.1:0-1248 GCF_000313985.2 Echinops telfairi | reverse complement strand
TACCAGACTAACACAAACAGTGACAGTGAAGATTGGATTGCACTGTTGGGGAAGAATAGTAGATCATCAAATTCCTCACTTTGTAGTTGGAACCATGGTTGAAACATGCCAACTTCTCATTAGGATGCCACCCCGCCTAAAATAGTCATGATGAGTAGGTCAGCGATCCCTTCCATCTTGTAGATGGTGATATTAACCACATGGTAAATGGTTTCAACTACCAAATGCCAGAAGCATGCCAGGCTTTGGTGCAAGGAGAAAAGGTGACATTAAAAAGGTCCATACACCATTTGTGAGGGAGGTCAAGTACTTTCTAGATGAGCACTAGCCATACAAACCTAATGTGATCGGTACAGATAAGAGCTCTGGACACATGGAATCCAGGACAGATAAGCTCCTCAAGAACAGTAATGGGAGTAGCAATACAATGAGGGGAGGGGGGATGGGGAGGATGGAGAAAGGGAGAACTGATTGCAATGATCAACACCCCCACCCCTGAGGGACAAACAACAGAAACATGGGTGAAGGGAGACAGCAGACAGTGTACGATGTGAAAATAACAGTGATTTATAATTTATTAAGGGTTTATGAGGCTGGGGAAGAGGAGCTGATACTAAGGGTTCAAGTAGAAGAAAATGCTTTGAAAATGATGATGGCAACATATGCACACATGTGATTGACACAATTGATGTATGGATTGTTATGAGCTGTAAGAGCCCCCAATAAAATGATTTTTTAAAAACCCACCATAATGTGAGCCATTATATAATAACTATATCTTTAACTGCTCTAATGAGATATAGTTTGCATACTATGCAATCCATCCAGTTTAAGTGTACAGTACTTGTGGTACAACTCAATTTTAGCATTTTCATCATCCCCAAAAGAAACCCTTGGCCCAGTAGCAATCACTCCCCATTTCCTCTAACTCAGACACAAATCTGCTTTCTGTCTCTATAGATTTGTCTATCAGACATTTTGTGAGTGAACTAATACATTATGCGATCTTCTATGAGTGATGTCTTTCATTTATAGTATTCCAGTGTTTACTTATGTTGTAGCAGGTATCATGATTGGATTATGTACTAAATTATGTGCAGCTGTTCATCTATTATTGGATATATGCATTTCTTCCACTTTGGAAGTGAAAAGTGAATAGTGTTACTATGCTCATTCATATATAATTTTTTGATATTGGCTTTTCAGTTATTTGGGAATACACCTAAGTATGGAATTACTGGTTCATAT
>NW_022106336.1:2905-3962 GCF_000313985.2 Echinops telfairi | reverse complement strand
CGACGACAACTCAACACAAGAGCAGCTCCTCCTCCTCTCTGATGGAATTGATTAAAACCATTTTCATGAAGCCACTACGACCCCTCCTACACCTGTACCCGCACCCCTTCCCTAGGCTCTGTGTCCCTTGAGGGCAAGTACTAAGTGTTTTTTCTCTACATACACCTCTCAGCACCTAACAATAATTAGTTTACTACGTTAAGGGCCTTGAGTAAATGCTTTATGAGTTTATAAATGTAGTTTAGATTGAAGGATTGGGTCTCCAAACACATAAAAATCAAGAGCACCAATAGAATCCCTGGGTCGTGCAAATGGTTAGGTACCCAGTTGCTAACCTGGAGATGGGAGCTCGGAGTCCACCTAGAGGCACCTATAGCCAAAGGACTTGGTGAGCTGCTTTATAAAAACATGTCATTGAAAACTTTGTGGAGCACAGCTTCACTCTGCTGCACGAGTCAGAGTTGCCATGAGTTCCCATGAATCAGAGTTGATCAGCCAGCAAATGGCTCTTGGTGAACTGTACCAATGTCAGCCACTGTGTGGATAGTACAGAGGACACCAAGACACTGTGACAGTGCCAGGTAGGAGGAGAATTCTTTGGGTAGCACTATACAGTGTTTTCAAAGTATCTTAGAACATCTATAAGATGGAGATGCTTTTTAATCATCTCTTTATTCATTGGGGAACTGAGCCCTAGACATTGAGCAAGATCACAACTAATAGCAGGCCCAGCTGCATTTCTGACTCACGTCAGCCGACTCCACAGCTCGTGTTTCTACGACTTCACCACACTGTCTTCACCCCGGGAATGACTCTCCTTGAAAACCGAAATCTATCCCAGGCTACTGACGCTTCTTAAATATCGGGACCTCCTAAAACAATTCTCTATGGTTGCCTATCTTGAATTGTGATACCGTTATCCTCTTACGGACCAATTGGTCTGAAATTAGAGCCTGCTCAGGAGTCGGGCTTGACAAGGACGAGAGAGGCAGGGCTCTGGCTCCAGCTCAGTCGGAGACAAAACCTTACTGGAGTTCGGCAGAGGCCTGGTCACCAT
>NW_022106336.1:0-753 GCF_000313985.2 Echinops telfairi | reverse complement strand
ACTTAACCTTTATATAAAACTCTCTCTTATACACGAGTTTCTGTGCATTTGTTTCTCTAAAGTACCCAGACTAACACAGCTAGTACTTAACATTCACCTAATGTTCAGCATAATATCATAAAGATGTCTGTTTCTTTAAAATCTATGTATAAGTTATACTAGGTGCACATTTTAAAAGGCAATAAAACAACAGCAGCAGTATTTGACTTTATTAAGGTACAATATACTAAGTACTTTTCTTGAGTCTGTGCCTATCGCATGAAGTCTTGATTTGGGGGTGGGTGCATGGATGGATGGGTAGCAGGACAAGTTGGTGATGGATGGATGGATAGATAGTGTATTATTATTGAGTTACAGTTATTATTGAAGTCAAGAGACATTGAAGTCAGAGACAGCTCTGACTAGTGACAACCTTGTATATAGCAGAACAAGATAGTGCCTGATCAGGAGCCATTGTCAGGTTTGTTAGTTAATATACTTGAGTCTCTTGTTGAGTCTCTTGTGTCAATTTACCTCATTGAGGGCTTTCCTCGCTTTCATTGACTGTGTGCTTTACCCAACGTGACATAGCTTCCTAAAAACTAGGCTTTCACATGGACCAAAGACACAAAAACCCGGTTGATCACGAGCATTATAGGTCTGTTCTTGTTTTTTCTTCCTTTTAATCGTTTTATTAGGGGCTCATACAACTCTTATCACAATCCATACATACATCAATTGTATAAAGCACATTTGTACATTCATTGCCCTCAT
>NW_022106335.1:2904-3962 GCF_000313985.2 Echinops telfairi | reverse complement strand
GACATCTTGAGGTTGTGAGCTGTAGACTCGTGGCTCTTTTTAATTTGCTGAGGGAAGTCAAGAGTTTTTTAAAAGTTCATTTGCAGATGTGCACCCATTGTTTCCAGAACATAGGTATTTCGAGAAACCTAATTCTTTCTGACTGCCCATTTGAAAGATGTGGTACTTTGGACATGCCAGGTTGGTATGGGACTTTGTGCTTCTTAAATTAAAAGCAGGTTTGCTAAGCAAGGTTCCTGTGTTAGTAAGGGAGCTACTGAGGCTTCCTCGAGATGAAGGTGATGGGCATCTTAAAGAGAAGCATGTTGCACATTTTAAAATCCTCTACTTGCTTAACATCTGCTAAGATACAGTCTATTTCTATTCCTGTCAGAGTTACTAAAATTGTTACAAAACAAAACAAACCCACCATGCTCATAAAATGGATTAGAAGTGAGAAATTTCAATGCTTTCTGAGGTAAATGAATGAAATCTGATCAATATCAATGTCAATAGTTATAACTAATGAACTTCAATCTGCATTTCCCCCTTCATCTATAAATTATGCCCTAGTATCCTTTCTACTGCCTGTCCTCATGTCAGAGAGATGGAGTTTATGTGGGAAAATATGTATTTTTCTCCCTTGTACCTTCCATACTCATGAAAGAGAAACAAAGCAGCTTACCTGGGCTTCTCGTAACGTAACCAGAGTCCATAGACAATGTTCTCCAGGTGGAAGCCCAGAAGTATGCATGGTGGCCGATAATCAAAGAGGGTTTTAAGTGCAAGATATATAAATGCTTCTCTTTATTCACTGTCTAGGGGGCTGACAGGAGTGGAATAATAAACTTGGTGAAAATCCACTGAAGCTTCAAATTTTATAAGGGCAGAGGAAAAAAAAAATCTATGACCTCAAGTTTTTCATGAATTCCATAGGCCTTTCCGAACCATAAGTCATGGCTGTGTGTGGGGGGGTGGGGTGGGGGGTGGGGGCAACATATACCTTTTTTGACTCCTGTCTGAAAGAGAGCGACTGTCGGGTGGGTGATTGTCACAGTCCCCAGTCATGGCTGTTTCAT
>NW_022106335.1:0-1140 GCF_000313985.2 Echinops telfairi | reverse complement strand
TACTCCCAATATTGGTCCTGAGGGGTTTATATGTCCTGGACGTCTTGTGTTTCCAGCTCTTATCTGTACCAGTGTACCTTCTCTGGTCTAGCTGGACTTGTAAGGTAGAATTGGGGTCATGATAGTGAAGGGGGAGGAAGCATTAAAGAACTAGAGGAAAGTTGTATGTTTTGTTGGTGCTATACTGCACCCTGAATGGCTCGTTTCTTCCTTGTGACCCTTTTGTAAAGGGTCCAATTGCCTATACATGTAGATGGGTTTTGGGTCTCCACTCCACACTTCCCCTCATTCACATTGATATCGATTTCTTGTTCTGGGTTTTTGATGCCTGATACCTGATCCCTTCGACACCTCGTGATCACACAGGCCAGTGTGCTTCATCCATGTGGACTTTGTTGCTTCTCAGCTATATGGCCGGCTGCTTATCTTCAAGCCTTTAAGACCCCAGGCACCATCAGTTTTCTTCACCACATTTGCTTAAGCACCCATTTTGTCTTCAGTGATCTGTTGGGAAGTTGAGCATCACGGAATGCCAGGTTATTAGAACAAAGTGTTCTTGCGTTGAGGGAGTACTTCAGTAGAGGCCCAATGTCTGTCTGCTACCTTAATACTTACCATATAAATATATGTACATAGATCTATTTCACTATCATTATATACAAATATATTCACATATGTACATACCTGTATTTAGACCTCTATAAATGTCAATTTGACTCCCAGTTCTTTCCTCTATTTCCTTTGACTTTCTTCTTGTCCCACTATCATGTTTGGCCTTCATTCGGGTTTCAGTAATTGCTCTTGGTTACATTGCCCTTGATCAAGCTCTGCTGGGCATCCTACACCCTCCTCTCCGTTGATTTTAGATCACTTTTTCCCCTTGTCCCTGGGTTTGTTAACACCCACTTCCTTTCCCCTGCTTCCCCTCTCCCACATACCCTTGGGACCATTGGTCCCATTGTTTTCTCCTCTGGATTGTTTATCCCACCTATCTTATCTAGATAGACATGTAGAGACAATAATTAGCACAAAAACAAGGCAGAACAAAAGAAAACCAAAAAACCAAACAACCACAAAACCTAATGACAAAAAAAGAGAAAAGCATATAAATAGTTCCAGGTCTGTTTGTTGCCTTTTAGG
>NW_022106334.1:0-3852 GCF_000313985.2 Echinops telfairi | reverse complement strand
TAACCCTAACCATAACACCAAGCTCAACGCTAAGCCCAAATCTAAATCCATAAAACTAACCCTAATCCTAAAACGAATCCTGCCTAACCCTAACCTTAACTCTAACCTGAACATTAACCTTGAATCTAACCTTAATACTAAAGCTAGTTCAAATCTAACCCTAACTAATCACTAAACCTTAGTCTAACCCTAACCCCATTTCTAACCCTAAGCCAAGGTCTAACCCTATCCTGTCTAACACAAAGCCTAACCCTAACTCTAACCCTCGCCCTAACCCTGAGAGTACTCCTCTCAGAAACATATTGCCTCATGGAGATTCATAGGTCTTAGAGAAAATAGTAAATCATGCAGCTTCCTGAGTATCCAAACTGCAATAGTTAATGAATTTTCAGATTTCACCAAAGGAAGGTGACTTCTGGAGGGTCACTTTGCTGCACAGAAGTGAGCTTCACAGAGTTTCACTGCGCTTCTTTATAATGGAGATTCTTGTAATTCATGAGTTTTTTAGGCTTCTTAGGCCTAATGTGCTCCTTGAAGTTGCTCTTTGCAAGTACAACAGCGCTTCCTGCAGTTAGCTTCTTTTTCAGAATAAATTGCTTCTGAGATTCACGAGTCTAAGGAAAAACTCCATTCCTGCAGGTTTGAAAGTACAACAGCGCCTCCTGCAGCTTGTTTTTCCTTCAAAATGTAACTCCTTCTTTGAGATTCATGGGGCGAGGTGAAAACTGCAAGTTTCTCTGTTCAGATGTGACTCCTGCAGTTTGTTTTCTGTCAGAACATTATTGCCCGTGGAATTCGTGAATCTCTTGAAAACTCCTGAAAGTTCAGCGTGCTTTCCATCTTCACATAAAAGTGGCTCCTTTCTCGTTCACGGTGCCTCTGTACAATGATGCTCCCAGCAATTTCATATATCTCAGTTCAAGTTTGCCTTTTTGAGATTCACAGGTCTGGGGGAAAAGGTGAATCCCACAGATTCCCGTGCTTCGCTACTGAACGGCTTCATGAAGATGTTTGTAAATACTGCCGTATACCAAATCCGTGTCAATTCTCTCTGTTCAACATCGCATGGGAAGGTTCCTTATGCTTTAGAAAACGTTATGCCGTGGACGTTGAGGTGTTTCAGCACCTATTTGCGCTCCTTGGCTTAAGAAGCCTCTGATGAATGGTGCTGCTAGCAGTTCCATTTCTCTCCGTTCCTCTGGAGTTTCATGAGTGTCTGGAAAACGGTGAACGGTGCAGGTTCACGCTCTTGGGAATTCAGAAGTCACGGAAGGAGATGGACGATTCCGGGAAAACTGCACTTCAGGGAGTTTGGCGAAATTTCCTTAAAATGTGGAGTCCTGACACTTGTAACGCCTGAGGGCAACACACTCTGGCTGCAAAAGTGTGCCTCCCTCACGTAGTTCCTTTCTCTTATTTACAATATTACTGAGCTGCTTGGCCTAATGTGCTCCTTCAGTTTGCTCTCTGCAAGCACAACAGCGCATCCTGCCGTTAGCTTCTTCTCTTTCTGAGTTACATTGCTTCTGAGATTCCTGGGTATAAGGAAACCTTGATTCGTTCAGGTTTCTATCAACTTTAGTGAGGAGATGGATGAATCCGGAGAAAATTGCACCTCAGGGAGTTAGAAGTTTCCTTAAAATGTGGAGTCCTGACACTTCTAGCGCCCGAGGGCGGCTCACTCCAGCTGCAAAAGGGTTCTGTTCAGAGAGCATTGATCAGGCAGTTTCTTTGCTCTCAGAACAACATTGCTGAGCTACTGGCCTAATGTGCTCGTTGAAGTTGCTCCCTGCAAGCACAACAGTGCTCCCTGATATCAGCTTCTTCTCCTTTAGAACTTCGTTGCTTCTGAGATTCATGGGTGTAAGGAAACCTTGATTCGTGCAAGTTTCAAAGTACATCTCTGCTGAATGGTGCTGAGAGCAGTTCCATTGCGCTCACTTGCTCTTAAAGCTCTGGAGATCCTTGAGCATATGGAAAACGGTGAATGTTGCAGGTTCACTCTCCTGGAAATTCGGAAGTCACAGAATCAGCGTTATTAAGGAGATGAACTAATCCCTTGAAAACCACTTCAGGGATTTTGGTGAAGATTACTTAAAATGTGGAGTTCGGACACTTCTAGTGCTATAGGGGCGCCCACTCCAACTGCAACAAGGTTCTGTTGAGAGAGCAACCCTCAGGCAGTTTCTTTTCTCTCAAGACAACATTGCTGAGCTACTGAAATAATGTGCTCCTTGAAGTTGCTCCCTGCAAGCACAACAGTGCTGCCTGCAGTTAGCTTCTTTCTGAATTACATTGCTTCTGATATGCATGGATCGAAGGAAGTCTTGGTTCGTTCAGATTCCAAAGTACATCTCTGCTGAATGGTGCTGCCAACAGTTCCATGTCGCTATTCCTCTTAACCTTCTGGAGATTCATGAGTCTATGGAAAATGGTGAATGGTGCAGGGCCACTCTTCTGAACATTCAGAAGTCACGGAATAAAGTTGCCCTTCGAGTGTTATGAAGCCTCTGCTGAATCTTGCTGCCAGCAGTTCCATTTCTCTCAGTTCCTGGTTAAACCTCTGCGAATTCAAGAGTGTATGGAAAACGGTTAATGGTGCAAGTTCACCCTTCTGGAACTTTCGAAGTCAGGGAGCAAAGTAACTCCTCTGGGGTCAAGAAGCAACTGCTGAATGGTGCTGAGAGCAGTTCCATTGCTCTCTATTGCTCATAAAGCTCTGGAGATTCTTGACCGTATGGAAAACGGTGAATGGTGCAGGTTCACTCTTCTGGAAATTCAGGATTCAGAGAATCAACTTAAGTAAGGAGGTGGATGATTCTGGAGAAAGCTGCACTTCTGGGAGTTTGGCCAAGTTTCTTTAAAATGTGGAGTCCTGACACTTCTAGTGCCTGAGGGCAGCTCCTTCCAACTGCAAAAGGGTTCTGTTGAGAGAGCAACCCTCAGGCTGTTTCTTTTCTCTCAGAACAACATTGCTGAGCTACTGGCCTAATGTGCTCCTTGAAGTTGCTCCCTGCAAGCACAGCAGCGCTTTCCTGCATTTAGCTTCTTCTCCTTCGGAACGACAAAGCTTCTGAGATTCATGGGTCTAAGGAAACCTTGATACGTGCAAGTTTCAAAGAATATCTCTGCTGAATGGTGCTGCCAGCAGTTCCATGTCGCCGTTCCTCTGAACCTTCTGGAGATTCATGAGTTTATGGAAAACGGTGAATGGTGCAAGTTCACCCTTCTGGAAATTTCGAAGTTATGGAACAAAATTACCCATCTGAGGTTAAAAAACAACTGCTGAATGGTGCTGAGATCAGTTCCATTGCTCTCTGTTGCTCTTAAAGCTCTGGAGATACTTGATCGTATGGAAAACTGTGAATGGTGCAGGTTCCCTCCTCTGGAAATTCAGAAGTCACGGAATCAAGTGAAGTAAAGAAAATGACTGTTCTGGAGAAAATTGCACTTCAGGGAATTTGCCGATGTTTTCTTAAAATGTGGAGTCCTGACATTTCTAGCACCTCTTTAGGTGCCCCTCTTTAGGAAACTTCTGCAGAAGGCGCTGATGTACTTTCAAACCGGCAAGAAACACCTTTCCTTAGACCCTGGCTGCACCATTCAGCAGAGAGTTCTTATCCCCAGAGGGGCAACTTTTCCCCATGAGTTCTGAATTCACAGAAGAGTGAACTTGCGCCACTCTCCGTTTTCCATAGACTCATAAATCTCCAGAGGGCTAAGACGAACAGCCACATGGAATGGCTAGCAGCACCTTTCAGCAAAGATGTACTTTGAAACATGGACGAATCAAGGTTTTCCTTAGCTCTATGAATCTCAGAAGCAAGGTAATTCTGAAGGAGAAGCAGCTAA
>NW_022106333.1:3086-3920 GCF_000313985.2 Echinops telfairi | reverse complement strand
AACCATAAAATTATTTTCGTTGCTACTTCATCACTGTCATTTTGCTACAGGTATGAATTGGGCGACCCCTGTGAAAGGGTCGTTCGGGCCCCAAAGGGGTCACGACCCACAGGTTGAGAACCACTTCTCTAGGGTCCTCAACAAGCACCATTTTGTTGTGGGGGTTGCCCTGGGTGTTGTGGGGGTGGTCAGCAGCATTCCTCGGCTTCTACCCTCTAGATGCCAGAGGCAGTCTCCCTCCTACCAGGATTGTGAGCCACCCTACTCCCAAAACTGTCTGCAGACATCGCTGGGTGGCCCCTCTACTCAGACTGTCGGACAGTGCCAGGTGAGAACCACCGCTAACTCAATTGTGGGATGAATTGGCTAAAGGGAGCTGGAGCCGGGGCAGCCAGGCACGTCTCCCAGGCAGTACCCCCATCTGAGCAGCTTGAGCAGCATCCAAGTGTGCTCTGGTGGCAAGGTGGATTAGGACTTTGGCTGCTAACCACAAGGTCAGCAGTTCGAAACCATCAGCCACTTTGCAAGAGAAAGATGAGAGCAACTGCCTAGTCACGCACCGTCTTCATGATGGTTGTCGTTTGGATCCATTGTCGTGGTTCCCATGTCAGTCCATCCCATTGAGGGCCCCCTCCCCATTTTCTATGACCCTCTGCTTTACGGACGATGATGTCCTTGTCCGGTGATGGGTCCTTCCCGATGTCTCCTGTTTCCAAAGGAACTGTGGAGCAGTCCAGGTCTTGCCATCCTTGCCTCCGAGCCGCGTTCCTTCAAAATGGATTCGTTGATTCTCTCCGCAGCCCCCGACCTCACAGGACACACACACACACACAC
>NW_022106333.1:0-1237 GCF_000313985.2 Echinops telfairi | reverse complement strand
CAAGCAAGCACCACAAGCCCACGCATGTAAACACATGAAAGAGCATCACCGTTCAGCCCAAGGGGCAGCTCTGGTCATCAGAGAAGCGGGGTTATGTGATTAGGAAATTGCAATGCTTCCAGAACCTGGGTGCCAGGAGAAGCATCTTCTAAAGTATCGTCTGCCACTGATCATCATGCCACCTCCACCCCCTCGTTTGTCTGGGCCACACACAGCCTTGAGGAACGGGAGGGGGTGCACAGCTAGGATGAGGGTAGGGGGAGACAAAAAGGTCCAGAGAGGTGAGGTACCCAGTCCAGACCACAGAGGGGGTCCCCGTGAGTCTCGGGAGCATCCTCAGCACTTTGGGTGGGGGAGGGGGGAGCATAGGACCAGGAGGTGGCCACTCGGAGCTGAACCCCATCAGCGGGATAGGCCACATAAAAGGCAGCCGGGGCTGCCAATTTCCATTTTCATTGGTGTGCCTGGTACTTAGTAATCCAGAAGCTTTATTTAAGGGCTGACCTCCGACCAGGCCTGTCATTCCAGTGGCGGGTGCCTGATAGCCACTGGAAATCAATAGCCGGCATGAAGGTCACTTCCTGGAAAAAACTGGGGCTATCAACGTGTCAGTTCCAATGAAAGATTATAACCAACCAGCAGAGAAGTGTATCTGCGGCCCAGAGTTCATCTGAGCCGGGCTGGCTGCAGACTCCGTGGGAGTGTGCATGGGTGTGCACACACATGCCAGTACACACCTGAAAAACGGGCATGTGCTTTTGCATGTTTATGTGAGCGGGTTTACGGTGCAGGTGCGTTTACCTGTGTGTCTGTGTGCTTTGTCTCCGTTTGCATTTTATGTATACACAGCTGCTCTTTGCCCATCAGCCAGTTTGTCATACTGGGGTGTGGCTTGTGTGCGGCTGGGAGGCTGGAAGCTCGGCCACCAGCATTTTGAATGTCAGCAGCAGGTGACCCAAGGTGGACAGGTTCCGGCAGAGCTCCCATCTTAAGACAGAGCAGGAAGAAAGATCCGGCGACCAGCACTTCTGGACCCCAGAATGGTACCTCCTTGTTATTAAGCCAGAGCCTCCAAGGTGCCATTCCCAGTCTTTCCTGCCCGGATTCAGGTTCAGCCCGATGTGCAGAAGCCAGTGCTCTGGGGTGCCCGGCACACTAGCAAGAGCCGAGGGTTAGAGGTGACATGGACAGTCTCTGCTTTCGAGAAGCTGTAGTCTCGCTCAGGAGACAGAGCCGA
>NW_022106332.1:2818-3963 GCF_000313985.2 Echinops telfairi | reverse complement strand
GATTGGTAACTCCCTCCTGGTCTGGAGGAAAGAAGAGTGAGGCAAGTCAAAGTCACCTAGACTAATGGACCATTCAACCATCCTTCTCCATAACCCTGAGACCCGAACAACTAGATGGTGCCCGGTGACAACTACCAACTGCTCCGAAAGGGGTCATCCCAGGAGGTCCTAGACAGAGGGGGAGAAAGCTGTGAAATAAAGCTCAAAATCATCCAAGCGACTAGGCTGCCTGGCCAGATAGAAACTAGCATAACCCGAGAGTATGGCCCTTGCTCACTAACCTTCAGGTCTGGAAGTAAATTCGCCCCAGCAGCTCAATTTTTTATTCAAGTGCTAGACAGGCCTATCAGGAGGATGAAGGCACTAGTGAGGTGTGCACACCTCGGAAGAATTGACCGTTTGAGATCCAAGGGGAAGCATTTGCCCAAGGACAAAGTTCAGAGGTGGTGGGAAAGAAGGAGGAAGGTGGGTGGGGCCGGCAGGGAGGAGGGGGAGGCACCGAGTGGTCTTGCATTGGGGGACTGCAACGAAGAAGGTAAAGAAAACCTGTAGGGATTGTCGAATGTCAAACTCAGGGTCCACTCTGTAAACTTCTTACCCAATTCTCAACAGTATGTTAATTTTTTTTCCCAATAAAGTACTACTAAGAATCAGGAGACCAAAGTCAACCTGTCTCTGCCACTAAGGTATCATAGGGCTAGGGACGAGGCACAACCCTTGGTCTTTGTCTTCAAAGAGGAAATCCCACTGGCTGACCTAATGCTCTGGCAACTCGTGACCTGGGCCCCATCACTGAGACCAAGCAAGGTCTAATCTCGTCGCTCACCTAACCACGGCACTTGCTTTTGCTTATGAAGCCCCAGAAGAAGGAACCAAGCTGTCTCAGAAGAGTTACAGCCACAGCGCTCCTTAGAAGTGGGGCTGGGGAGACTTCGTCTCACATACTCCGGGCGTGTGATCAGGAGAGCCTGGCCCTCACAAAAGGCCATCGCCATGCTTCGTGAAGTAGAGGATCGTGGCGGGGAACAGGCAGACCCTCCAGGAGATGGACTGATGCCGTGCCTACAACCCTGGACTCAAGCCTAACAATTGTGGGCAGGGTCACCTTCTGTTTGTGCACAGAGTGGCGATGAACCGAACAACAA
>NW_022106332.1:0-1175 GCF_000313985.2 Echinops telfairi | reverse complement strand
TAACAAAAGACCCAACACGCAGAGCACTCCTGACTGCGGAGCCCATAGCAAGTACCTTATAAACACTCCAAGCCCAAACCCAGCGGTGGGCCAGCAAGTCCATGCGCCTTATGGCCACCGTATAGGACAAGGCAGAACTACTCCTGTGAGTGTCTGAGACCATGACTCTTCGTGATAGAAGAAAGCCCTGTTTTTCTCTATAGATGACAGACAGTATTACATAATTTTTCTGGAAGCTATTAAGAACAATTTTCAGACACTTAGCCCTGAAATGATTTTTTTTAAAATCATTTTCTGTTGGTCTGTAATCTTCAAGGCCAGCAATTTGAAAGCACTAGGCTCTTCTAGGGAGGAAGACGGAGCCCCAGCAACTGGTGGTTCCACACGAGCTCCTTCTATTATTCTCTTGGTCCCCGGCTTAGCCTCCGGATGCAAGCAATGGAGAGGCATCTTTGCAGACGGGTCTTTCAAAAGTAAGCGCAAACATTCCAAGCCAGACTCACTGCCACTGAGTGGATTCTGACTCGTGTGGACCCTGTAGGACAGGGTAAAACTGCCCTGGGGGTTCTGAGGCTGTAACAGTTTAGGGGAGTAGAAAGCCTCATCTTTCTCCCACAAAGAGGCTGGTGGTTTCGAACTGCTGACCTTGCGGTTACAGCCCAACTTGTAATCACTACATTATCCGGACCCAACTAGTGCAAGCAATAACACTCTGATAAGGAGGGTGGTACTAAATCCTCCTTCCACGGCCGGTGGAGACCCACTAAGGGCTCAGACCCGGTAACCAGAGCCCCAGGGTGGCAAGTCACACCTGTAGAGAGAAACTTCTTGGAACCTGGGTCAGGCCAGGGTCTGGGTAGGGGGTGGCTTTGGACAACGGTCTCTTCAGTCCATCTCTCCCACTGGATGAGGCCATCTTCGGTGTCTCCCTGGCTTCCGAGGTCCCATCAGTCCCTCCCAGCGACTTCTCATTGCTGGAATAGCCTACCATCCTACAGTCACGCTGCTCCGCTCGCCTCCGCAAACACGCAGGGCCCACCAACATCCGGCTGGAATTCTGGAGCCCTGCTTCCAAGGCCTCGCTCTGCTGCCAACACACGGTGCCCCTTGACCACCGCCTCTCCCTGCACCTAGGTAGCCCCTGGGCGAGGGGAGGCATTGGACGCGTAGCATGG
>NW_022106331.1:2656-3949 GCF_000313985.2 Echinops telfairi | reverse complement strand
TTTTGGACTATTACCTGTGTCTATTTTTGTTTGTTTGTTTCTTCCTCTTCTGGAATCCCTTTAAAGTACAGGTTGCCCCTCTCGATTGTGCCTCACTTTGTTCTCAAGCTTTCCTTAGTCTCTTTGGCATTTTTCAGTTATTTGTTCTTCTTTTAGATAGGAGTCCATAGATTTCTCTTCAAGTTTACTCTTTTGGGGTTTCAGTACTCTATTTTTGGTTGTTTTATAGTATTATATAATTCTGCTGTTGTAGTGTTTAACTTTCGTGTTTCAGTTTGGAGTTTTTCTTGTAAGGCATGTAGTGAGGTTTATAGTTTTGCTATTTTTTCACATTTCCTCTCAGACTCTTCTTTCGTCTGTTGCAGGAGTGAAATCATCCATCTTTTAAGTTATTTTTCTGGTAGTTCCACAGGCTGTTCAATTTATGGCATGTCATTTAGGTCTGGTTGGTGTTCAGTTGTTTGTGTTTGTTTCTGTTGGTATTTTTGTTTGTTTTGAATATTTTCTTAACTTCTTTGTGTAGTTATTAAGGGTTTTGGGGAGGTGAAGTTATGTAGCAGTCGTTAACTCTGTTAGGTGGTGCAGTAGAATGTTAGTAGACACTAAATATTAAGTATCTGAGGGAGATACTTAAATGTAGACTAAATTTGGGGAGGGATATACAAAAGTAGAAAAGGAAGCGTTAGAGAAGGGAGAAAGGGAAAAGGAAGCAAAAAGGGGGAATCAAGTGTTAATTGGTAGGCTAAAAGAAAGGAAATTAGACACATACACCCCAAAATGCTTTGTTTTGCAATGATGGAGGAATGGGTAAAAATATTTGAGAGGAAAAAAATTGTCAAATAGTGTCAGTTTTTGGTTTTATGGGATGAGATGGAAAGAGAGGGTTAATGAGAAGAAAATTAAGAGAAAAGATAGATCAACAAGGCTATGAAATCAAAGTTTAGATGTTAGAATTATAGCAGGAAAGGGCAAGAAATAAGTGTTAAAAATTAAAAAAGAAAAATTAATACTAGTGGAAAAAGTGGAAAAGTTGTTAATGCATGTTTGCTTTGCCCAGGAGCTTTATCTCTGATGTGGGTGCTAACTTGTGAATTAATGATATGTTAAGGGACTACAAAACAAAGTAAATTGAAAGCAAAAAGTAAAATCACAGTAAGTATTTTTGGTCCTTATGTATACCAAAATATGGGGAAGTTCTGATTGAGAATGAGTTATAAGAATAGTGCACAAATTTGTTTTTAAAAGAGGTCAAATATAGGAATGATAGAACACACAGTAATAACAAGAATGCCA
>NW_022106331.1:0-1064 GCF_000313985.2 Echinops telfairi | reverse complement strand
CATCAAAAGGAAAAAGAGCTCTGCTGGGCGGAGCTTTCATAGTACACATGTTTCCACTAAATAAGCATCGAGCAAGTTGCTCTGAGTTAGTGCACCCAGTGGCATCACCTGGAAAGGTTCTCTCTGGTCACATTGAATTTTTTTTCACTCAAACCTCATTTTTTGTGATGGTGATTTAAAAGAAAAGCATGTGGCTGTTTAATTTTGTTTCCTGCTCAGGAAAAATGCCACAGAAATTGTTGTGTTGAACTTAGCTTATAAGGACAGCGATATGGGAAAAACTCATAGGAGTCATTTTCTCATTTCAAAAAAGGTGCAATGTCGATTAATGACAAACCTCATTCTAGACATCCATCAACTTCCCAAATACACCAAAATGTTGACAAAATTCATGCACTTGTGCTCAAAGACCGGTGATGGATCAATGAAGAGGTGGGGAAGTTATCTGGACTATCTCAGAGCTCAGTTCAGTAAATTGCAATGAAAGATTTGTGAGTGACAAGGGTTGTTGTTGTGAAATTTATTTTTCAGGTTCTGACTGACCAGGAAAAAGAGCATCTAGTGCAGTAGTTCTCAACCTTCCTAATGCCGCAACCCTTTAACACAGTTCCTCATGTTGTGGTGACACCCCAACCATAAAATTAATTTTGTCGCTACACCATAACTGTAATTTTGCTACTGTTATGAATCGGGGAACCACTGTGAAAGCGTCGTTCAACCCCCAAAGGGGTTGCAACCCACAGGTTGAGAAATGCTGATCTAGTGGAAAAACACTATGCTTTCAAATAACAGCTTCAAAGTGACACAGAATTTTTTCCAAAGTTATTTCTGGCAACTTCTGGCAACAAGACATGGTACTCTTCTTATGACCAGGAGATCAAACACCAATCAAGCCACTGGAAGTCTCCATCATTACCTTGCCCCAAAAAAGTTTGTTACGTGAAATGAAAAATCAAGAAAATGTTCATTTGATTTGTTTGTTTTTGTTTTCTTTGTTATGAGGGGGATATTGCATTTGGATTTCACTCCACCAGGTCAGACTGATAATCAAGCTTTCTATTTGG
>NW_022106330.1:2916-3912 GCF_000313985.2 Echinops telfairi | reverse complement strand
TAAATTGAGGCACAGAACAAGCAAGGCAGCCGCACACTGGTCCGATGATCAAAGAGCGAGAAACAAGAAAGGCGAGGCTCACCAAGCCATTTATCTCTCCACCCTTCAGTTAATTCCACTTGTGTTTGCCAGCCAGGCTGACACAATAAACGATCTCAATGGGAGAACCCACAGGCTGCAGAGACAATGCCTTGAGGGCAACATGACAGACATGAGCAGGAGCAGAGTAGACAACGTGACATGGCGAAACAGCTTGTGAAACCTGTGAAGTCAACGCTTCAGTTGCCTTTTAGATTGCAAACTTCCTCCTCCTGAAAAGATCGGACTCAAGTGGTTTAAGAGCAAGAACACTTGTGACTGCTGTTGCTAAGTCCCGTCCAGTTGGTTCCAATGGACAGCGATCCTATTTACAGCAAAATGAAACGCTCCCCAATCCCGCGCCATCCTCACGATTGTGCTTGAGCTTGTGTTAGTCTGGGTGGACTAGAGAAACAAATCCAGGGAGACTCATATATGTATGAGCTTTAGATACAGGAGCAGTTGAATATTGAGAAAACATCAGAGCCCAGTCCAGATCAAGTTCACAAGTCCGACATGAGCCCATATGCCCAATACCAATCTATAAAGGCCTCTTTAGACTCACGAAACACATGCAATGATGCTGAATGCAGGATGATCACAGGTCAGTTGGTGGAAAGTCTTGAGGATCCAGTGGCAGTGTAAGCATCTCAGCGTGGGCATGGGTTTACAAGTGGCTTCTCCAGCTCTGAGGCTCTGGCTGCCATCAGCCTGTCTCCATGTGGCTTGTCAACAAGAATGTCTTGCAGGGACTGAGCCTTGTCAGTCGAGAGTCTCTCAAGGAGTGTCCCACCTCCAGCGAGCTATTTATCTTCTTAGCGCCTCCAAATGAGGTCTACAAGCTAAGACCTGATTAACAGACTAGACTCCACCCCTTCACTCTTAATCGTGAATTGACAACAGATTATGTAACTACCA
>NW_022106330.1:0-1260 GCF_000313985.2 Echinops telfairi | reverse complement strand
GACCCCTGCCAGCATTGAGATGCCTCCATTGCCACTGGATCTGTTAGATCTCTCGGGGGAAAGATATACCTCGGTCCTTGGCTCCACACGAGAAATAATTCACACCGAAGCCTGGTTTGTGATCCAAGTGAGTTTTATGAGAGTTGGAAGTTTCAGGTTTACACAGGCATCCGCAGGGTCCCTCACCACGTGCAGCCTGCCTGGAAGCTGCTTGGAAAGTCACTCGGTCGGCTCCGGCTCCTGCCTTTTCAATTATTCTGCAGGAGGCGTGGTGGACGACCCTGGTCGACTCCATTGACTGAATTGAATTTACCTGGCCTAGGTGGGCCAATCCAGGTGCAGCGCCCACCCAGGTGCCCCTCCCCTTCCTGGCCAGAAGCCTGAACCTCTGAGCACGTGCAGTGTACCACTCCTTCTTGGCCTGTAGCTCAGACCTGTGAGCATTTGTAATGGATGCCCCAGTCCCTAAGCTAAACTACCTAACAGATCCACAAGACTTTCAGCCCACTGGCCTGTGATCTTCTTGCATTTGGTGTCACTGCATGTGATATGTATGTCTGAAGAGGACGTTACAGATTGGTATTGGACATATGGGCTAATATCGGACTTAGGGACTTGATCTGGACTGGGCTAGGATGCTTTCTCAATATACAATTGCTCTTTTATATAAAGCGCTTTCTTATACACATATGAGTGTCTCTGGATTTGTTTCTCTAGTCAACCCAGACTATCGCATTCATGAATGACATTCTTGATGTCCTCCCACATCTCCTGTCATTAGTGTTCAGCATGTCAAATCTGTTCTTCGGGTGTTCTCTAAGTCTAGGTAGGATAGACTCAAGGTTGTATTTTGGCTCCCATGGACTCGTTTTTATTTTCTTTGGCTGCAACTTGGAATTACAAATCAGCAATTAGTGGTCTGTTCCTCAGTCAGCCCCTGGCCTGGCTTTAGCTGCTGATATTGAGCTTCTCTATTGTCCCTTCCCACAGGTGTAGTCAACTTGATCTCTGTGTATCCCATCTGGAGAAGTCCATGCGTGCAGCCTTTTGGGTTGCTGAGCAAACGTATTTGCTATGAAGAAATTCCATTCTGTGATCTCCAGTTTCTATCACTGTTTTCCAACTTGTGTGTCTTCCTTTTTGTTTTCAACTTCCGCATTCCAGTTGCCAATAATTAACAGTGTATCTTGATTGCATGTTTGATTAATTTCAGACTATGGATGTTGGTAGAATGCTTCAATTTTTTTATCACTAGCTTAG
>NW_022106329.1:2417-3922 GCF_000313985.2 Echinops telfairi | reverse complement strand
AAGGGTTAATTTGTCCTGGATTCACTGTGTTTCCAGTTCCTATCTGTACCAGTGTACATGTTCTAGTCTAGCAGGATTTGTAAGATAGAATTGGGATCATGATAGTGTGGGGTGGGCTGGAGGAGGAAGCATTTAAGTACTAGAGGAAAGTATGTTTCCTCATTGCTACATTGCACCCTGACTGGCTTGTCTCTACCCTGCAACCCTTCGGTAAAGGGATGTCCAGTTGCCTACAGGTGGGCTTTAGGTCCCCCATCTGCAATCTTCCTTATTCACAATGATAAGATTTTTTGCGGGGCACACTTTAAAATAGTGTTGCCAACTCATATTTCTTAGTAATATGTTTCTAAACTTACTTATTTCCTTGTTAAATCATTGGTTTATTGATTGTTTGATAAATTCATTCATTCATTCTTGCTTGCATTCATTTATACTTGCATCTCTTTCCCAAGAACCCTTGCAGCACTATGGGCTAGGTTTTTGGTTGTTAACTGATAAGTTGGGAGTTCAAACCCATCAACCACTATTTAGAAGAAAGATTTTACCTGCTCTCATAAAGTCTTACAGTCTCAGAAATTCTATATGAATCTCTATGAATCAGAATCAATTCAATGGGAATAGGTGAGTGGGGTTTTCCAAGAAACCTAAACACTTATGTTTAATGGTTTACAAGAGAATATGTGCCTAACCCTTTTCACAATCTACACTGAGGCAAGATTTACATCATAATAAATCTAAAGTGAAAATTCAGTTGTTTTCTGTAACCGTTTAAATTTAAAACTTCTATACACAGATATACAGAGCCCTGATGGTGTAGTGGTTACATGTCAGGGTGAGATCCCCAAGGCCAGCAGTTCAAAACCACCAGCCATTCCCTGTAAGAAAGATGGGGCTCTCTCTTCCCATAAAGAAACTCACAGGGGCAGTTCTATCCTGTCCTATGGGGTCAATATGAGACAGAATTGACTCGATGGCAATGAGTTTGGTTTTTGTATGGTTTATAGTCAAATGTATGAAGATCGAACAGATTTGAACTTCACTAAAATTCATCAGTTTCAACAAATTTCAACAAATAAGTAAATTTATTTTTCTCAGTGGATATAGTCAAATAAAAGCAGACCCCAAATGTGCATCTATTAGAAGTAAATGCCATGCACTTTCTGAAAAAACCTACTTCTCTTTATGGTCATGGGCATGATAGATTGAGGGTTTTGAACCAACTCATTCTCTAGATTAAGCAGTTAAAAACATAACTTTTAGACATACATCACATTTTAAGAATCACCTATATATTTTGTTAATATAGATTCTGATTCAGTATATCTGGGGAAGAATGAAAAGACAACTAACAAACTCGGAGAAAAATATTCAAAAATGTCCTAATTTTTAAGAAAATCTTTAACTCAACACCAGAAAGACAAATAACCTGGCTTTCAATTGAGAAAGGACGAGAACAAAAAGGCAGGAACAGGCCATCCAAGCTACAAACAAATACACAAAAATAT
>NW_022106329.1:0-1031 GCF_000313985.2 Echinops telfairi | reverse complement strand
TGTAGTCCTCAAAACCCCCAAACGCAGTTTTGTTTGTTTTTGCTGTTGTTAGGAGATTTTTAAGATGTGAAGAGCATGTTTGGGTGTTTTGTTTGGCTTTGTGTTTTGAGTCCCAACAATATCACAACTCTGTCTTATAGGATCTGTGGGGGTTCAACTGATTAACACTGATTCAGCAGAACCAATACCTAATTTTTGGCTGAGTTGGCAAAGTTAAAGTGGCATTTGTAATCAGAGTTCTCTCTAAGGTGATGTGGAATCACAAGTTTACATTCCTTACTCTTTTTTAATGTTCATCTACACAACAGCAGTGTTCTGATATCATGTTGAAATAATAAGTTACCTTTGGGTATATGGATTTTTTAATATACTTAACATGGTCATTAGGACAGTGAACTGGTTAAATTATTTGAATCCCTCCACTGGTCTCTACGAACCAGAACTGATACCAGGACAGTGATCTCTAACAGGAGAAAAAGCATAAGAAGGTAAGCAAAATCTCAGAGAAGAAGCCAATCTACCATTAACCTGTATCAACCTCAGCCTTAACTATCTAGAGACTGAAAAACTAGTGTGTGTCTAGTTAGCATCCCTGACAATTCTGAGTGGGACAGATTGTCTCAGATAAAATGGTAAAAAAAAAATGAAATTCTTAAAATAAAAAAAGATCAGACTAACTGGACGAGTTGAAACCCAAGTACTCCCTGAGACTATCATCCTAAAAGGCCCTTTAAACCTTGAATCAAAACTAGACCAAAATCACCTTTTTAGGGAAATGGCAGAACGGTACTCAAAATAAAGGATTATTATCTGTAAGGTTCGTGTTCTAAAATATCCTCAATAGGAGACCAAAGGATTAACATTTGCTCTGAAACAAAGATGAGAAGATAAAGGGGGGCAGGGAAACTAGAGTTCTAGAAATGAAACAAACAGAACATAATTAAAAGAAATATCGACAGATTGTGAAAAATGTCCACGATGTCACTAAGCAATTTATGTGGTGATTGTTAAATAAACATGTAACATTTCTC
>NW_022106328.1:3245-3906 GCF_000313985.2 Echinops telfairi | reverse complement strand
GTATCGGAGACTCACGGGGGCAGTTCTACCCTGTCCCATAGGGTCGCTATGAGTTGGCATCGAGGAATTTGTCACTGAAATTGCCTGTGCGCAGTAGCGCTGTGTTACCTGTAGCCTCTCTCACCTGTGTAAGACCCACAGCTTAGCCCTGGCAGGAGAGACCCAGCTCGCATCGCCAAATGAGAAAAGCCGGGCTTCGAGCCAGGACGCTGTTGTCCGTGGGTCCAAGTTTCTCAAAAGATCCTCAGTGTCCGCTATTCATTTACACACTTCCTCCTTAAGGGTTTTTTTTTAAGGTGGGATAGGCTGTTTTGTGTACGTGTGGGGCGAAGGCGGGAAAGAAGATGTTAAAAGGTAGGTAGGGCAGCTAGTGTCTGGGAGGAAGAAGTACAGAACTATTCTGGTTGTCCCTGTTACGCCAGGTGCTAAAGGAGAAGGGGCCGCTAGGTGGCAGCATATGAGCAGATGAACCAAAGAACCAATTGCCTCCAATTTTAGGGACCTTTGCACCAATCCCTACCTTCAAAACCCAAACCTAACCTACTTGCCTGAAGGCCTTCCTACTCCTTGCAAGCCTCTACAAACAAAGATGCCTACTCCCCGGTAAGCCTATCCAGATCAGGACAATGGGCAGTGTCCTGAAATGTTCAACACCAGAGAA
>NW_022106328.1:0-1176 GCF_000313985.2 Echinops telfairi | reverse complement strand
ACTTAACCTTGATATAAAACTCTCTCTTATACATGAGTTTCTGTGGATTTGTTTCTCCAAAGTACCCAGACTAATACATTATGGTACCTTGGGAGTGGGGTACTGGAGAAACAAATCATAAGATGGAGAGTAGATGTTTGTTTGACCTCTCCCTCATAGTAGTTTCTCTTGTCGAGGCAGAGGTCAGATAAAGCCACACTATTTACTCGGCTCTGTAAATAGGAAAGTAGGAAAATAGAAAGTTTGTAAACCCACTTGATTTCAACCATTAAAATTTGATCTTTAGATGGGTTTAGGCCATGTCTGCAAAGAAAGATGCCCCACCCAGTGCTTTGGAGTACTCAGGAACCATTAGTCTTTGTTAGAAGCTGGAAAATATCTGGAACCATGAAGAAAACTCCTCTCTGGGACTGAATGTTAAAGGGAGCCTTTGAGCAGGCTGAAATGCTTGCTAGGTGACCACCTGGATCTACTTGTTGAGTGGAAGTGGGAGAAATGCAGCAATAAAGAGATGGGTTGAGTTTGGCCACTGACACCTGTGGACTTGGTTTACAGGGGGGAGGGGGAGGCAGAAGATGAGAGCGGGTTGACTGGTCTAAGGTTCATGACCTAGCACGAGGGGGCTAGGCCTGTTGAGTATTGGTGAGAGCCTATGGTGTAAAGGCAAGGCGACCAATGGGCACCCTGTGGAGGCTGAGTGAGGCAGCCCACATTGAGTTGACCAGAACCCGACCAGCTGGAGATTTTGAGCCTGTGAACTGGTGCATATTGTTGCTGACTTTATGGATGGCCTGTCCGGATTTGACATTGCTTATGAATGCAGACGTCACAAGGTTCCAACTGGACTGAAGACTCTTCATGTCAAAAAATATGATTGTCTTCTCAGAGAACTGGGTTGATGTAAGTGGACAGTATATAAATTGGAAACCCAAAATTGGGGGAGATAAAGGCATGAAGTGGTTGGCTTCCAAACTTTCATAGGTGGGGGAAAAATTCACAGGATTATAGGGTTAAGGTGTAGGTCTTACTTAATTGCAATTGTGAAGCTAAATAATTATGTACAGGTGCCAGGTTGGCAAGGGGTAGATTGAGTTTATTGTGCAAACCTGGATGATAAATACATGTGGGGTCCATTGAAGGGCGGAGGGATAAATGGCTCAGTGAGCCTTGCCTTTC
>NW_022106327.1:2715-3905 GCF_000313985.2 Echinops telfairi | reverse complement strand
GGGGGAGTGCAGAGTGGGGACCCAAAGCCCATCTGGAGGCAACTGGATATCCCTTATAGAAGGGTCAACAGGAGGAGATGAGCCAATCAGGGTGCAGTATAGCCCCGATGAAGCATACAACTTTCCTTTAGTTCTTTAATGGTTCCTCCCCACCCACCCCCCTAATCATGGTCCCAATTCTCTTACAAATCTAGTTAACCAAAGGATGTACACTGGTACAGATCACAGCTGGAAACACAGGGAATCCAGGATAGATAAACCCCTCAGGATCAGTGGTGAGAGTGGTGATACCAGGAGGGTGGAGGGAAGGAGTAGAAAGCGGGAATTGATCACAAGGATCTACATACAGCCCCCTCCCTGGGGGACAGACAACAGAAACATGGGTGAAGGGAGACGTCGGACAGTGTAAGACATGACAAAATAATAATAATTTATAAATTATCAAGGGTTCATGAGGGGGAGGCGGGGAGGCAGGGGAAAACTGAGGAGCTGATACCAAGGGCTCAAGTAGAAAGCAAATGTTTTGAGAATGATGATGGCAACAAATATACAAATGTGCTTGACACCATGGATAGATGTATGGATTGTGATCAGAGTTGTATGAGCCCCCAGTAAAATGCTTTTCTTTAAATATTGGCCACAGTGGCTCACAGTTCTATTCTGACACACTTGGGGTCACCGTGAGTCAGAGTCAACTGGACAACAATGGAAAACGGTTGCCCCCAAAGACATCCAAGGAAATGTTCCCGTGTGTTTCTGCTAGTGTGCAGTGGTGGCGGGGTGGGAGTGGGAGTGGGGGGGTGGATTCTCAAGAAGCGAATGAAAATTAGCCCCAAGAACTGCTCTAGGGCAGAGCCCTAAGTCAGCGAGAAGGAATGGCCCTTGTGATGGACAACGAAGTGAGTGGTCACTGTTCACACACCACGCCAACTGCACGATGCCGGGGGAGCGCAGCCTTGGCTGGCAGCCTCGGGCGACTTTGGAACTAAAAGTAGTGGAAGAGAGGGTCTTTGGAGAAGTCCGCAACACCAGTTGCCTTTTTAGGTTCAGGAGATGCTGGAGACCAGTGAGGAAAGGGAGGGGAATGGGAAGGGCAGAGGGGCTTCTGTTTTCCTACAACGGATGCATTTGTGGAGACTTCTGCTAGACAGTTAACAGGGAGTGAGACACGGCGTGAGTGGGGGAGAAAC
>NW_022106327.1:0-1219 GCF_000313985.2 Echinops telfairi | reverse complement strand
GATAGGGTGATTTAATAGCAGTGAGGCTGGGGCTGAAGCTTGTAGCTCCGGAGCCTGCGTCCTGGCAGATGAAACGCCAACGCTTCCACAGGCAGGCTGAGGGCCTCCCACCTACATTTTGGCCTGCTAACTCTTCCGTAAGCCACGAACAAAAACACTCACTTGCTCCCGAAGCCAGCAAAGCCGGGTCTGGTTCTCCTCGTGGAGGGTAACTTGAAATCCGAACCCCAGCACCTGAGCTTCTCTTTATTTTTTTCCCAGCATAAATAGTAAAATATATATCAAACACCCACACGTTTACCCAAACCTTTTTTAAATGTCTACTATTTTCATCTGGTACCCCCTCTTTTTATCTAGACTGAGCGCTTTCAGCTCATCATTTCTCCGCGGACATCATTTCTGAGTCAGTCTTTTACATCGCGTTGAAAACGGCAGCGCTGGGAAAGGATACATGTCTCAAGACAGGAGGGTCGTCCTTCCACGTGAGGGAGCGAAAAACGCCCTCCGATATGAACACGGAACTCCTCTGCTCCTCAAATTAAGTAGGACGGGGCTTAAGAGACACTCGTGGAAAAACGAAGTGAAAAGAAAGTGGAGCTCTCCCCACGCACTGTTGGAAGGCCCTTTGCTGTTAGGTGCGCGGTGACCCTCGGTTCCGATGATGGCGACACTGCCTGCTCCTGCACCAGCCGCACGCACGGGTGTTCTGTGCTTGAGCCCCTTGTTGTAGCCACTGTGTCCGCCCATCAAGGGCCTTGTCTCTCTCATTGGCCCCCTGCTGTACCCAGCAGGATGTCCTTCTCCAGGGACTGGTCTCTCCTGACAGCGTGTCCAAAGTTCCGCCGCGTGTTACCTTCAATGAGAGTTTGGAACGACCCTTTGGCTCAGTCATTCTCCCAAAAGAGAGACGTTGTGCACGTCTTCGAGGCAGAGGTCCGTGCTAATGGCGGAAGGAAGATCAAGCGAGGATAGCCTCCCCACAGGGGCTCTACAAGGGGGCTGCAAAGAGTTCTTGGGAAAATTCCATGACCTTTCCATTTCGTTTTTTCCCATGAACATTTTGCAGCCCCTTTAGATATATAAATTGTATTGCATTATGAGATATATTCAAATCATACATTTTAACAAAATAAATATGCCCATGTAACCAACATCCAGATCAAGAAATAAAACAGCCCCTAGAAGCTCCCTTAGGAGTCCTGGTGGCAGAGTGATTACA
>NW_022106326.1:2963-3896 GCF_000313985.2 Echinops telfairi | reverse complement strand
TGTGGTGAAAAGCAAAGGTGATACTTTGAGGACTATGGTGCACCTGAGCCAAGTCACGCTTTTTCAATTGCTTCATCTGCATGTGAAAGTTGGACATGGAATAAGGAAGACCATAGCAGAAGTGATGCGTTTGAATTGTGGTGCTGGTGACTGTTGAAAGTACCATGGACTGCAGAGTGCTCTTAAAGACAAAGATGTCCAGACTTCATCTCACCTACTTTGGACATGCTGTCAGGAGAGACCCGTCCCTGGAGAAGGACATCATGCTTGGTAAAGGGGATGGGCAGCCAAAGAGAGGAAGGCGCTCAGTGAGGTGGCATGGCGTAAGTGGCTGGAACAATGGGTTCAGGCGCAGGAATGATTGTGAGGCAGGTGCAGGACCAGGCAGGGTTTCCTTCTGTTGTGCATAGGGTTGCTACACATAGACATCAGCTTGATGAGATGGTTAACTTTGTGATTTAGTAGATGATTACAGGTTTATGTATGTCATTCTTGATGGCTGCCTCTGAACACTCTTCATTTGTACTTTTGAGTTGTTCCTCCAAGAAGTTTATTTCCCCAACTTTCTTTGCAGCTAGCACATTGACATGTGACCTGTCCTCTAGGAATCAGAGGCAATCAGAGGACAAACCAATCTGTCTAGGAGTGCCATTTGGTGATGGGAGAGCAGAAATGCCCACCTTCCAGATGCAGCTGTGGCAGAATGGTATGGTCATATCTGGGGCCCAGCACTATCATGGATGGGGATGCCTGGACCCACACTTAGCTGAGACAGTAGTATATCGCATAGAAGTGCCCTGCCATATTCCAGCTGCCAAGCCTGGTCTTTTTTTTTTTTTCCTTTTTTAACATTTTATTAGGGGCTCATACAACTGTTATCCCAATCCATACACACATCAATTGTGTAAAGCGCATTTGTACATCGTTTCTCAA
>NW_022106326.1:0-1111 GCF_000313985.2 Echinops telfairi | reverse complement strand
TCATGATATCTCAACATAGAGTACTCAGACCCACTGTTCACTAATCATCTTATTAACATAAAAAGACAGCCCATTCTCAAATGGGATTGATTATAACCACAGGCATTCGAAAATTGGATTTACAGTACATATTTTTTGGGAGCTCCTATTCAACCCATAACATAGATTTCTCAGGGTTTTTTTTTTCATATTTAGTTTTTTTGGGTTTTTTTCAGAATGATCATCGTGGCAGTTACATAATCTCCTGTCAGCTTGTGAAGGGGTGGAGTCTAGCCTGTCAATTAGGCTGTAGCTTGATGACCTCATATGGAGGCACGAAGGAGATAAATAGCTCACTGGAATCCAGACACACACTCTCTTCCTGCTACACATTCCTGCTGACAAGCCACATGAAGCTACACTGATGGAGCCAGAGCCCCAGAACTGGAGGAGCCATGTGGAGACCCCTGCCCACACTGAGATGCTTCCACTATCACTGGATCCACAAGACTTTCCACCCACTGGCCTGTGATCTTCTTGCATTCAGCATCATTGCATGGCTATGTGAGTCTAAAGAGGAATTTATGGACTGGTATTGACATATGTGGTAATATTGGACTTATGGACTTAATCTGGACTGGGGTGTTTTCTTAATGTACAATTGTTCTTTGATATAAAGTTCTCTTACACACATATGAGTATCTCTGGATTTGTTTCTCTAGTTAATCCAGACCCACACAATCATGCAGATCAAATCAAATCTACTATACTCATCTTTTCCATCGACTTCTAGAAGCTTAGCTACAGTAGTTCATTAATTATATCTGTTCACTCTCCAAGGATGCAGAAGCAGCCATCTGTGTATGGGAACAAATTAGTGGACAGTGCTTGATTGCTGGGCCATTTCCTGTCTTCTCATGAAACATGTTTGAATTTGGGGGGTGAGGTTTTGGGTGGCTCTATTGTTTTAAGCTTGTTTTGTTGTGTTATATTTTCATTTTTTGAGTGGAACAAGTGGCTTTGGCTTGAGTATGAGTTATATTTTTATTCTTCCTCAGTCTGAATCAGTTTGGGCAGAGTAACATTGCATAGAATGGGGAGAGCCATTCATATATTTTTTAATCATTTTATT
>NW_022106325.1:2774-3912 GCF_000313985.2 Echinops telfairi | reverse complement strand
GTAACATGAGGGTGAAGTTGGACATCACACAACCCAGTGGATGTGACTCAGTGCACACCTGCACGATCACAGTGCTTGCACTCACCAAGAGACAACCTATATTGGGTTACAAGGCTAAGCCCATACCCTATAAAGTTGGGGATGACTGGTTCTCATAGAAAGATACTAAATTATATGTGGGGGGACTTATTATAGACAAGGGACAATTTCATATTTGGGATGAGGAAACATTAATCACACACCAAGACATAAAACATTCTTTGGACATGACTTCAGCCTATGGAACTAATAAACCACGGGGAGTTCAAAATCTAGGGCACTTCCAATGGCTTTGTTGTAACATTAAGCTTATGTACTACGATCATACCACAGGAAACTACACACTACTAGATTGCACAGATCATTGCCTATTGTTAAATAATGTCATTAACATCGCAAAGGGCAATATTTTTATTCTCACATTGACAACAAATGTCTTAGCAGAACACTTCATTCCAAATATTAATGATACACTTATTAAAGACATCATCACCCCACATGCCCTAGAAGCTGATCAGGAGTTAGCCCTTAAACCATTTACAAAATGAAACTGATCATTTAGTTAAACATATGGCCAAAGATCTCAAAGAGGCTAAAATCCTTAATCACATTTTGGGAAATAAATACTTTTTAGATGTCACTCCACAACTCGACGGTGACTGGGCAATTGTCTGGAAAAAATAGTTTTTCCCACAGAAATACACCTGTAAGGGTAATGTTGGCAGCTTGCTTAGATCTCTGCTTATTCAAAGTAAAACAAGTTTTTGGAATTTTTTCTCTAATCTTGGTCATTGGATGTTCACCTGTCTACTTCATGTATTTGTTACTATATGTTTTAACATTTTGCTCGTATTCTTGTGTAAACAATTATTGTTAAAGATGTTTTGGTTCTTGACCCTTTACTCTCCCTGAAACCAGTGGGTGGAGATGATGAGAGCACCACAGAACTTCCTTGCAAGACATTGAACTTCCTTGCAAGACGTTGAGCCACCTCAGAGAAATCAACACAAGAGACTCCACTTTAGAGAAGAAATAAAGTGTGACTTTAGGGCCCAGCCCCAAAATTGGACCATCACCAAGAATCAACAGCTGATCCAAG
>NW_022106325.1:0-1531 GCF_000313985.2 Echinops telfairi | reverse complement strand
TGCACGAAGGTGGGGGGTCAGATGTGAACCAAATTATGCTTTCATATGTTACTGACCACACATTATCCACTCACTTGTCTTCAACTCAAAACTCAGAGTTTTGGAATTAGGGAATTCCACTGTCCTCTTTGCCATGAGCCTATTATTTCAGAATCAAATCAAACCTCAGGTCTTTCCAGAAGGCATCTCCTTGTTGGTCTGAAAAGTCAGTTAGTGTTCAAGCACTTAAACGTATGGCCCCATTCACTCCATCTGATCCGAGACTGACTGGACATTTCTGTGGAGGATTCCCGGAGGTCCATCAGACCTCTCATTCTGTGATGCCTGAAAGAGAGATTTTCCACTCGTAATGGACTGCAAGCAAAGCTATGTTCTCGTTCAATGCAACTTTTGAATCCATAGATACCAATTGTGGGCACAGAATAATTCATATAGAAAGATCCCATGGGAAAAGTAAGAGACTGGGAAGAATCCCACAAACCCAACAAGAAACCCACTCTGACCCTCCAGCAGCACTGGCTTCAGAGGCTGGTTGCTGAGTTTACTTGGTCCTGAGCGCCTCCTTAAGCAGCACCGCCTTCTCCCTGCAGGGAGGTGTGTGCCTGCATCCACATGGACACGCCCTCGCTTTCAGCTCAGCCTGTCTCTAGAGATGGCCAGTCAGCTCTTCATGCAGCATAGGTCGTTGTGCCACCATCAGGTTAGATTGTGCAACTCATTGAAATCCTTTCCCTGGAAACTGACACCCAGGACTACCAGTGGTTACTGAAGATGAGAACAGAGCCTGGAGGGGAGCGAGCTAGAGACCCAAAAGGGTGCCTCAAGTCTTTCATAGAGTCCACCAGAGTTGTGTTTATACACAGGGAACAAAAAATAAAATTTAAAAAGCAGCAAAGAAAATAAGAATCAAATTGAGAAACTCAATTACCCACTTTTGCAGTGGTCCTCAAACTTCTTATGCCGCGATCCTTTATTCCGGTTCCTCATGTTGTGGTGACTCCCAACCATAAAATTATTTTCGTTGTTACTTCATAACTGCAATCTTGCTACTGTTATGAATCTTAATGTACATATCTGATATGTGGGAGCATTTTTCATCGCTACAAATTGAACATAATTAAAGCATAGTGATTAATCACCAAAACAATATATAATTGATTGTGAAATATCTGTTTCTAATGACAAATAAATGAAATCTCATCTTGAAGCATGTCGTAGCATGGGTAACAGTCTTTCTTCATGTCAGGTATTCATATTTGGGCCTAGATGCATATGGGGGGCCCTCCTGGAGATGATAGAGGAGTGGTGTCTCCTTCCTAAGACCAAAATTTTGTGATTTCTGATGGTCTTAGGTGACCCCTGTGAAAGGGTCCTTCCACCCTCCAAAAGGGTCAAGACCCACAGGTAGAGAACTACTGCACCACTGTTATGTTAATTCAGGCTGATAGAGACTCTGAAAGACAGAGCAGAAATCCTTATGGCTTCCACAACTATAAATCTTTAAGCAAGTAATCAGCTTCATCTGCCTTCC
>NW_022106324.1:2889-3966 GCF_000313985.2 Echinops telfairi | reverse complement strand
TCAGCCCCCACCCAGTCATGTATATAAAACCAAGACAAAGACAGAGCAAACAATTCACAAAATTTAAAAACATTTTGTGGGGATTTTTTGAGTGAAGGTAAAAATGAGGAAAGATCTGCTCACCCAATGAATAGTTGCACCCCACCACTACCCCTTACCTATCTGGAGGTCCAGGGTGCAAGGTTCCCACACTACAGGAGAGATGGCTGGCAGAATGCATACCCAGCTCTCCCCCTCACTGTGCCGAGCTGATTGATGGCATGCACTCAAGCCTGATGCCACCCCATTCCCCAGAATATAGAAGTGTACACCTCCTTCTATTGTGATTAGTGGTGTACACTTCTGCTCAGTGTAGCCCTGCAACACTTGTAGTGAGCAATATATAACCCCTAGGATTGTGTACTGTGCCCTCCAGTCACCCTGCCCTTTGTCAGGATGCACTTCTGCCCACCGTGAACCATCTAACTCAATGGCCAGTGGCCTGTACTTTCACACTGCCAGACCACTGATCACCAGCTTGTAAACCCCTGTGCACCAGGAAATTCTTGACACACAGCCAACCAGTAAGTAGAAAAATAGCCTCACCTGACAAAACCTCCCCTCTCACTCCCTTGGTGGTGTGGTGACACAAAGTCTGTGCTGTCCATATGGAGATTGGAGGCAAAAGCATCCTCCCCAATTCCATCCCACCACAGAAACCATCATGCACATTCCTGTTCCACCTATATGGCGATCAGAGACCTGTACAACCTCATCCTGGCCACCTAACAAATAGCGAAGCACACCTACACTGCCCATACCCCATGGCTTCATCCATCATATGCCTGACTGCAACATCACACATCCAATACCTAGATAGTTCTATTAGGCTCATGTTTATGCACTGAAACCCCTTGATTCCATCACCAACCCACCCCCATCTACTGAAATTCCAATTAACGCAAATACAAAGCACTTCCATTCACCTCGGAAATACTGCCTCAGAGAGTCTATGGAGAAGTCATTTTCTGACCTCCAGTGGGCACATGAACTCTTAACACCAATCTGGAAGGACCCCATGATACAAATCCATCTGCT
>NW_022106324.1:0-1022 GCF_000313985.2 Echinops telfairi | reverse complement strand
GGCCTGCAATTGTCCAAACAGCGTCCTCTGAGAGGGACATCCAACTTGCTGTCCAAATAACAGAATCCCGGTTGCCTAGGGAGAGAGTGAAACATACATTGGATAAAGCAGTAGCCAGACACCCCCCCCACCCCCCCGAACAGTTGGCTACAGGCAGTCTGCAGATGCATTCCTATGAGCCTCCCACAGAGAGAACCCAGCCAGGGCTTTTTGACTCTCTGGAAAATGACACTGAGCTCCTTTAAGACACCATGCAAACAGGCCACAACAACCTCAATTATAAAACAGGGGAAACAAAGTGCAATGTTGGAAGAATTCCTGAACCTAACTATGTGCATAGAAGAAGCAGATGTTGATCCACCACAGAAAAAAAATCTTTAGAAAGCTGCTTGAAATCATACAGGATATGAGGGAAGCAATACAGGTAAAGGTAAATACAGGTAAATAATATAAAAGATAAAGTCCATGCACAAAAGGGAAATACAAGAATTAAGGGACAAGCTAACAAAAGAAAATAACAGACATCACCAACAGAACTAGAAGAAGCAGAGAACTAGCTCTACCAGTTACCTCTAGGAAAACCAGGCAGACTTCAACAAATGGGAAAGTCAGTCAAATAAGTTAATCAAAGAAGCTGAAGAAATCCTGAGAACAATATCTGATGCAATGAAGAGGAATGACTTTCAAATAATTTGATTACCAGAACAAGACACAACCAAGAATTCAACTGCAAAAATAGTGAGGGTATTCCTGGAAGAAAAGTTCCCCAGCTTAATGTATGAGAATTAAGTGACCATTCAGGATGCAGAGAGGACACCAGCTATACCAAATCTCAGGAAGAAGCCACTAAGCCCATACTAGTTAAACTATCCAACTTTGAGGAAAAGGAGAAAATCATAAGAACAGAGTGGAAAAGGCAGTCACCTATGAAGATATTCAGATAAGAATATACTCAGACCGTCTGACCCTGAGCTCCTTGCTGCTCACTCCCTGGTCACTCCCCTCTCCCTTGTTCCCTTTCC
>NW_022106323.1:2617-3966 GCF_000313985.2 Echinops telfairi | reverse complement strand
AGCCTTGTCGGGTGGAAGGCGCTCCTGTGGACTCATGAATCCTGAGGCACTCTCTTCTAGCCCTGAACAGAAACGATAACACGTCAGGAAGTTGAGATGCCAAAGAACGGCCAGCAGGGACTCACTTCTCTACATCAGGCATGTCAGGAAGGCGAAGCGTTTGTCTTGTGGGAAATGCCAAGGCTACACTAAGTTGAGGGAGGAAAAAGTCTATTGGAAAGCAATGACCTGTTAAAGCCATGCCAGGAAACCAAACACACATGCCCATATTGGAGGAAATCCCACGTCTGGCTTTCTAGTAGACTAACCTGCGCCTACAGTCATAGATACAGAAAGTCCTGACCACCAGTCGCAGGTGTGACAGCACCGAGCATGGCTATTTGTAGTTCTTTTTGTTGTTCATAATCTCATGGGTGGCTTTACTTTCCACAGATGTGTATAAACATAGACTAAAAATAACAAGTGCTGTGTCATTATGAGACGCCCTGTAGTAGACTATTGTAGCTATAATTCCCAGAAAGGGGGAAAAAAGTAGATTGTTTTCAAACTGATTAGTAATGGGAGCTCATTGCACAGCAGTATAAAGAAATCTGTTTGGAAAGCCAGCATCGAGATTCGTGGGGCCTTTGAGCCATAATCTCTATTTGGGTCCCAGCACTCGACCTGGCAGCAGTGCCAATTTAGCAGGCATAGAACTGTGCAGAAAGATTTGCATGTAAGTGTAAAACCCAGTTTGGGGGCATTTTGCTTTGCCTCAGTAAAAGCGAAATCACACTTCTTGCTGGCACTACAAAAGCGAAACCGAGGCTAACAATGACAGGTACGGTGCAGAGTACATTAGTGGGAAAGCTAATTCGGCAGGTACGACACACTCTGAGAGATCCTAGCAGTGCTTCTAGGACGTACTCAGTAATCTGAAAAATGCCGATGTGGCAGGTAATAACAGAGAAGTCCAGGCATTACATACGGCAATCCGTAGGAGAGAAACCACCCAAATTGAATTAATATATATTATTAAGCTTTATATATTTTAACCTATTCTCATACGAAGAAGTGCCCCGGGGGAGCAGTGGCTAGTCCTCAGCTATTAATCAAAGTTCTGTCATTTGAACCCACTAGTAACTCCATGGAAGTCCTGCTCCATACCTTGGAAATCCAATGGAGCCATTTCACTCTACTTCATAGAGTTTTCTCATAAGTTGAATTGTGTCTCCCTCTGTCCCCAATATGTGTCACGTTATCAACATGGCTGGGCCATGATTTCTAATGGTTTGTCTGTTATATAATAATGTAATCATCCCCCAAGTTGTGACTGATCTGATCAGTTATAAAAGATTAAGGACAAGGTG
>NW_022106323.1:0-1422 GCF_000313985.2 Echinops telfairi | reverse complement strand
AGGCTTGACATTTAATTACAAAATAAATATGGATTTCCTGATTAACAAAAAAAAGTGTGGTTTATAAAAATGAGTATTTCCAACTTTCCATTCACATTTACATAGTCTTAAAGCCTTTCTTGTGTCACTGTTTACATATAAAAAACCTGCTTTTGTTCAGAAAAACGTGACCTTGTCAGCCACAAGGAACTGACCAACACAAAGTAAAATGTGACGTTCAATCATCCTCTTAAGAGGCTTTCAGTTTCTTCCCAGACTCTCTGAAATGCTCCTGCTTCCTTAATTCATGCATTCATTTTATTAAATGAATATATTTATGATATATATGTAAGGGACGGTATGAGAGAATAACCAATAGAGAAATGTGGTTAGCTATAGATTATTACACTCAATAAACTTAAAGCCCAACAGAAGATCAAATAAAGACCAAGAAGAAAGAATTTGAAGTATACATACCATCCGAGTATTGCTACAAATGTTATCTGATGATTCAGAGAACAGAGCAAGAGAGAATGAGTGAACAAGATCGCAAGTGCAAATAGAGAGATGCGCCCTTGAGGGAAGAGCAGCATTCTCATTGTGTGGCTTCCTCTCTCGCACTCATTGGCTGTGTAGTAGAATGACTCTGTTCTGTACAAAGACCTGGAGGAAGCAGGTCTAGATTTGGGACAAAATACAATGCCAGACCCAAGAAGGTATCAGTACATCTTTGCAAGAAATGAATGAATGAGTGAATGAATGAATTAGTGGTGTAGGGAATAATGCACTGAGCTCCTAACAGAAAGATCAGCAGTTCAAAACCACCAGCCTCTCTGCCCAGGGAAAATTGAGGCTTTCTACTCCCATAAAGATTTCCAGTCTCGTAACCCACAGAGGCAGTTCTACCCTGTCCTATAAGGCCATTATGAGTCAGAATTGACTCAATAAAAGTGAGTGTGCATATACACTTTTATTGAGTGAGTATATTATAGATCTATACACAGTATAGATACTGTGCAAATTTATGAAAATAATATATATTATCAACTTTTATTTATTAGGACAAACTGAAATGAAAAGATTTTTCACAAGTGACAATGTTATTTAAATATTTCTAAAGAAATTGCAAAAATAAAGGCACTTTCTATTCTGTAAGACTCACCCCATCACTTATGAAAAATAAAGGACACTACTAAGATAGCAAATTTGTTAAATAGACTTGATGCTACTAAAATTCAGGATTGAAAAAAACAACAAACTTTAAATGCATATAAGTGCAAGGAGAACTATAACCTTTCAAATGGAACTCAGGTTTTTTTTCTTCTTTTACACTTTATGATTTCACTCTGCAGGAGTTCACTGTAATGTATGTTCCACAAAAGGCACTAGAAGAATTATTATGCTCCCACAAACAATGTTTTCTTTCACATTATTCTCAAGCTA
>NW_022106322.1:3021-3907 GCF_000313985.2 Echinops telfairi | reverse complement strand
AGCTCACTCACTCACAGCACCACCAGGACAGTACATCCCTCTTGAGGTCAGGCAAGGAGAGCCTATAGCTACTCAGGCCATCAAGTCAATGTGGACGCATAGTGACCTTACAGGACAGGGTGGAATTGCTCCCTAGCTTTTCCAAGATTGTCAATCTTAATGGGAGCAGACAGTTTCATATTTCCTGACCTGTGGTTAGCAGCCAGTCCTGAACCTATCATGCCACCAGAGCTGGCACATAGCGAAAACTCAAGAAAACACATTCACGACCATCGAGCCAATTTGCTTTTGTCTAGCCCTTCAGGCACGTATATTACTCTGAGGAGCATACACAATAGTTGTTTGAATTGAGTGTAAACCTAGTTTCAAGGGCCCTCACCTCTATTTATCTTTTCATCATCTCCTCTCTTTTTGCAGCTGTTCCATGAATATGTTCATAAGTTTCTCTCTGTACAGCCCTGCTTCTGTTGTTCTACTGGCTTCAAATGTCCCCTCAGATTCTCATCATACCAGCCTTTTCTTAGAGTTTTTGAGCTCAACCTCCATTTCCCTCCCTTTTCTTGTATCTCTTATATCAAGCACCTAACCTTTCATCCCAGTTCTAATACTTACCAGGTGATTTTACACAAGTTACTAGGCCTTTTTCTTGTATTAGAACCTAATAATTCAATGTGTTCATACAGTGCCTCTAGCTCTGTAGAAAACATGCTTAATGTATTTGGATACCTGGTCTTTAGAAAAACTCTAGACCACAACAAGGCAAGAATCTTTGCTTTCACTTTATAGAGGAGGAACTAACGATACAAGTTTGTAGTTTGTCTAAAATCCACTGGTAAAAACTTGAACTAGGGTTAAAGTTTAGGTGTTTGAGGTAAGAGATGCTCTA
>NW_022106322.1:0-1018 GCF_000313985.2 Echinops telfairi | reverse complement strand
GATTTGTAAGGTAGAATTGGGATCATGATAGTGGGGCAATGGGGTAGGAGTGTGAGGAGGAAGCATTAAAGAACTAGAGGAAAGTTGTATGTTTCATTGTTGCTACACTGTACTCTGTCTGGCTCTTCTCCTCCCTGTGACCCTTCTGTAAGGGGATTTCCAGTTGCCTACAGATGGGCTTTGAGTCCCCCCTCCCTGTTTTCCACAGTTCCTAGTGCCCTGGAAGTACCCAACACTGTTAAGTAACAGTCTTGATGCTGTTGTTCAGGCCCTTCGAGCTCACAGCTATCTTAATGCAGGGCCAACAGTCCTGTCTTAGCTTTCAAAATCAGCAAACTTCACAGAAGCCCACTGCCACATGGTCGCCCATGAAGTGCCCCTTGGGTTTAAAAGGATGACCCTTCCAGTAACAGAATGGCACCAGCAGGGGTTCCTCTTTAGCATTATTCGGAATCAATGCAGACAGCAGCAGGGCGGGGCTGCAGAGCTGCACACTTCTACGGGATGACATTATGGTCATGCTCTGTGTGAATGATGTCCCCTGGAAGAATGCAGCCGCATAGGTGTCCCGGTCACAAGACAAGAGCCCAACATCTTAGAATATGAGTCAGTTTGAGGGATTGGGGTAAGTTTCCCACCACCTACCCCAACCAATCAAAAATTAAATGTGAGCTCCTGGAAGCTACAGAGCACAATAATGATCCCACGCTACAATCTTGCCTCTTCTAAGCCAGTGCCCTTCACATGCAGCCACCTCTCCACTGTCCATGGAGCTTACTGTGCTGCCAAACAGGCTTCATTGGAGCTTCCAGACTAGACAGAAGCTTCCAAACCAGGAAGAAAGACAGAGTGTTTACTTCCAAGTCAGCCAATAAAACCCTCTGAATGGCAACTGCCCACTTCCCAACCAATTATGGGGATGGAAAAAAAATTGAGCTGCATTAAATTTGTTGTCCAGGGGATTGACGACAAGAACTGCAAAGAGCCTTCAACTTTAAAAGCACCTCTACCCTCCCCA
>NW_022106321.1:2890-3968 GCF_000313985.2 Echinops telfairi | reverse complement strand
AAAGAAGAATGTAGAATCATAATTGCAGGAAGACTCAGTACCAACCTATGATAACACTTACAGATGAAAATCAAAGACTACAGCCTTCAGTATGGATGACATCTCAGCATAAAGAAAGCAAAAGTCCTCACAACTCGACCAATAGACAACATCAGGAGAAGCAGAAAAAATTTGTCGAGCATCTCATTTTACTTGGACTTACCATCAATGCCTTTGGACACATCAGTCAAGAATCAAATGACATATTTTATGGGAAAATCGGCTACAAAATATCTTTTATAAGTGTTAAAAAGGAAGGATGTCACTTTGAAGACTAAATTGTCCTTTATCCAAACCGTGGTATTCTCAATCCCTTCATATGCATGAGAAAGCTGGAAAATGAATGAGTGACTGTAGAAGAATTGATGCCTTTGAAATATATTGTTGGCAAAGAATATTAAATATACCCTTAAAAACCCTGAAAATCATTGCCATTGAATCAATTCTAACTCATAAGGAGCTCAGGTGACTCAGTGGTTACATGTTAAGCTGATCACCACAAGATCAACAGTTCAAAACCAGTAGTACTTCTTAGGAGAAAGATGAGGCTTTTGACTCCCATGAAGAGTTACAGTCTTGGAAACCCTATGGGGCTTTTCTACCCTTCCCTATAGGGTTACTATGAATTGAAAATACACCCCAGACAGGCAGGAAAATGAATAAATATGTGTCTCAGAAGAAGTACAGGCAGAACATTCCTGAAAAGTAAGGATGGTGTGACTTTGGCTCATGTCCTTTGGATATATTATTATAGGATAACAGTCCCTGAAAATATAAAAATTGACCACTTGGAGTGTTGGTTTGTCATATGGAGTGACGAAGAATGAGGAATATTGATAACTTTAATTTGAGAAATGAGACTAATGAATATTACAATAGTTCGGATATCTTTCCTCTAGTTCTTTAATGCTTCCTGCCTGCCCCCACCCCCCATCATGATCCCAATTCTACCTTACAAATCGGGCTAGACCAGCACAATACCAGGAGGGTAATAAGAAGGTGGGGGAAGAAAGTGGGAACCAACCACAATGATCTACAT
>NW_022106321.1:0-1473 GCF_000313985.2 Echinops telfairi | reverse complement strand
TCCAAAGCTGTAAACTTCATTTTGATGACTGGATTATTATGTAAAATATCAGATTTTAAATACCATTCTTTATTTGTTTGTTTTAAATGTTTCATAACTGTATTATTTGGAATTGGAGTTTAATAAACTATTCACTTGGGGCTTCATGGTTTTCTGCTAGAGATTTGAGTCTTGTGTTGAAACAACCTATTTTTAAGAAGTCGATTCTCATTTCAATGAGAATGTTAGCATCTAGCCACACTGTTTCTGCAACTTTTTTTCTTAATAGTATACACACAGTAGACTTTTTTATTTCATCATTTCAGTTTTTTAAAAATTTCCCCACCACCCCCTCTCACAAATAGAGTACTGCATTATAAGATAATAGCATAGTTTATTTAGCTTGAGCCTTAATGATTAAAATGATTGCTTTAATAGTCTTTTGTTTCAACAAAGCTTCAATAAATAGTTTTGTCAGCTTGTATTTTAATGTGCAAAAAACCTCAGTAGGCCATATTTTTAGAATTCACTGCCCAGTCAACACATAAATGCATTTGTCAAATCTCTACAGATACTTTTGAATTTGTATTAATACATACACACTTGAAAATGTCTACAAATATATTGATAAATGTTATTAACTGATGTGAGAAAAGGTCATGACTCAGGAGAACAGGAAATAAAATGGAATTGAAATCTTTCATATTTCATATTTTGACAAATGGTATTTTTGTTGTGAGCCTTGTATATAATCTATTCAAAAAGTAGACTTTAAATGTGGGTAGTATCTAATAGTCCTAATCCTTAATTTAGCAGAATAATGGTCTAAATATCTGAGTGTCACAAAATCCAAACAGACGTGTGTACGGTCCTTGCTTAAGGGCATTGAATACATACAGAAGAGCATCATTAATTCAAATGAGATAGAGAAATGGCTGGATTGAAATGGAAAGCTTTGGAAACATAAATTTTAAGGTGGCTAAGTCAGTCAACATGATATTATTCACCCCCCTGAGACAATGAAATTCTAGAAAGAAATCACCTCTAAGAGAGTTTTTCTTTAATTGTCTCGATTACTGGAAGAATATTCAACAATATCATGTGAGAAGTATATTCCCTTAATATAAACGCAATAGCCATTCTAGAGCAGCTCCACGTTTACAGGTGAGAGCACTCCAGAGGAGAGTCAAGTGTTTCCCAAGTGAGGGTAGTCCTAGTTCTCAGAAGAAAGAATGCCCCCTTCATACCAAACTTTGTCCAATAATATTGGGCATTTTAATTGACCTAACACTAAAAAAAAAATAATGGAGAAAGGGAAGAAAGGATATTATTTTTTATGCACTAGCATTGATTTTCTATTTTGTAAGCATTACTCTCCTAGCTTCTGCCCAGCTCAAACTTAGAATGAGAGGATGCACATGAGAAAACTATGATTTTACTCTGTAATGCCACAATAAAATATACTGCTTCTTTCCCCTTTCTTTTCCCTATTAT
>NW_022106320.1:2651-3968 GCF_000313985.2 Echinops telfairi | reverse complement strand
GGATGATACAAAAGCTGTGGAAACCACTATTTTAGCCTCTCAGCTACTTTATCAAAATGCTGTGGCTTCATATTACACAGTTAAGCAAGCAGGACAAAATTATAAGCATATGTCAGAAGGTATTGTTACTAAGGTTCTCATTCCTACATACATGTTTATTCCTAACAAGGTGGTTTTAAGTATCAGTATACTCAGTGGGTGGTCACTAACAAACTCAATAAGAATACACTTGTTTGAGTCTCATGCACGTGCCTTCATCAAAAAAGGGGACCCTCTTCCACCACAAAACAAGAGTTTAAGGGTCAGGGCTAATGGCAAAATTTTAACAAAGCTCCAGTGGACATTTCCTAAATGATTGAAATTCTGCAAACCGTTCATGAGCCTGCTGCCTCATAGAAAACAGTAAGTTTTACCGGAGTTTAAAAAATTAGGGATATCAGGAAAACCTCACAGCTGAATGAATTTACAGTATAGAATTCAGCTCAGAACATTATTTTCTTCAAACACCAACATGAAGGCTTCTTGGAAAGAAGTTTAAGAAAATTGAAGCTTGTATTGGTGAGAAAAAGCCAAGAAAGTTGCGCTAAGGGATTTTTTTTTCTTTCTATGGCAACCACGCACCTGCTCAGTCTTGGATGGTGGCAACAGCTATCCTACGACAATTTCATTTGGGAGCTTTACTGTATCTACCCTACAGCTCAGATCTAGCTTCTTCTGATTTCTTTATATTCCTAAAATATGATCGGAATCCCTTGAGTATGCCCAAACTTCTGTTGGATGAAGTGGACATTGAAGAGCATAGGGCTCTTTGGGGGAATATTAGAGTGGTGGAAAAACCACCTTCAGAGGTGGATTGAGATTGAGATTCAGGATATGTCTAGAGATAATAGATTCACATGTTGATATTTTTCTTTAATAATAAGGTTTCTATTAGCTTGTATCAATCTTTTTTTACTTACCTTCTGTTAGTCTGGATAAACTAGGGAAACAAATCCACAGAAACCCATATGTATAAGAGAGAGTTTTAGAAAAAGGGTAAATGATATTAAGAAAGCATTCCAACCCAGTGCTGTCCAAGCCCATAAGTCCAACATTGACCCATATGTCCAACACTGATCTACGAAGTCCTCTTTGATCTCACAAAACACATGCAATGAGGCCAACTGCAGGAGGAAAGCAGAATCAGTGAACGTGTAAGCAGCTCAGTGCTGGCAGGGGTCTCCACACGGGTTCTCCAGCACCCAAGGCTGCACCGGGGTAGGTCTATGTGGCTTCTCCTCAGGGATGTCTTGCAGGAAGTGAGCCTTGCCAGCTGAA
>NW_022106320.1:0-865 GCF_000313985.2 Echinops telfairi | reverse complement strand
GCACTGTATTGCCATATAGATATATGTATATAGGCCAGTACCTCTATTTTTATGAATTAATGTATTTGCATGTGTACACGCCTATGTCTTTTAAAGTGTTTACCCCCCTTGTACTTACATTGTACCCAGAATAATTGAAAACTATAAATGAATGACTAGACTCTGTTAAGTGGTTTAATGAATATCCTAAGTACACCTACTCCTCATTTAGTGAGTGTCTTCTAATCTGAGAGTTTGCAGTCTAGACAGCTTTGAAAAAACTCTCAAGTGATGGTCCAGATCATGCAGGACTATGCCTGGGCCTGGAGCTTACCTGTCCCCAGGCCACTTCAAATGCTACTCAGAGACTGAAAGTCTTGATGTAGTCGTGGACGAGGTGTGACAGGACCACTTGAAGTCACAGGCGCACATGGGAGACCAGGCAAGGGTGTGAAGGTGCCAGCAAAGTTGGATGTGTCATAGGAAGGGTGTCAAAAGTACAGGACCACATGGGACAGCAGGGAGGGACAGATGAGGGCAAGTGGTGTCTCTGCCCAAGGCTGGTGAAGGAGGAAATGAGGGGAAGGCAAACTCAACCACACTGCCATTTACCCCGTGGGTTCCCTGGTAGTGCGGAAGACATGCTCGGGAAGGGGCTAGGCACACTGCCTGCATCCTGAGACATGCCGGGACTTCCTGAGGGGCTGTGAGGGACGGAAGAGTGGGCTGTGACACTGGGACTGAAGACTGGCCTCACCCTTCCCTCTGGCATAATATCAATTCCACATAGCAACCCTGTCTGTGGAACTGAAGCATGTCAGTAAGCGAGCAGTGGGTGTAGAGGCCGAACATGTGTAATCACTTTAGTTTGTAATCAGTTCAGATA
>NW_022106319.1:2572-3883 GCF_000313985.2 Echinops telfairi | reverse complement strand
GGAAAGAGCGGCAGTCTTGGAAACCCACGAGGGCAGTTCTACCCTGTTGTACAGTCACTGAGTCAGAATTGACTCGCTGGTAGAGAGTTTGATGTTGCCTGATTCAAAGTCTCAAAAACCCTAAGGAGCAATTCTACTCTGTCTTATGGGGTCATTGTGAGTTGAAATTGTGGGGAACAACAGCCTCCGTCAGGGTTATTGTGAGAAATGAAGGAGCTACAACCTAGAAAGCCCTTTAACAACATGTCCGACACTCAGTAAACCAAACCCCACACCCGCTGCCACTGACTCATAGCGACCCAATAGGACAGAGCAGAGCTGCCCCAGAGGGTTTCCAGGACCGTACGGCTCTACAGACCCAGACAGCAGAGCCTCTTTCTCTGTGGAGAACTGGCTGGTTGAAACTGCCAGCCCTTTGGTCAGCAGCCCACTGCTTAGCCTGCTGTGCTACCAGGTAAAAGTAGCTCCTTGGCACCCAGTAAGGGCTTAATCATTGCAAGCTGGTGTTGAAGTGAGCTCAGAGGTCAGAGAGGGGGCATGCAGCCTCTGGCCACAGAAAGCCACTGCATGGCCCAAGGGAAGCCCGATGGTAACACAGGGACAGACAGGTCGTCTGCACTGACAGATGGACTGCTGGCCCTGCCTTCTGCCCACCAGTCGGTGCTGAGAAAGCAGGACAGGGGACGGCTGGCAGGGTAGAGTCCTCGGCCCCCTACCGCCCCCAGCTCCCCCTGCAGAATGACAGGACGCAGTTGGCATGCAGGAGAAGCAGCCTCTGTGGCCTGCACTCCTCCTTCCTCATCACAGGAAGGTCATCCAGATTTACACCCAGGCAACAGTTCAAGTTCAGTCGCTGAACACGCCCACGAGCCAAGAGGGGCTGGTGCAGCTAAAGGAAAGGACACCTGGCAATAGTGTTGCCAGCACGCCAGGTCCTGTCCTCTCCCTGCTCTGCAAAGCCACTGCCCTGGGGGCTGCGCTCCATCTCTACTCCCTCCCCCACTATAGCCAAAGCAGTAGCAAAAGGACAGTTATGGAGTAGCTATGAAAATAATTTTATGGTTGGGGGGTCACCACAGCATGAGGAACTGTATGAAAGGGTTGCAGCATTAAGAAGGTTGTGAACCACTGGTCTAAACGATGCTATTACCAAAAAAAAAAAAGTTTGAAAACCTCATTCAACCATCCTTTTCATCGGTGAGGTCCTTTTTATCAACTAGCACTTATTGAGCACCTACGAGGCATGCAAAGAGCACGAGTGGCCCAGCGGGTTACATGTTAGGCGAGGCCAGCAGTTCAAACTCACCAGCT
>NW_022106319.1:0-946 GCF_000313985.2 Echinops telfairi | reverse complement strand
TCCTGCAAACAGTCTCAGAAACTCACAGGGGCAGTCTGTTCTTTCCCACTTGAGGAATCTAACTTTAGTTCCAGACTCTGTTCTTTCCCACTTGAGGAATCTAACTTTAGTTCCAGACCCGCACCCCGACCCCTGGACATGATTATGAATAAAGGGCTGATAGAGGTCACACAAGGGAGACCCTGGTGTCAGAGAGACTAGGGAGGTGACTGCAGAAGTCACAAGAGTTCGAGTTAATGGTGATTGAATGGTGGCCTGACCAAGTGCTGGCAGTGGAGGGGGAGGGAAGGGGACAGGGTTCCAAGAAAAGTCTTTGAACTCCCTTGGGATATAGGAAGAAAACATTGAAATCTCTGATAATATGTCTTTCTTATCCAGGCCTTTGAAAACCTCTGGCACTTGTGTATGTGTTGTACACAATATGAACAAACAGTGCAGGAAGAGCGGGGCTTCAAAAAGTTCGTGGAAAGACTCCTTTATCTTCCAATCCCATTTTCCACAAACTGAAGTGTCCTGATCCGCCATGTAAGATGTCTGGCTACACTGAGGGGTCCATGCTGTACAGAAGCCCAACCAGCACGGGGCCCAGGCAGCGGCCAGCATCAATGGTCAGGCTTTCCAGTGGATTCCAGCGTCCAGCGTTCTCAGATGAGGTCCCAGATATCATGGAGCTGAGTCAAGTTGTCACTGTGAGATCCTTTCCACAGTCCTGACCCACAAGCTGACTACGACGGTTGCTTGCAGAGGGGTTTCTGATGCAGCACGGAGCCCTGGTGGGTGTAGTGGGTTACAGATTGGGCTGCTAACCCCAAGGCCAGGAGTTTGAATCCACCATGGGGGAAAGATGAGGCTTACAGCCTGGGAAACCCAAAGGGGCAGCTTTATTCTGTTCCATAGGGTCCCTTGAGTCAGACTCGACTTGAGGGCAGTGGGTTTTGGCAGATTA
>NW_022106318.1:2977-3924 GCF_000313985.2 Echinops telfairi | reverse complement strand
AAGGTGGAGGAACGGAGACAGTTCTAAGGCACCTGTAGATGGTAAGGCATTTCTGATCTCAAAAGTCAAATGTAAGCATATCAATCATGGGAGAAAGGAGCCCTAGTGGCACCGATGGCGAAGTGCCTGGCTGTCACCTGGGACCTTGGCAGTTTGAACCCACCCCAAAAGAGTATCATCAGTGGTAAGAGAACAGGCAAGTAGGCAGTGAGAGCATAAATCAATAGAACTGTGGAGGTGCAATGGATGCCCTCTAATCTAGAAAACACTGCATTCGCTTACTTAAAACAGTTCCAGCAAACAATAAACCTTGGGCACAGGAAGATCTGCCTACTGAGGCTGGGCTGGGGTGAACAACACGGGACTCTAGAAAAGGTCACTTTTAAAGGACACAATCTGGTTCCAAGGTAGATTATTTGCCTAATGGAGACCCTAAATTCCCGTTAGCAAGCATCTCTAGTCCTCAGAGCAGGCCAGGCAAACCACTTACCTCTAGCCTGAGCCAGTTTCCCAGAAGTGCTAGCAGTATTGCAACATCTCCTCAACCAGGAAAAAAATCTAAAATTCCACTGAGCAACTAGGGAGCAAGAACACATTGTTCACCCAAGGGCAGGGGACAAAGCTCCTATGGGTTCAGGGACCCACGGGCGACGTGACATGAGAAAAGCTGGATACTGGACAACCTGGAGGGTTAAAGGCCATAATAAACTACAGAGTGTAAGTTGACTCAAAGACATTTATGCTCATATTTAATTTAAAAAAAGGCTGTAGACACTGCTGTCAAATAGTCCATGTCTAGGGTCAAAGATCTAAGGGCTGTTACTTTGCCTTTTCTGCCCAGGGGTGACAGAGTCATCCCCTTCTGGCCATATCCGGAACATCCAGCACCATGATCAGTAATGACCGGGAAGGGACAGCAGGCAGAATCGAGGCTATCTCTTGAGATA
>NW_022106318.1:0-1127 GCF_000313985.2 Echinops telfairi | reverse complement strand
TATGATATTTGAATATATAAAGAAATCTACTTTAAAAAAAGAGTGAAACCAAACTTGATCAATGGTTACCATGGGTTAAGGAGGAAGAGATTTTGCTTCAGGGGTGTGGCAGTTACAGAATCTCCTGTCAATTTGCAAAGGGGTGGAGTCTAGCCTGTCAACCAGGTCGCAACTTGATGATATCATTTGGAGGCACTATGGAGATAAATAGCTCACTAGAGGCCAGATACACTCTCCCTGAGAGACATTCCTGTTGACAAGTCACATGGAGCTAAGCTGATGGAGCCAGAGCCCTGGAGCTTGAAGAGCCATGTGGAGAAGCACACCAGCGCTGAGAAGCTTCCACCACCACTGGATCCACAAGGCTTTCCACCCACTGGCCTGTGATCTTCCTGCCTTCAGCGACATTACATGTGTTGCATGAGTCTGAAGAGGAATTTATAGACTGGCAGCAGACATATGGGCTAATATTGGACTTATAGACTTGATCTGGATGCAATTGCTCTTTATAGAAAGCTCTTTCTTATAAAAACAAGAGAGAGAGAACAAACAAATCTGCTTTGGAAGTAGAGCCAGGACACTCCTTGGAGGCAAGGATGCCGAGACCTGGTCTCCTGTACTTTGGACTACGTTGTGAGGAGAGGTCACAGGCTAATACAGTCGCGAGGCAGTGAAAAACAGGAAGACCTCGACAAGATGGATGGACAGACACAGTGGCTGGAGCAATGGGCTCAAGCACAAGAACAATTGTGAGGATGGCCCCGGCCTGGGTAGTGTTTCATTTATTGCACATACGGTCATTGTGGGTTGGAACCTACCCGACGGCATCTAACAACAACACTGACGACCTATCAGTTTATGTGCAGTTCTGTATCTGAAGATATCTTTCATGAAGTCATTCAACAATGTTTTGTGTCAAGTGCTGTTGCAGATGCTGGACTACAGCGGTAAAGGGGCGGGGGTCTCTGGCGCTGGGAAGCTGAGATTCTAGTTGAGGGAGGGGAGGAAAATCAGTCGTGGTTGACTCAATGCACGGTGATCCCACCTGTTGGAGTAGAACTGTTCTATAGGGTTTTCATCCTGCTAATTCTGGGAAGCAAGTGACTAGGCCTTCTTCCAAGGGACTC
>NW_022106317.1:2448-3895 GCF_000313985.2 Echinops telfairi | reverse complement strand
ACCCCTAGACATAACTCCAACACTAACCGTAACCCTAACACTAACCCTAGGCATATCCTTAACCCTTAAACTAACCATAATTCTAAAACTAACCCTAACACTGACCAAAAAATCCTATCATAACCACAACCCTATGCCTAACCCTAATGCTAACTCCAACCCTAGTCCTGGGCCTAACCCTAACCCTTGACCTAAATCTAAATCTAACCCTAAACCTAGGCCTCAACCTAACACTAACCCTAACCCTAACTCTAGGCCAAACCTAACCCTAACCTTAGGCTTAACACTAACCCTACACCTAATTCTAATCCTTACACTAAACCTAACACTAAACCTAAACCTAACTCTAACCCTTGGCCTAACGCTAACTCTAAACCTAACTAAACCTAATCCTAGTACTAACACTAATCCTAGTCTTAAGCCTAACCTTACTCTAGACCTAACCCTAACTTTACCCTAACTATAACCTTAGCCTTTACCATAAACCTAAACATAGGACTACATCTAAACCTATCCCTTACCCAAAGCTTAACCTTACCCCAACCCTAAGCCTAACCCCAAGCCTAACCCGAACCCGAACCCTAGGCCTAAAGTTAACCTGAACCCGAACCCGAACCCTAATTATAAACCTAACACTAGGCGTAATCGTAAGCTTTGGAATAACCCTAACCTTAAGACTGATCCTAACACTAAGTCAAACGCCAGCACTAACCATAAACCTAACCCTATGCCTAAACCTAACCATATACCTAGCCGTAAACCTAACCCTAGAACTTACTCCAACACTAACCCTAAAACTAACACTAACAGTAAAACTAACCATAAACCCAAGCCTTACCCTAACCCTAATCCTAAACCTAACTCTAGGCCTATCCCTAAGCCTAATCATAACCCCAACCATAACCCCAACAACAAACCTAACCCAAACCTTAATCCTAAGCCTAACCCTAAGCCTAAGACTGACCCTAAATATAAGCCTAAACCTAGCCCTAAACCTAACCCTAACCCTACCCTAACACTAAGTCTAAACCTAACCCGAACCCTAATCATAGGCCTAACCCTACACGTAACACTAACTCTAACCCTAAACCAAACACTAAATCTAGGCCTATCCCTTACTCTAAGCCTAGGCCTTAACCTAACCCTAACCCTGACCCCAACTGTAAACTCAGGCCTAGCCCTAACTCTACATTAACCCTAAACTTAACCCTAACCCTAACCCTAGGACTAACACTAACCCGAACCATAAGTTTAACCCTAACCCTATCCCTAACACTAGGCCTATATGTAACCCTAAGGCTAACCATAAACCTACCCTAAGCCAAAACCTAGGCCTAACTCTAAACCTAACCCTAACCAAAAGTTAGGTCTAAACCTAAATCTCAACCTAATCCCAACCCTAACCCTAAACTTAACCCTAATCCTAAACCTAGGCCTAACCCTAAAC
>NW_022106317.1:0-1133 GCF_000313985.2 Echinops telfairi | reverse complement strand
TAACCCTAAACCTAACTTTAATGCTAAACCGAGGCCTAACCCTAAACCTAACCGTAAGGCTTACCCTAAACCTACCTCCAACCCTGCCCTAAAGTTAAGCCTAAACTTAACACTAACCTTACCCTAAACATAGGCCGGACCTCTAAACCTAACACTAACCCTAACCCTAAACGAAACACTAACCTTAGACCTAACACTAACTCTAACCATAATCCCTAAACTAACCCTAATCCTAACTGTAAACTCAGACCTAATCCTAACCCTACACTAATGCTAACCCTAATCCTAACCCTAGCCCAAACCACAAGTTTAAACTTAACCCTAACCCTAACCCTAGTCCTAACTGTAACCCTAACCCTAAACATAACCATAAACCTAACCCTAGGCCTAACCCTAAAACTGACCTTAATCCAAACCTTAACCCTAGGTCTAACGCTGACACCTAACCCTAAAACTAGGCCTACTCCTAACCGTAATTCTAATGCTAACCCTAACCCTAACACTAGCCCTAAAACCGAACCTAAACTTAAGCTTAATCGTAACCCTAACCCTAACCCTCACGCTAACCCAGTACTAACTCTAACCCAAAGCCTAAACCTAACCCTGACCCTAATCTAAGCCTAAGCCTAAAGCTAACTCAAACCTAACCCAAAACCTAACCCTAACCATAACCTAGCTCTAACACTAAACCTCAACCTCAACCTAACACTAAACCTAACCCTAATTCTAAACCAACCCAAGGCGTACCATAATCCCTAACCCTAATCCTAACCCTAGACCAAGGCCTAACCATAACCCTTACTCTAACCCTAAACCTAACCGTAACCGAAGGCCTCAGCATCGCTCTAATCCTGACTCTAGGCCTAACCCTAACCATATGCCTAACTCTAACCATCACCCCAACCTTAGAACTAACCCTAAGCCTCACCCTTGGCTTAACCCTAACCCTAACCCTAACACTAACCAAAAACTTACCCTAAAGCTAAGCATAAATGTAACCCTAGGACTAAACCTAATCCTAACTCTAAACCTAGCCCTAGGCCTAACCCTAACCCTTAACCTAAAACTAAGTCTAACCCTAAACTTAGGACTGACCCTAATTATAACCCTAACTCTTACCCCTAGGCCTAACC
>NW_022106316.1:2667-3926 GCF_000313985.2 Echinops telfairi | reverse complement strand
TAGCTTATAAAAATAATCACACAGCTTGCCCGTGGATCTTGGTTAGAAAAGTCCTTCGGGCCCTTGAGTGAGGCAGTCACACCATGTCCTTTATCTTACCTAGCAACTTTGTATTAGCAAAGAAGCTTTGAGTATGGAGAGGAAATTTTGGAACTATAGAAAAGTCAGTATTAGCTTAGAGATAGCTTATGTGTGTCTTCCACGTACCTAGAAATGCAACCAATCTTCTCTAACTGAAAGGCGAGAGCCCAACCCCACTGCTCTTGAGTTAGTGTGGACCCATCATGACCCCAGAGGACAGAGAAGAATCTCCCCACTGGGTCTCCAAGGTTGTAAACCTCTATGGCAGCAGACTGTCACCTCTTTCTCCTGTAGGGTGACTCGTGGGTTCAAGCGAGTGACCTGTTGGCTGGCAGCTGAGTCTTTTAACCTCTGTTATAAGGGCTCCCAACGAAAAGGGGCCTCCTTCAGAAAGAGTGCCAATACCTGGCTCAAATGGACCTTAGTTCCCGTACACAGTAATGGAGCACCCTGACTTCCTGTTCCTTCTTAGCCCCTCGGCCTCCCGTGGCACAGAGCACAGGTAGCATGAGGATCTCCATGTTAATGCTCCATGAAATTGATACAGAAACATGATTGCACTTTATTTATTTTGACTAATTTCTATTCAACTGCTAATTTTAATGAATACGTTTGTGTCCACCTGCCCTTTTTAGTTGACAGTCGGACTTATTCACAAAGATGTGTGCGTTGCTGCAGACATGATGGGCCATTGTGACTTAGCTGACAGTGCAGAACTGGTGACTCAGCTAATCCAGGAGTGTTAAACTGGGGCCCGCGGGCCGCATGTGGCCCCCGAGGTAATATTTTGTGGCCACGATGCTCTGAAAGAAAATGAAAACAAAAAAAAATTATGACAAAAATAGCGCTTCGGGGAGAAGAAGGCAATACTGTACGTACAATTCCCTCGTTAACCCTTTAACTACTGGAGATGAGTATACACATGGCCCAAGGCCTTTCCTGGGGGCCTGTGGACGTGTGTAAATGCGCTGACTCAGTTCCGGCGACGTTTGGAAGCGGAATGTCTGCCACTCGCAGTGTTACATCATGTACACAGATCCCAACAGCGAAAAGGTTAAAAAGAGCACTCTGGGTGTGCTGTTATGAATCATACCTAACGGCAGCGCTAGTTAACATTTTTAGAGGGAAGCCATTACGATTGTGCATCACGTTTGTCAGCTGTCCAACGTTTTGTGTTT
>NW_022106316.1:0-1134 GCF_000313985.2 Echinops telfairi | reverse complement strand
TTCTTCTATTTCTTCTTCTTCTTCTTCTTCTTCTTCTTCTTCTTCTTCTTCTTCTTCTTCTTCTTCTTCTTCTTCTTCTTCTTTTTAAGGAGATTGATTAAGAAGGTCAATATGTTACTACGAGTCAGGTTCCACAAGCGGTAAGGATACTGTCATTGATCTCCTTAAGCCAGCAGCCAAATCTCTTTCTGGTTTTCGGCCTCGCTGACATGGTAGTCAAGTCTCTCTCCGGTCCTTCATCTCAGTCACAGGGCCCCTTGGCCTTGGCCTCCAGAAGCTAGGAAGCCACTGTCACTCTGTCCCACAGTTCCGACTGTCTCAGGCCAGATGAGGAAGAGGTACCCACAGTCTGGGCACTGCTCCTCGGATCCTCTGGGCTAATGTCGCTGATGCCTCTGGTCTCTTTGTACATCTTTAAGGGAGCAGATCTAAGGTGACCAGATTTAAAGCGGGACACCATTGACCCAGGGTGGGTGGGGGGCAGGGGGATGTTCTTGATTTAAATTTTGGTCTATATGGACCAAATAGACTGTTCCCTAGCTTGTCATACATTCTTTCCAAAAATCGGGACTTTTAAAAAATGCCAAAAAGTGGGACTGTCCCACCAAAAGTGGGACGTCTGGTCACCTTAAGACAGACTCAACTTTATCTTTCAGAGTAACTGGTGGGTTTGCTGCCAACATGATGCTAGTTGACCCATCACGTCAATGCTGGCTCATTTAATCCATCAAATACTTCTATATCCATGTTCCCTTTGCCCCTCACAACAACTAGTTAAGGCATGGTTTTTATCCTGATTTTCCAGATGGGGAAGGTAAAACTTGAAAGGGCTAGACTGGGAGCCTGGAAGCACGACGGCTAAGTGCTGGACTGATCACTGGAAGGTCTCTGGCTTGACTCCACCAGCAGCTCTGTTCGAGAAAGACCTGGCAACATGCTTCTGTCAAGGGTCCAAGACAAACCAAAAACAAAACCAGAGAGCAGTCACATCAATTCCGTTCTGACTCTTAGCGACCCTATCGAGCAGAATAGAACTGCCTCTTTGGGTTTCCGAGACTGTAAGTTTTAGGGGATCACAGAGTTCCGTCTTGCTCCTGGTGGGTGGGAACCATTGACTTTGAGGCTAGCATAGCC
>NW_022106315.1:0-3908 GCF_000313985.2 Echinops telfairi | reverse complement strand
AGGTGTGGAAAGTATAAGAAGATGAAAGGTGGGAGTGGAGTAGAAAGCCCCGTCTTTCTCCCATGAAGCTCCTGATGGTTCTGACCGTGCAGCACACAGCACTACACCACTAGGGCTCCCCTCCTGCCTCAGCTACGCCTCAATGAACATTTCTTCTAGTGTGAAAATCTTTTAATGGCATTTTACAATTCAAGATTTGACCTTTTGTGATTAACTGATTTCACTCAACATATCCTAGGTTCATCCATGTTATCAGGTGTTTTACAGATTCATAGCTATTCTTTAACACTGAGTGGTATTTTTTAATGTAATTATTTTATTGACTTATATAATGCAATATATCCATTAACAATCAATTCTGCTGTCCAATCCTATCGTGTGTGGTATTTCATTGTATGTCATAGTTAGTTTATTCATTTTTCTATTGAAAGACATTTGTTTCCATCATTTTTTCTGTTGTGAATAGTACTGCAATATATGGTATGCATATCTGTTCATGTTGTGTTTCTTATTTCTCCAGGATATATATATCGAGTCCAGAGATTGCTAAATCATATGGGATTTCTATTTCCAAACTTTTAAGAAAATGCCATGCTGTTTTCAACAGTGTGTGTAGCATATTTCAGTGCCACCAGCATTGTATAAGGGTTCCAGTCTTTGCTTTTGTATGTTGATCTCTCAAGTGGCTAATGATCACTCCTGGCATATTTCATATGTTTTTTGGTCTCCTGAATGTCTTATTTCATGAAGTGTGTGTTAATGCCTTCTACCCACATTTTCATTGTTATGGAGGTGTTGGTATTTTCTATACATTTTAAAGATTAGGCTCTTGACCAATATGTCACTGCCAAAAGTTTTTCCCAGTCTTTGGGCTCTCTTTTTACTCTTCTGATGAAACCTTTTGATGCACATAATTGTCCCAATCTTCTAATTTGTCTTTTGCTGCTTCAGGTTTTCGTTGTTTGATGTGTCAGGCATTAGGGCTCCTACGTTGCCCTTAGTTTTTTCTTTCATGATCTTTATACTTTTAGACATTACATGTAAGTCTTTGACCTATCTAAATTTGTTTTTGTAAACAATTGCAAAGGTGGGTGGTGTTTCAGTTATCTGAAAATGGATACCCAGTTTTTCCAGCTTCATTTGCTTAAGAGACTAACTCCTCTCTGTTTAATGAATTTCAGCTCTTTGTCAAAGAACCATCTATAGGTGGATTGGTTAATATCTGGGTTGCCTGTTCCCTTCCACTGGTATGTGTCTGCCATTGTATTAGTACCAAGTTTTTTGAATAATATGGTTGTGTGGTAGGTTTTGAAATTGGCAAGTGAGAGGCATTGTGCTTTTTTCTTCTTCTTTAGTATTGCTTTGCTTACCTGAGTTCTCTTTCCTTTCCATGCAAATCTGGTGATGAGTTTTTCCATCTCTTAAAAGAATATTGTTGGAAGTTGGATCAGAACTGTAAATATATCTGTAGATTGCTTTGGGTTTTATTATATTTTCACAATATTAAGTTTTCTTACCCAGGAACATGATATAATGTTTCATTAAGTAGGTCCTTTTTAACTTTTGTAGTAGTGTTGTATAGTTTTCTTTGTATAGGACTTGTGTTTCTCTGGTTAGATTTATTCCTGAATATTTCATCTTTCAAATGACCATCATAAATTGTATATTTATTTCCTGATTTCATTTTCATAATTTATGTTCGTTAGTGTAAAGAAATTTGACCGATATTTTTATGTTGATCTTCTACCCTTCTATTTTGTTGAATCTTTCTGTTAGGGCCAGGAATTTTTTTGCTAAGTCATTTGGGAATTTTTGTGTATAGGATTATATCATCAACAAGCAAATTACAAGTAGGAAAGCTACAGGAACCCACTCAACTCTCTAGTCATCGAAGTTGAACTGTTGGGTCCTCAAGGCAGCTCTGACTCCCATGTCTCTTTCCCTTCAGGAGGCCAAGGGAACTTCAAACTCACAAAAACAATTGTAAGGAATGTAAGGATGACTAGATTTAGATTTCCACATAGAAACAGAAATCACATTTCTACCACTGTCACCTGTCAAACTAGAACCCAGGAGGACATCACACATGATCGCTTGATCTTTATGTGTCCCTACAGTGGGGCTACTACAAGATTACTATTCATCCAATGCTTTTCCAATCCAGGTTACACTGTACTTAGGATAAAGAGTCCCTGGGAGCTTTGTTTTATTTTATTACTTAGGTTAAGATGTGTTATCAATGTCCCTTCTTCTAGTGGATAACATTATGTTAACTATTATTATTTTTTTGGTACCTCTGTGTAGAGCCCATTTGTCACATTGGTACTTTCTTTTGCATCATATTATTATTTTCTGTGGTACTGGGAAGTACAGCATCATTTTTCCAAGGCACTTGTTGGAAGGAGAAGAAATCTTCCCTCTTCAAGGGCAGAAATACTTAGACGTTTTCTTGGGTGAAGAAGCCCTCCTTCTTGCTCTGTGATTAATGTTGATATTAGATTGAAGTCTGTGGCCTTTATAAATAAATTAACTCACAAATAAGTAAATGCATTAGAATTGTTCTTTTATATGTATGCATTTTCCCAACATTGACGGTGGAACACCTGGATAGCATGTATTTCATAAAATAACAATAGCAATGAATGTGGACTTTTTTTTTTTTTTTTTGCTTTGTTACCCTAGCGAATGATAACTCATCGTGTAAACTGCCCAGTGGGGAGGCAGGAATTATTTGGGACAGCATATGTTTTGCCTTCCTCCTCCTGCAAAGAAGAGTATTCATGAGTTACTACTTCCTACATGTCGTGGCAGATATAAAAGCCTCACAAATCCTGGCATCGAGGTAAGTCGGGTCACGGAATCAAGTAGTTTTTCTTAGGAAATCTGAATGTAAATTTCAGCTCGAAATCTGAGCTTACTTGCTTAAACATCACTTTATCCTGACTGCGAACCCCTTCCAGGAAAACAGGTTCAAGGAGATTTTACACCAGGCGTGTCGAATGAGACTTAGTGTGGAGTACTAACGATAAAAATCTTATGGAGTTGCATCACACGTTTAAAGACTTGAGGGTTTGTGGCATGTGTGTTTTTCAAGGTATAAAGACACACTGGGTAAAAAGCATCATTTCAGTCTTCCTCTCTGGAAGAACTAATTCTGGCTTCAGAAGAGTGCCATAGGTCATCTATCAAAAAGTTCAATCCACCTTCCTTATCCCTACTTCTGTATGAAGAAGAAATTCTGAAAACATGGAAAACATTTCATTACAATCATTATCTATTATGTTTTAGAAATAACTTAACTGTAGTTCAGTGGAGAGCTAGCTGTTATGAAGATCCAGGATAGAGATGACAGCCAGTAGAAAAACAGGGTGAAGTAGAAAGGTATTTAAGATGTCAAGTTGGCACAATGGAATAGTTGATTGGAAGGAGGAAAGATGGTGATAGACAGGGAAGAGCAGGACATAGTAGGCTCAGGATTCTGGTTTCAGCAAATGGTGTTGCTACTCCCAGGTGTGGAAAGTATAAGAAGATGAAAGGTGGGAGAGAAAACAAAGTGTGGTTGTTGAGTTGCAGGTCTTTTCCCATTGATAAAACAGTGATAGAAATCAAGTTGATTCAGATGCATAGTTACCCTGTAAGATCCTATAGGATTAACCCAAAGGATTCCTAAGGCTCTAAATCGTCTCAGAAGCAGGCTGCCATCTCTTCCTCCTGCAGAACCACTGGTAGCATCGATCTGCCAACCTTTTGGTTAGCAGCTGAGCACATGAAGCTCAACAAGTTGGGGTGTCCGGCAGGCAGTTAAGGTTAGAGGTCTGGAGGTCAGAATAGAGTTTGAGCTTCATTTTATATAAATGAAATTGAAGCAAGTGAGTGGTTAGGGTTGCCTTACTGCAGCGTGAACAAAG
>NW_022106314.1:2854-3906 GCF_000313985.2 Echinops telfairi | reverse complement strand
AGATCAACCCAACCTGTCCTTGTCTCCATTTTCCATTTACATTGAGGGAACTCTATGCTTCTGTTATGGAGGACTGATAATCATGTCCAACTGTAGTCTCTAAATACATCTCACGTTGGCAGAATGTCACCCTACCTGTTGCTTTTAAGCCCCGCCCCCCCACCTCCTTGCCTTTGCATAATGATTCCTGGTGGCACTCTCAGGTAAGCGTGGACTGCTAACCACTAGGTTGGTGGTTTCGACACACTGGGTTCCACTCCAGAGGAGACAGGTGAGACCCTGCTCCCGTCAAGATTTAAAATCTCAGAAACTGTGTAGAGTTGCTGTGAGTGGAAATTGACGATGACTGAAGGTTGCCTTCGTGGAAATTACTCATTCTGCTTAAATCTCCCTGAACCACAGGGTTTCCCGAAGAAATTGCTATTGCTCACCTGTGACATTTCACTTGTGAAAACCTTTGCAGCTCCTATAAGGAAACTACTCTTTCTCATCAGTGCTTTCATAGTATATATAAATGTTTTTGTTAATTATCATACATTATGGAGTCATCATTTAGTTACACATAAAACATGTTTGCCCTCAAATAGGAAATTAAACTAAGTAGGCATTTGCAACGCACAGTAACGTGTCCTGTGATCAAATTGAGCTGGGATTTTCTCAGTTCAGGAGCAGTGGCTAACCAAACAGTTAGCTCCAAGGTCAGCGCTCCAAAAACGCAAGACTTGAAGGAAGCAAAAGAGGGTCAAAGACAACATGAGCAATTGTGGTTTTCTAAACACAGAAAACTCAGAATGCTCAAGCCAAAAGGATATTAGTAACCTTCATCCAATTTCTTCTTCCAGCTCAGAAAACAGGCAAATTGGTATGCCCTGTTGCTCTAGACCAGGAAGTTAAACCTGTAATGGTTGAGGACATATCAAGGAAGCTAGATCAAGGCAGTTAAAGTAATGGTCGATGACAATTGGAAGTAAGAGATTTAGGCCAAGGAAACAGTGATTTCTCGAAGCCTGGATTCCTGAATGTGATGGCAGAATATATGGCATATAGATGGC
>NW_022106314.1:0-1340 GCF_000313985.2 Echinops telfairi | reverse complement strand
AAACATGTATTTTACAAATTGATTGTGACAGCCATTGTTGACAGATTTTTCTCTTAACTCTCCAATCAGCCATATCTTCTCCCCCCCCCCCCCGCCCTCAATCTTGTTTTTAATTGCCTTCACAAAAGACTGCATCTTGTTTTGGATAGTTGTATGGATACACTGATGGGCCCGTAGGACTTTCCTTATGAAATCAAATTATTCCGTGAGTAGAGATGGTTTAGAATAATGTTAATTCCTTTGTAAAATCAAAGCAAATCAATTGCTATCAAGTCAAATATGCCTCATGTTGACCCCATGTGTTTCAGAAGAGACCTGTGCTCTGGAGGGTTTTAATGACTTTGGGGGTGAGGTTGAGGGGGGGCCAACTAGATCAAAGACTCTTCTTTCAAGGTACCTCTGGGTTGACTCAAACTGCCATCCTTTGGATTAGCAGTTGAACGCTTAACAATTTGCACCACCGCGAGGATTAAAACTCACTCCATGGTAGTAGTCAATTCTGGCTCACGGTGGCCATGGAGGGCAGGGTCGAGCTGCCTCTCTGAGTTTCTCATGCTAATTCTTTGCTGGAGTAAAAAAAACTCCTCTTTTCCCAGAGAAGCAACTGATATTTTCAAACTCCTTACCTTGGGGTGAGCAGACCAAGGCTTAACCATCGTAGCTTTTAAAAATTCTGAACCATAGGAACATCGAAAAGGAAGTCTTTCTGAACTGGTACCACTGTATATAACCTGGCCATGTTCCTCATGAAAATTCACAATATGGTGATTCATGTGAAGTTTTGCACTGGTCCAAATAATAAACAGCTGCATAACTCAGACCCTTAAAGGTAAGGTGATCCAGCTCCAACAACTCTCAGTTAATAAGACTTGAAAAAAGCAAATGATCTCTTTTACAAGGGCAGATCCTAAAGAAGGAGGGAGCTATTGAGTGCTCAGTGCCTGCTTCTGTCCCCGAAGCCCTGACGAAATGACCTTCTGTAGCACAAGTAATCCACAGCTTTGTCGTTCGTTACCTTAAGAGAACAATACCACCTTGTGTTCACAATTAATGAGCTTGTATTTTTTCTTAAGAATATGGCTGCTAAGTGCTAATTATTATTATTCTAAGCAAGTCTCAGAATAAAGCTTGAAAAAAAAATCTGGAGGAGGCAAGGAGTGTAAGGGAACAATGAGGCAGATGTAGAGGCTTTTCTCCGAGTCTCAGAGGTGAGAGTCACCAGCACTGTGTGGCTCTGAAAAATGTCAGATGAAGAGTCACACTTGACAGGATTGGGATTTCTGGGTTGTTATTTGCACCTAAACAGTGGATTCCTGAATGTGATGGCAGAATATATGGCA
>NW_022106313.1:2926-3969 GCF_000313985.2 Echinops telfairi | reverse complement strand
TCAATGTCCGACTTTCACACGCACACGAGGCAATTGAAATACCATGGCTTGGCACAGGCACACCTTAGTTCTCAAAGTACCATTTTTGCTTTTTGACAATGCCAAGAGGTTTTGTGCTGCACATTTACATAAAGCCAGGCATCATTCAGTTTCTTGACTGCTGCTTGCATGAGCATTTATTGTGGATCCAAGAAAAATAAAATCCTTAACAAATATAAACGTTTAGCCATTTATCATAATGTTACCTACAAGTCCAATTGTGTGAATATTTTTGTCTTTACATTCCACATGTGTGGGTGCTCTTTTCCACGAGGTTGCTCGTGCCCAGTGTGAAGCCCTTTGAGACTGTAAAACCTGAAACTTCTCTTGTCCTCCATAAAAAACCATCAGGATTACAAAACCTGCTTCAGTGTGAATTCCTTCTGCATGTGAAGCCAAGAACGGAGGTGTTATCCACTCAAGAAACACTACAGTTCCACCAGGCCAGACTTTCAACTAAGCTTTCTAGTTAGAGGTTCTTAAAGCATTGCATAACAGTGTGCAACCTGCTTTGTGGCAGATGGGGGACTCATCTTGCCATCCCAACAATGTACCTGCTCTTGCAGCCACCTCCGTGTGCCAGTTTTTGGCAAAAAGCAGCATGCTTCTCTTGCTCCACAAACCTTGCTCACCAGACTTTGCTTCATGCTTTTTGTTTCCATGAATGAAGAGCGACACGAAAGGACAGCAATTTGATGATGTAAAAGACATGAAGACAAAAACAAGGGAGGTGCTGTCAGCCGTCCAAACAGATAAGTTTGAAAAATGTTTCCAAGAATGGAATTGCAGATTTGACAAGTGTATTAAGTGTAATGGAGATACTTGGAAGGTGGTAATGTTTTTGTAAATAATTAAATACATAGCTCTGAAAATAAATCTGGGTTTTTATGGGGAATACCTCCTTGTAGAGCAGGCAGTGCCTCCAGGGTATTATCAGCTTGATAAAACATTTCAAAGGGTGCTCCATCAATTGCTAGAGACCATTTTGGGCTAATGCTTTCAGT
>NW_022106313.1:0-1053 GCF_000313985.2 Echinops telfairi | reverse complement strand
GCCTCAAAGGAGCATTGTCTGTACTTCTTCCAAGACAGAGTGATTTTTACTTTATAGTAGTCCATGGTACTTTCAATATTCTTCTCCAGCACAATAACTCAAGAGTATTGAGTTTTCTTCAGTCTTCCATATTCAATGTCCAAGGTTCACATGAATATGAGCCCATTGAAAATACCAATGTTGGGGAAGGCATACCTTAGTCATCAAAGTAGCATCCATGTTTTTCATTACTCTAAAGATGTCCTGTGCAGCAGACTTATCTAATACAATGTATCTTTTGATCTTTTGATGGATACTTCCACGAACATTGATTGTGAATCCAAGCAAGACAAAATCCTTGAACCTTCAAACTTTTCTCCATTTATCATGATGTTACTTACAGATCCAGTTATGAGGATTTGTGTCTTTACATTGAGTCATAACAATCCATACTGGAGGCAGTAATCCTTGATCTTCATCAGCAAGTGCTTCAAGTCCCCCTCACATTCAGCAAGCAAGGTTGTCATCTTCGTATCGCCGGTTCTTAATAAGCCTCTCTCCAATCTCCACTCTAGTCTTCAGATGATCCAGTTTCTCTGACTATTTGCTCAGCATAAATATTGAATAAATATGGTGAGAGGATACAACCCTGGCATACACATATCCTGATTTTTAAACCATGCACTAATCCCTTGTTCTGTTCATACAACTGGCTCTTGATCCATGTACAAGTTCCTCATGAGCACAATGAAATGTTCAGGAATCTCCATTCTTCTCCTTAACCATCCATAGTTTATTATGGTTCTCACAGTCTGATGTCTTGCTTTACACACTATCTTGTATTATGATTAGTTGCACAGTATTAATCCTATCACAGTGAATTGAATGAAAACTAATTAGAGAATATTGCAATTGATTGTCTAGACCAAAAGTAAGGTTGAGGAGTTTAATATTATAAGCAAACACTAACTTAACTGTGAACACAAATCAGAAAAAAACACTAAAGCCTGAAGCCAGGGAATATTTTCATTTGCTCTAAATAATAGCATTTATTTTAGATGTTCAGTTGATATT
>NW_022106312.1:2778-3970 GCF_000313985.2 Echinops telfairi | reverse complement strand
AGAAAAAAGATAAAGTATTAGCAAGACGAAGTAGGTCTGTTGAAAGAATAAAATTGATAAACCATTGGCAAGAAAGTAAGAAGATGCAAATAACATGTATATGAAATTAAATGGGTGTTGTCATGACAGAATTAACTGAAATAAAAGGATAATAACAGAATGCTATCAATAAATATACTCCAGTAAATTTGAAACCCTAGAAGAAATGGACATTTTTCTAGAAACACTACCTATCCAAATGAAAAGACATTAAGGTAGGAATTTTGAACAGATTTATCACCAAGGCAAAAATTGAACACGTCACTAAAAATGCAACCAAAAAAATGTCCTGCACCACATGACTTCACTGTCAGATTCTATTGGTCCGAGGAGTGCTGACTTCAATTCTACTCAAATTATTCCAAAATACAGAAAAGGGGGGAATATTCCAGAATTTATTTTATGAAGCTAAAACCAAAGTCAGGCAGATACTGCTAAAACAGAAACTTATATGTCGAGAGCCTTCATGCAAAAATACATACAAGCAAAAAAATTCAAAAAGTGATTAGTCAATAGTAGCCAACAAAAAAGAAAAAAACTACACAATGATCGAGTGCAATTCGTATCACTAGCTCAGAGAAGAAAACCAAAACAGACCAATAACAAAACAAGAAATAGAGGTGATCAAGACATTTCCAGAGAAGAAAAGTGCAAGATGAGATCATTTCATGGGGGAATACTACCAAGTATTCAGAGAAGAGCCGTCACGACGTCTACACTGACTATTCCAAAATATAGAAAGGGACAGAACTCTCCCAAATTCATTCTATGAAATGAGCATAATCCTGTTATAAAAACCAGGCAAACATCCTACAAAGACAGAAAACTACATACCAGTATCCCTTATGAACATAGACGCAAAAATTGTCAACAAAATTCTGGGCAATAGATTCCAATAATATATAAAAACATTAATTCATCATGACAAGGTAGGATTGATACTAAGGATGCAAGGATGGTACAGCATTTGCAAAACATCCATGTAATCCACCACATAAACAAGACAAAAAATAAGAAGCAAAAGGTCATATAAATATGTGCAGAAGAGCATTGGACAATATCCAACAACCTTTTTTGCATTTAACAGGCATTTAATAAATGATGGTTTCTATGAGTCCTGTTTACCATTTCAAAATGCAGTCATTTGTGAACT
>NW_022106312.1:0-1106 GCF_000313985.2 Echinops telfairi | reverse complement strand
CCACAAAAAGACTGTTGGAAACAATTAACCCTTAAAGGATTTGGTAAAGTAGAAGGCTACAAAATTAACAAGCAGAGAAATAAATTGGATTTCTATAAACCAGTGAAAAGAGCTCAAAAAATACATCAAGAAAATAATACCACTTATAATAGTCACCAAAATATGAAATACTTTGGAATAAACCTAAACAAAAACCAAAAAACCTGTACAAAATACTACAGAACATTACTCCAAGAACCCAAAAGAACCCTACACATGTGGAAGAATATCTCTTGTTCTTGGATAGGAACACTCAATATTGTGAAAATGTCAATACTATGTAAGGTAATCTACAAATACGATGCAATTCCAATCCAACCCCCAAATTCATTCTCTATAGAAATGGCGAAACTAATGACCAAATTCATATACAGAGGGATGAGACCCAGGATAAAGAACTCAAAAAGAAGAAAGTAGTAGGCCTTACACTACTTGACTTCAAAACCTATTATAAAGCCACAAAGTCAAAGCAACCTGGTACAATGACAGATACATAGACCAATGGAATAGAATAGAGAACCCAGAAATAAAAGCATCTATCTACACGCAACTGATTTTCAAAAAAAGACCAAAAACTTTAAGTGGAAAAGGGACACTCTCTACCGCAAATGGTGTTGCATAAATTGGATCTCCATGTGCAGAAGAATGAAACCGGACTCATACCTCATTCCATACACAAAAATGAACTCAAGATGGATTAAAAAGTGAAATGAAAACCCCAGAGCTAACAGAATCATCAATGAGAAAACTGGGACAAACTTAAGGGCTCTGCGACAGAGTACCAAGTATAATAAAGGAAGCACACACAGTGGAAGTCAAATAGAGGACTGGGCCCTATTGAAAATAAAACACCTCTGCACATCAAAAGACTTTATCAAAAGGGTAAAATGCGAGTCTATGGGAAAAAATCTATAGCAATGACACAATGGACAAGGAACTAAAATCTATAGAATTCTGCAACACCTCAATAAGAAAAAAAAAAAAAGTGAGACCCAACATATAATCAGACCTACTCTGAATCCCTCTCCAAGAAATAGCGGAAACTTTATAGTAGTCTGAGAATTTCA
>NW_022106311.1:2803-3970 GCF_000313985.2 Echinops telfairi | reverse complement strand
TATCTTTGTCTGAAGAGAGGAATGAGCAAGGGAATTGTCATAGTGGAGAAGGACTCTCTCATGAAGTTTTCCAAGGCATTTTCAAAATACTCCTCTAATGAGAAGATATTGCTGTTCTGTGACCCTTGAGAATGTCTACAAGAAACTACATTGAGCATACCAAAAGACCGTTGCCAGAACTTCTGCTCTTGAAAGTCAGCTTTGTCTTTAACTGGATCACTTCCACCTCTTGGTAGTCATCGCTGTGGTTGTGCATTTATCACACTGGTAAAGTCAAAGTCCCTCTCCTGTTATTCGAAGAAATGCTTCAGGATCCGGATCCCACTTGTTTAAAATTCCCCTTGCTCTTGTTTGCGGCTGATCGGAGCTCAACACTTTTGGCACTCATTTTTCAGTCCAAATTGTGTAAGTGCAACCAAATTCATGTTTTTAGCTATTGCTTCTGCTGTTAATTGTCAGTCTTCTTCAATAATATTTCAAATAATGAATTCAAATAATTCAATTAAGGCACAATTAATTACAAATGGATGAGGCTAGTCTATCACTGTAGCTTTCATCTTAAATATAGTCTGATATCTTCTTAAAATGAGTTAGTTACATTTGCAAACTGCACATAAACTTTTTGTAAACCATCAATGTTTTGACCATTCTTTCACCTAAGCTGCTCCATAAGTTTGATGTAAGTTTTGTTTTGATTTTTAGTAGACCTCACGTTCCAATAGGGGCTGTTTTCAAATCGATGTCTTATTTTTCTGAGTGCCTCAAACTAGATGTTCAGACATGTACAACAAGTTAATATGAGCTTATTTTTGACGCAATTTTTTTGAAATCTATGCATAGTTTGTTTCATAATACATATTTTCTGTAAATTTCTTGAAGAGCACTTGTGTTTATTTAAAATAATATTTATCCAGGTAGTTTCTTTTGCTATGTCTTCAAATTCAGGTAATTAGTTCTTATGTAAAGGCTAATCTGCTATTAATTCTACAGGGTGCATTTTGCATCTCTGAAATTGGAGTTTTCATTTCTAGAATTTTGATTAGAAAACTTTCCATTATTTCTTAATATTATGTCTAAATATTTCTTTCAATACATAGAATAGAGATATAATATCTAATTTAACATCATTGCTTGCCAAGTCTTAGCACGTTATTCATTCTCAATCAG
>NW_022106311.1:0-874 GCF_000313985.2 Echinops telfairi | reverse complement strand
ATCTCCCTGTTTAATTCAAGGTCAAAGGGGTCAATAGATTTATAAAATCATTGAAAATCAGAGGCATTTAGTTATATTTTATTGTATTTACTGATGGATAGTGTAAAATATTATAGTATTTGAAAATTGAAGATTTGTGAGGGTTTAGGGCAGTATCCCTCTTAAATGTCAAAGGCTTAATGCGTTATCTTATAGATCCATTCTATTATTTAAAGCAGCACTTAAGATGGCGCCTAAACTCCTGGGTATCAAGACATCTATATACACTGTTGAAGGTGATGGAAATCTATAGTAAATAATGAATTATTTGCTCTTAGACCCTTTGAGCAGGGGGTGTTTCTCTTTGGATATATTTGAATAGCAGCAGAGAAATTTATATATGTATTCAATAAATATTTAACTGAGGACTTCTTAGGACTAGAAACCCAATCAAACCTCCTGCTATGTAAATTCTGCCTCATAACAACTCTGCAGGACAAATAGAACTACCCCATAGGGATTCTAAGGATGTACATCTTCACAACAGCAAACAACCATAGCTTTCTCCTACAGAGCAGTTGAGGGCTCCAAAGACCTCCAAATTTTGGCTAGCGCTCTTGAGTGTTTTAACCACTGTGCCACCAGTGAGACTTACTCATGTTTATTAAAGGAAAAGTACATCACATTTGGGGTGCTCAGGCTCTCTATTGAAGGTCATTTCATTTCTTTTAATCTAAGCCTTTTCATCTTTCCTCTTCTAGGGCATGAAAACACACTTTTTTTGGCATATAACATCTGCTTAATAAATATTTGTTTAATTACATTATGTTAAATTTATAAAATCAAGGGTTACATTTACGCTAGCATTCTCCTAAATATATTGATGAGTTCATAG
>NW_022106310.1:2413-3970 GCF_000313985.2 Echinops telfairi | reverse complement strand
CTCACCCTCCTGGAATTGCTACTATCATTATTGGGCCTGAGGGGTTTATCTGTCCTGGATTCCCAGTGTTTCAAGGTCTTATCTGTGCCTGTGTACATGCTCTGGTCTAGCCGGATTTGTAAGATAGAATTAGGGTCATGATCATGGGGTGGGGTTGAGGGAGCATTAAAGAACTAGAGGAAAGTTGTATGTTTCATTGGTGCTACACTGCACTCTGCCTGGCCCATCTCTTCCTTGTGACCCTTCTTTAAGGGGATGCCCAATGGTCTACAAATGAACTTTGGGTCTCCACCCCCACCTCATTCACACTGATAGGCTTTTTTTGTTCTGGGTCTTTGATGCCTGATCCTGATCCCATTAACACAGGCTGGTGTGTCTCTTCCATGTGGGCTTTGCTGCTTCTCTGCTAGATGGCCACTTGTTTATCTTCAAGCCTTTAAGACCCCAGACGCTGTATCTTTTGGTAGGCAGACACCATCAGCTTTCTTCACCACATTTGCTTATGTAACAATTTTGTCTTCAGTGATCATGACGGGAAGGTGAGCATCACAGAATGCTGGGTTATTAGAACAGCGTTCTTGCGTTCTTGAGGGAGTGCTTGAGTCGAGGCCCAATGTCCCTCTGCTACCTTAATACTAAACCTTTAAATATATGTACATAGGTCTATTTCCCTTTTGTTATATGTAAATATATTTACATATGTATTTGACTGTATTTAGACCTGTATAAATGCCCTTTGCCTCCTAGTTCTTTCCTCTATTTCCTTTTACTTTAGTTCAGGAGTTAATCTTACACACTTGGTATGTTAGCGACTGCAGGGGCAGGTTTTGAAGATTAGGTGTGTAATTTCTCCTTATTTGTAACTTTTTGTTGTTGAATATTGTATGAGTATTGTATAGGAGCTCTGGTGACAGAATGGGTTATGCCTGGTATGCATTAGGCTGCTAATTGCAAGGTCAGCAGTTCGAAACCAACAGGTGCTCAGTAGGAGAAAGATGAGGCTTGTTTTCCACATGAGGCTTGTTATTCTGTGAAGATTTACAGTCTCAGCAACCCACAGGGGCAGATCTACTCCGTTTTCCAGGGTTGCTCTAAGAGATGAGTGCACAATCGATTCAATGGCAGTGAGTTTGAGTGAGATGGTGTACTATGAGGAGCCCCGATAGCACAGTCATTAAAAGTGTATAGCTGCCAAACCAGAAATTCACTGGTTTGAACCCATGATGGCTCCGCTTCCGCCACAGTCTGTTGCCATAAAGATCACCCTCTTGAAATTCTGCTTTGTTCTACACATATAACTCAGCACCGGTCATCTTGATTGGCAGGGGGGAGGGTTTGAGTGCTATCTGAGAAGTTTGCTGTTTGAACCCATCTGGAGAGATGCTTTGGAAGCCATGGTATGCTCCTGAAAGTTCTTTGCCCCGAAAACCTTATGAAGCAGTTTTACCCTGCGCACATGGGGCGGCCTTGAGTCAGGATCAACTAGCAGTAACAATAGCGCGTAGTATATAGGTAGCCATTGGGCTACTAAAAAAAGATTCTAAACTTATGGCAATT
>NW_022106310.1:0-1197 GCF_000313985.2 Echinops telfairi | reverse complement strand
TAGGTAGTTGTGATAGTTATAATCCATGAAATACTAAAGACCATTGAACACTTTGGGTGGGTGTTGTATTATGTTTTATAAAGCTATTATGAGAAAACGTGGATGGAGGGAAGAAGTGGAAGTACTATAAATGAAGGGCTGAAATTATTCTTTCTCACTTAAAAATCTTACCCCTTAGGAGATTCCCTCCCATCCTCCCAATTGTTATGCCATGTGAATTTTTTTACTGTTTGGTTTTGGAATATTTGTGATGAGCCTAGGAAATTTTGGGTATTTTTTCCTTTAGATGTGCTGCTATATAATTACGGGACTTAACTCAGTTGAAAAGCAAGGTACAAGGAAGTATTGTTGCCCTTTTATATCTGGGACCTAGTGCTAGATAGAAGTCTTCAAATTACTTCCTGAGAAGTAATTCATGTAGAGGTGGAAGGCTTCCTTGATGAATCCTTACATTTTAGATTGACTTGCCAACCCAAAATACCAAACTCACTACCATCAGTCAGTGCTGACTCATAGCTTACCCTATAGAACAGGGTAGAACTGCCCTGTGAGTTTTGGAGATTGGCTGTTGATGGAGTGGAAAGCCCAGTGTTTCTCCCTTGGAGTGGCTGGTGGTTTTCAACTGCTGACCTTGTGTGTCACAGCCCAGTCAGTGAGTAACCACCACGTCACCAGGGCCTCTTGTATTGGCTTGTCAAGTACTTAAAAGATTTTTTTCTTTGTATCATGCTTTTCAGTTGTGTTGAAAAAGTAATAGATTACAGGGTATAAATTCTCAATCATTTTTAATGAGACAATGAGCTGGGTTGACACCGTGGCTTTAGCAATGGGCTCTTACAGAACACAGAACCGGGCAGTGTCAGTTCTGTTATGACATGGAACCGACTTAGAGGTACCTAATAACAAGGAGATGTTCTTTATTTCATTGATTTTTATTCATCTTCATTTTATGTGCTACAATTTTTTTTGTGTGCTACAATTTTCAAAGCTAACTATGCATTGGATATTCTTTAATCTTAATTCCTGGTAAATGTATTAGAGAGTGCCTGGTACTGATCATCCCTGTCAAAATCTCACTGGGATTTCATTGCATAGCAATTTTTGTACAAAAAGCTCACGTTTATTATGGTTCTATTTCAGTGATAATAAAAAAATTAAAATTTCTCCAAAAAAGTATGTGTATATACAAAAATTTAT
>NW_022106309.1:2810-3970 GCF_000313985.2 Echinops telfairi | reverse complement strand
GCTGCAGTCCCTTTTAGGCCTGTCCATGGGCTTCCCTGAGCGCTCAGGAGAAGGATGAGAGAAGACTGGGAAGAAGGCAAAAGAGGGCTACCTGCTGTGGCACAAAGACGTGGCGTTCTTCTTACATACAAGGCCAAAAAGGAAAAGGCAGAAAACACCGAGTCTCATGGTTCTTCTTAGGGAGAAATAGGATGAAAGTTCCCTAATGCAGAGGTGATTTCCTGGACCTATGGTTTGACATCAAAAGATAACTGAGACATCTCTATTTTGAATGTGATCATTATATGATGCGAGTTCCAGAGTGGTGCAAATGGTTAAACATTCAATTACAAGCCAAAACCTACACAGGGATGTTTCAGAACAGAGGCTTGACAATTTTCTTCCAAAAGGTCACGGCACGGAACATTTAGAAAGTAGTCGTGTTCTGCACACATGGGGCCTCCATGAGTCAGAAATGTCTCCGTGTCAACTAACCACCACAATGTAATATGACTATATACCTTTGTCATAGCTTATTGAATTGCCCACTTAACGGTGTGTGTGTCCAAATTTATTGTACATAAATTATGATTCAATAAAGTTGGCATTAAAAAAGAAGAAATATAAGGGACTATAAGAACGAAAAATCTTTCAGCATCAGGAGTTATACAAATGAAATCTTTAAGTCTGAGAACAAAGCAGGTTTTGACCCTTCAGCTAGTACAGTGAGGCTGGAAAAAAGAGTGTGTGGGTAGAAATATGAGTAGTGAAGAAAACTTGAAAATGTAAGTGGGAGAAAAGTAACAAAAGATCTCACGAGCTTCATTAAGATGGTTGGACTTCTATTTAAAGCAACGGAATTTGAAACAAAGAAGAAGTGTGATGTGATTTAAATTTCTGAACACTCAGATTGGAATATCAGAGCACTGATTTAGAAATTCAAGACAGAAGCACTAGAGAAATAAAGCATGCAACTCCAGGTTTTATGTCTTACTAGTGACAATTTCAAATTCATGGTTGGTCTTCCCTTATGCCCGACAAATAAGCAGCCTGATTAGAAAGTTTATGTTAACTTCCGCAACTCCAGCAAGAAGATCAAGGCATGCAAGGCTAAGACCCTGCATGGGAACCCCCTGCTCAGTCCCACACAAGAACACCAAGCTAGCTTCCAAAACACCCTC
>NW_022106309.1:0-786 GCF_000313985.2 Echinops telfairi | reverse complement strand
ATACATCTCCATAATTGCTAGAAAAACTGATAGCATTATTACTGTATGCTTCAAATATGTTCATGTTTTAATTTTTAAATGAATACCATAAATGCTAGTAGCATGTAAATCCTGTAAGACACGAGTGGCTCAAAAGAGGGCTGAGAAGGGCTAAATAACAGCAGGTCATTGTGCTGCTGTCGTTTTAAGGCTATTAGCCTCTCTGTGGCTCACAGCATCACTGTTCATCAGTACATGAATTTTGTTGTGTTCATTTAGTTCTCCATCTAGTAGTTAATTAGTTTATATGGTTGAGATATACTTAATTATAAAATTTATCTGCTGAACTTGTCCTGCTGTTTTCCACTAGAAGCCATTTTCAACCCTTTCTTTGTTATCACACATGACCCTTCTTAAGCTCCACAATGAACTGTCTCAGAAAAGCAAGGAAACAAGCCCTAAGAAGTATCAATGCATTTGAATTATAATGCTAGTGCAGAATATTGAAAGTACCAACATCTGCCAGAAGGACAAAAATAAATCTATGATGGAGAAAGTACAGTCAGAATGTTTCTTAGCAGCAAGAATGGTGAAACATTGTCTCATTTTTGACATAATATCAGTAGAATACTGATCTCAAAATATCTCACTGCCATGAGTCAATTCTAACTCATAGTGACCTTGTAGGACAGTGTAGAACTGCCCCTGTGGGTTTGCAAGATTATAACTCTTTGTGGGACTAGGAAAACTCATATTTCACCAACAGAGTGGCTGGTGGTTTCAAACTGCTGACCTTGTGGTTAATAG
>NW_022106308.1:2609-3952 GCF_000313985.2 Echinops telfairi | reverse complement strand
CTGTGTTTTGAGCTCTTATCTGTACTAGTATACATGTTCTGGTCGAGTCAGATTGGTAAGATAGAATTGGGGTCATGGTAGTGGGAGGAGGGGGAAGCATTAGAGAACTAGAGCAATGGTTCTCAACCTTCCTAATGCCTCGACCCTTTAATACAGTTCATCATGTTGTGGTGACCCCCCAACCCAGCCATAATATTATTTTGTTGCTACTTCATAACTAATTTTGTTACTGTTACGAATCAGGTGACCCCTGTGAAAGGGTCATCCAACTCCCAAAGGGGTCTCGCCCCACAGGTTGAGGACGGCTGAACTAGAGGGAGGTTGTGTGTTTCATCGGTGCTATACTGCACCCTGACTGGCTCTTCTCTTCCTTGTGGCCATTCTGACGGGGGTGTCCAATCCCCTACTGATGGGCTTTGGGTCCCACTCTGTCCTCTCTCGTTCCCATTGCTATACTTTTTGTTCGGTTCGTTTGGGTCTTTGATGCCTGATACCTGATCCCATCCACACCACATGATCACAGGCTGGTGTGCTTTGCTGTTTCTACATGAGACACTTTTAAGGAGCATTCTGGCTGTACTTTTTCCAAGACAGATTTGTGTGCTCTTTTGGCAGTCCACGGTACTTTCATTTATATTTGCCAACACCGTAGTTCACGTGCACGGATTCTTCCTCAGCCCTTAGCCACTGCTCAGCTTTCACATGCATATGAGGCAACGGAAAACGCCATGGCTCGGGTCCATGGCTTGAGTCAGGTGCACCTCAGTCCTCAAGGTAACGTCCTCGCTCTTCAACAGTTTAATACAATGCATCCTTTGATCTCTTGACTGCTGTGTCCACCAGCATTGATTGTGAAGCCCAGCAAGATAAAATCCTTATCAACCTCAATCTTTTTCTCTAGCACGATGTTACTTACCTACTGGACCCGTTGTGAAGATTTTGTTTTTCTTTATATCGAGCTGCACTCCACAGTGAAAGCTGCAATCCTGAGCAAGCAAGGTTGTGTCATCTGCATATCACGGGCTGTTGATAAGCCTTCCTCTGGGATTGATGTCTCATTTTTCTTCATATAGTCCAGCTTCTCCGATTATTTGCTCCTCATACAGATTGAATGACTAAGTAGAGTGGAAGGATACAACCCCGGAGTACACCTTTCCTGCTTTTTAAAAATAATAATTTTATTATCACAATCCATACAAACATCAGTTGTGTCAAGCACATTTGTACATTCGTTGCCCTCATCATTCTCAAAACATTTCCTCTCCACTGAAGCCCCTGGCATCAGCTCCTCATTTTTCCCCTCCCTCCCCGTTCCCACCTCCCTCATGAACCCTTGATAATTT
>NW_022106308.1:0-940 GCF_000313985.2 Echinops telfairi | reverse complement strand
CCGATCTTTGTGCGGACCGTTTCCTTTTTTGACCAGTTCCAACTTTTCCTAGATTCATATTTTGCACTTTCAAAGCCACCGTGTCTGGACGTTTACAACTGTTTGTTTTCGTTTTTGAGTCATCGTGAGTGCCTGCCAAGCAGAGGGGCTCACCCACCGGCCAGAGGGGCTCACCCACCAGCACGCTGTCTGGCAGGGTGCCTGCTAGTCGTGATGTTGTCCGTGCCTGCCGATACTCCTCTGCTAATTCCTCAGAAGCGGACAGCCGTTGCTTTTTCCTTCTTCATAGTCTGCTCTTTGCCTTGAGGCTTTGAAACTGTTCATCTTGAGCGACCCTGTAGGTATTTTAAATGCCAGTGCTACAGCTTCCAGCATCGTGGCCACGCATGAGCCTCCACAGTGCTGACAATGTGCTAGCGCCGTAATTCAAAGGCCTGGGTTCTTCGTCAGGCATCCGTATTCCAGGCCCAACTTCCACATGCACAGGCGGTGATTGAAGAACTCCATGACCTGGGTCGGGCGCACCGAGTCCACAAAGTGACGTCCTCCTCGCTCTTCGGCACTCTAAAGAGATCTTGTGTAGATTCCCTCCATGCAGCGCCTCATTGGCTCATGCCTGCTGCTTCTGTGAGCACTGGTTGTGGATCCCAGCAATACAAACTCCCTGGCAACTTCACCCTTGTCCAGTTGTGAGGACTAAAGGGACAGAGAGCGCCCCCTGGGACCATGGGGTTATGCCCCTCTGAGGAAGGAGCCCTGGTTTGAATCCACCAGCCACTCCGTGGGAGAGAGATGAGACTTTCTGCTAGCATAAGGACTGACAGCAGCCCCCCCACCACCCACAAACAATGAACAATGTGAGTGAGGGGGAGCGCAGAGTGGAGACCCAAAGCCCATCTGTAGACAATTGGACATCCCCTTACAGAAGGGTCACAAGGAA
>NW_022106307.1:2450-3924 GCF_000313985.2 Echinops telfairi | reverse complement strand
CACACACACACACACACACACACACACACACACTGTGGTAGTTACATAATCTGTTGTTAATTAAGACGATTAAGAGTGAAGGTGTGGAATTTAACCTGTCAATTAGGCCGCAGTTTGATTACTTCATTTGGAGGCACTAAGGAGATAAATGAGGCAGGACACTGGCTCATTCCCTGGGAGACTTTGCAGCTGACAAGACACATGGAACTACAATAGTGTCCAGAGCTGGAGGAGTGATATAGAGACCCCTGGGAGCGTTGAGATGGTTACAATGCCATTGCATCCACAAGACTTACCACCCACTGGCCTGTGATCTTCCTGCATTTGGTGTCATTGCTTGTGTTTCATGGGTCTAAAGAGGATTTTATAGATTGGTATTGGACATATGGGCTAATACTGGACTTATTGACTTGATCTGGACTGGGCTGCGATGTTTTCTTAATGTACACTTGTTCTTTATATAAATCTCTTTCTTATACACATGAGTGTGTAAAAATTTGTTTCTCTAGTCAACCAGACTAACACACACACACACACACACACACACACACATCTCAGCAATCAGAGAAAGGCTCACATTATATTACTTAACTGTCATCTGCTTCCTAAGCCAACTTTTTCCTTAAGAGTTTTATTGACATATAATTCATATTTCATATAACTTAATAGTTCAATCATATTAGGAATTGTACAATCACCATCATCATCAGTTTTAGAACTTTTTTTTCCGTTCTGTACTCATCATTAACTCCATTACCCAAACCTCCCTGGCCCACTACTGGCTGCCATGTAGTCCATGCTGTCTCCTAGCGACCCCTCACCCCTGTACCTTGTGAGGTTCCAAGACTGTAATTTGATGGGAGTAGAAAGCCCAGTCTTTCATGGAGATGCTGGTGGTTTCAGATTTCTGACCATGCAGATCACAGCCCAACACATAACCACTACACTCCTGGGCCAGACCTCAAAGGAACCATTAATCCTGTCGGTATCTCTATAGATTTACCTTTCCTGGATTTCCTATGAAATATGAAAAATAACATCAAAAAACAAACAAAATGGACAAGAATAACAAAGTAAAACAAATCAAAGCCCTTAATCTAAAAGAAAACAATAAAAATAGAACAAACTTAAAATGGGTCAGAAGAGAGATCAAATGAGAGGGTGCTAAATTTTAAACTAACTTTATCTGTAACAATCCACTTTCCAATATATTCTGCATCATATCAAAGCTAGTCACATCCTTGGTCCATGATCAGAGGGGATTTACCAGAGGCTTAATTCTCATTTATTTCCCCTTTGCTTTCTTTTTTCAAAACTGAAATAGCTATAAAATGGGTCAAAAAGAAGATCAAATGATATTAAATTTTGACCTAAATATGCCAGCCAAAGTACTTTAAAGTGCTTTCTGCCTGATAACAGGCATATTCAAATCCCTCAACTATGATAGGAAGAGCTTCATCAGAGACTTAAACCA
>NW_022106307.1:0-902 GCF_000313985.2 Echinops telfairi | reverse complement strand
GGGAATTAAGTCTACCATTCCAACTATTGTGTAGGAACATGCCTCCTGTATTTCATCTGAAGACCACAGGATTATCTGTGGATCAAGAGAGAATGAAATCCTCCCACCGGATTTCTCTAATTCTATATTTGTTAAGATTCTGTCCAATTTATGGAGAACATCACATAAAATATAACAAACACAGCAGCCAACTATTGCAAGTTTCTAAGTTGTTCTAACTTCTCTTATAAATTTGGGAAGGCAAACTGCAGCAGCTTTATCCATAGAAGTTTTATGTACTAGTACCTGCCACAAAGTACTTTAAAATTCTAGCATATACTGCATACCCCACCGCACCCCTAAAAGACATGTACAACCATTGCCACCAAGTTGAAATACAGTTTCTAAGGCTGTAGATAATGAGAGAAGACAGCTTTATCTCCAGATACTTTTGAAACTCAGGTGAGATCTACTTAAGCTCATATTTTGGCTCTCATGGACTTATTTTCATTTTATTTGGGTTAAACCTGAAATTACAAAAGAACATTGGTTGTCTGTTTCACTGTCAGCCACTGTCTTTGTTTTAGCTGCTAATATGGCACTTCTCCATCTTCTCTTCAAATAGATGTAATCCATTTGATTTCTTTGTATTCCATCTGGAGAAGCCCATGTGTATAGTCATCTTTTGTGTTGTTGGGAGAAAAAGGATATTTTCAATGAAGTTGTTGGATCGTGTGATCTTCAGCTTCATTTATACCACCAAGACCATATTTCCCAATTAATGTTTGTGTTAGTCCAGGTGGACCAGAGAAACAAATCCAGGGAGATTCATATGTGTATAGGAAAGATCTTTATATGCAAGAGCAATTGAATATTCAGAAAACATCCCAGCCCAGTCCAGATCAAGTCCATAAGTCTGATAT
>NW_022106306.1:2438-3972 GCF_000313985.2 Echinops telfairi | reverse complement strand
AGGAATTTGGAAGACAGCTACCTAGTTGACTGAGTGGAAGAAATCCGTATTTGTGCTCATTCCAAAGAAAGATGATCCAATAGGATGCAGATATTATTGAATAATATCACTAATACCCCATGCAAGTAATATTCTGCTGAAGATAATTTTTTTTTAATTGGTTGCAGCCATCCGTTGACAGGGAACTTCTAGAAATTTAAGCCAGATTCAGAAAAGAATGTGGAACAAGGGATATCACTGCAGATACTAAATAGATACTGGCTGAAAGCAGAGAACATAAAAAAGATGTTCACCTTTGTTTTATTGACTAAGCACAAGCACTAGGCCACCTGGATCATAACAAATTATGGACAACATTGGGTAGTAAGGGGATTCCAGAACACAATTGTGCTCCTGTGGAACCTATACTAAGATGGACCTATTCAAACAGACCAAGGTGTTATCCTGTAGTTTAACATCCAGAAAGGTGGGCACCAGGGTTGTATCTTTCGCCACACTTATTCAACTTGCATGCTGAGAAAGTGGACTATACAAAGAAGAATGCGTCATCAGAATTGCACAAAGACTTTTGAACAACCTGAAATATGCAGATGACCTGACATGGCTTGCTGAAAGGGAAGGGGACTTGAAGTGTTTACTGACAAAACTCAAAATACTACACACTGCCATCAGTATGGAGTACACCTGAGCATAAAGGAAACAAAAATCCTCACAATTGGACCAATAAGAAGCACCATGAAAAATACTGAAAAGACTAAAGTTGCCGAGGATTTCATTTTACTTAGATTCACAGTCAACATCAATGGAAACAGCAGTCAAGAAATCAAACAATGCATTGTATTGGGCAAAGGATCTCTCTCAGGGATAGAAAGCAAAGAGGAATCTTTAGGTACCACTTTGAGGGATAAGGTGTGCCTGACTCAAGCCTAAGGAGTCCTGGTGGTGGTGTGAGTTCGGTGTTGGGCTGTTAACCGCAAGGCTGGCAGTTCAAACCCACGATGGCTATGTGGGAGAAAGATGAAGCTATCTACTCCCGTAAGGATGTACAGTCTTGCAGATACTCCACAGGGTTTCCAAGAGTTGAAGTTGGCTTCACAGCGATGGGTCTGGTTCGACTGGATCTAAGCCATTGCATGTTCCATTGCTTCACGCACATGGGAAGGTAGACAATAAATAGAAGAACTTTGAAAAACCAATGACTTTGAATTGTGGTGTTGGTGAAGCACAGTGGGTATGCCACGGGTTATGAGAAGACTGAGCAAATCTGCCCTGGAAAAGGATAGGCAGAATATTCCTCAGAAGCAAGGATGGAAAGGCTTCATCTTACAGACGTGGGCATGTTTCCCGTGGGATCAGCCCCTGGAAAAAGACATCCTGCTTGGTAAAGTAAACCGTCAGCAACAGAGAGGATGAGGACCCTCAAAGAGATGGACTGACACCATGGCTGAAACCATGAGCTCAACCAACAAATCTGAGGCCGGCGCAGGAACGGGCAGTGTTTCCTTCTGTTGTACACACCGAGTGAGCACTGACT
>NW_022106306.1:0-1239 GCF_000313985.2 Echinops telfairi | reverse complement strand
TACTCATAGTAAGTGGAAAGGGGGATCAAACTTGTGTGTGTTATAATGGCGGCCTAGTGGTTATGCATTGGGCTGCTACACACAAAGCCAGCAGTTTGAAACCAGCAGCCACTCCTCGGGAGAAAGGGGAGGCTGACCTCTCAGCAGACTATAATTATGAATCTAAAGCTTCTGAGACTGCACCTTTCAGTATGGGTTGCAACTCAAAGGAAACCAAAATCCTCACAACTGGCCCAACAAGTGACATCGTGATAAAGGGGGAAAGATTGAAGTTGCCAAGGACGTCATCTTACTTGGGTCCAGGATCAATGCTCACGGTGGCAGCAGTCAAGAAATCAAACAATGCACTGCATTGGGCCAATCTGTCCCACAAGACCTCCTTTCAAGTGTTAAAGAGCAAAGATAGTACTGTAAGGACTCAGTTGTACCTCAGTCAAACCACGGTATTTTAATCTCATCTGTAAGTGAAAGTCAGTCAATGAATAAGGAAGACCAAATGCATTTGAATAACAGCACTGGTGAAGAATCTTGAAAGGACCACGAACTACCACAAGTACAGTCAGATGGCTTCTTAGAATCAAGGATGGTGGGACTTCATCTCACGTACTTTGGACATGTCACCAGGAGAGCATAGTTCCTAAAAAAGGGACATCATGCTTGCTCAAGCAGATGGTCATGAAAAAAGAGGAAGTCCCTCAAGGAAATAGACTGACGTTTCAGAGCGTCTGCACCGATGGGCTCAAACATAACAGCAATTGTGCAGATGGCACAAGATGGAGCGGTGGTTGGTTCTGTTGTACGTGGGGTCTAATGACTCAACAGCATCTAAAAGCAGCAGCAGCAGCAGCAGCAGCCTCTCAAGTTTGTAATCAAGGGAGAAAAGGCTTTAATGTTCCCCCAGGAGCTGTTGCAAATGTTGAGCTTTAGGCAAAAAGTCAGAACTTGCTGCCTTCCATTCTAGGTTTTGCCCTTTGGCTTGAAAATGCTGGGAACCTTGCTCTTAGTTGTGGGTGCTCTGGGTCCTCACGGATCTCCAAACTGAATAAACTGGTTAGATGCTTATAAGAAGTCATGTAGATAGAACTCTTACCTGTCCATTTATATAGGAAGCTATCGTCTGATAATCAAGAGCGCAGGCAACTTCACAGTAACACGTGCATCACTGCTGCTTTGTGTTCACTGGCTGACTTCCCCGCCTCATTCATTCTCCATGTTAAAAGGGGTCTGCAGTGCATGGGC
>NW_022106305.1:2601-3972 GCF_000313985.2 Echinops telfairi | reverse complement strand
ACACTACGCCACCAGGGTGAGTATATGACTGGTTAATTAGTGTTAAGTTGTGCCTGGGCATTTAAATATTAATATGCATGCTATTTTGTTACATTCGCTTTTAGTTATAATTTACACTACAAGCAATATTCTGTAGATTTTTAAACATATCTGAACAAGTGGGTTATATTATCTGTATAACTGAAATACAATTCAGGGCAGCAGCGGGAGTGAATAGAGAGAGTTTACTACAAGAAGAATGGTTTGGTCTGAGAGGATGAAGAAGTACTGCACCAGCCCAGAACTTCCGTGAGCATCTGGTTTATCCTCTGAAGATAACATTCTTATTTGTACCTTCATCCCTAATTGGTAGCTAAATATATTCCACATAGAAGGTGCCTAATGTATGTCAATGTTTATTTAGTGCATATACTTGTTTCCTGAATCTTTCTAATTTAAAACTTCAAACACTGACATAAAGCTACAGTCCTTGTGTTACTTGCTCTACAACATTAGTTCCTCGAGACTAGTTCAAGGAGTTGTAAGGGCATGTGAAATAGCAAAATGACCGGTTTTGTGAGGTATCAGTTGTTTTTTAATAACAAAGACAAAACTACATAAGCTGGTATATGAGAAGAGTCATTATAAAAATAATTGGGGAAAGAATGAACTTTTGAATAAATAATGTTGAGCAAATTGGCTAGTCATGTTGAAATGGCTCACATAATGCACAAAAAACATCTAAGAATAATACTTTAAAACACTTAGAAGATCTAATACAGGAAAGAATCCCTTCCCTTAAAGAGGAATTGGAATATACAAATTACAAGAAATATATTCATAATTTTGACCCCATTAAATTTTAGTTTCTAAGCTACAAAAGATACCATAAAGTTTTGATTTTCTCAGAGAGAGGATACTAGCATACAATTCATGAAGCATTAAATATGATATATTTAATTTTAAAATCAAATATAATGTATTTAATTTAAAAATAATAAATATACTTATTATGTCAATAAAATAAGGGGGAAAATGCAGAAGCAGTCAAAGGCTATAGAGATAGATCGATCAATAGAAAGTCATAGACCCAAGGGACTCACTCAGCCTCAGTATCAAGCATTAAAATGAAATTTAAACAGGTACATTGTTTTATGTCGTTTGGCTTTGAAAAAAAAGCAAGTGTTAGTGAAAATTCAGGGACCAGAAGACTCTCAAACACAGCTGATGCATGTAGAGTGTGAATTGAGCACACACCGTGGAGACACGTTTCCATCCTAATGAAGCTAACTATGAACATAGCACATGACTCACAAAATTCCTCTCTAGAAAACTGCTGTCAGCGGACTGTAGTTCACTGTGTTTTTGAATAGCCATCGAACAAAGTACTTT
>NW_022106305.1:0-1188 GCF_000313985.2 Echinops telfairi | reverse complement strand
GGAATTAAAAGTACCAGGTGAGGAGTTTAGATGAAGGAACATCTATAGGAGATCAACTCAAAAGAGGGGCTGAAAGAATAGATTCGAGTTAAAGCACTTTCAGAATATATAAAAGTGAACAACGGTGAAATTGAACTTGTGGTTGTTAGTAGTTGCCATCTAGCCAGTCCCTGACTAATGAAGACCCCCTGCACACACACAGCAAAACCCTGCCAGTCCTTCTATGCCAGACACCCTGATGGGTTGTGGATCAGACTGTTGTGATTCGAAGAGTTCTGATCGCTAATACTTGGAGGTCGATCCCAAGGCCTTTCTTCCTAGTCTAGAAGCTCTGCTAAAACTTGGTCAGCTTCAAAGCCATGTGCAAGTCTTCACTGACAGATGGGTGCTGGCTGCATATTCCACACATGGGTTGGGAATCTAACTGGTCTCCTGAAGGACCCCTGCCCCATCATTAAAGGAAGATGTGCCTTCTCTAAGTGCATTTCCCCATAAGTACATTTTCTAAGCCAGTGTCCTCCGAGCTACTCTTTCATGTGATGACATTGTGAGCATTGTGAAAACTGTATAGTGTGTTCAGACAACATTACAAACTGTAGTAAAGTTATATCGAATGACTTAACTACTGAAATTCTTAGCAACTCTTCTATTCCCACATTAATATGGAGCCGCAAAAAAAAAAAAAATCTCAAGCATTTCCCAATTTCATTCAATCATGGAATGTGTTATATATTTCATCCAGGGAAGTCATTCACTAAGGAGCCTTAGTGTCATTGAGGTTAAGCACTGGGCTGCTAACCACAAGGCCAGCAATTTACCACTAGCTGCCCTGAGGGAGAAAGACAGCGCTTCCTACTCCCATAAAGAGTTAAGGTCAATTATCAAGGGTTCATGAGGGAGGGTGGGTGTGAGTGGGGGTGAGGGGTGGGGAGGGGATGAAGAGCTGATACCAAGGACTCAAGTGAAAGAAAATGTTTTGAAAATTATGATGGCAACATGCGTACAAATGTGCTTGACATAATGGAGGTATGTATGGATTGTGATAAGAGCTATAAGAGCCCCCAATAAAATAATTTAAAAAGGAAAAGAGTAAGGAATGTGAATGCAAATCTGCTTATTCCTCAAAGTAACATCCTTGCTTCTTAATACTTCAAAGGGGTCTCGGGCAACAGAGTTACCTAACGCAAT
>NW_022106304.1:3098-3914 GCF_000313985.2 Echinops telfairi | reverse complement strand
CTCCCTGGGGGATGGACAACAGACATCTGGGTGAAGGGAGACGTCAGACAGTGTAAGACATGAAAAAAATAATAATTTATAAATTATCAAGGGTTCATGAGGGAAGTGGGCGTTGGGGAGGGAAGTGAAAAAAATGAGCTGATATCAAGGGCTCAAGTAGAAAGAAAATGCTTTGAGAATGATGATGGCAACAAATGTACAAATGTGCTTGACACAATGGATGTGTGTATAGATTGTGATAAGAGTTGTTCGAGCCCCCAATAAAATGATTTTAAAAACAAACAAACCAAAAAAAACAGAAGTAAAACAAACCAATGAAAGATTAAAAAAAAAAAATTGTTGCCAATAAATGCCCCAAAGGTGTGGCACTCTACCAAACACCTTAGCCTGAAGGTGCTCAGCTCTAGCTTTATGGGTCAGCAAACCTAGTTAAGTGCCCAGAGGCCCTCAAGTTTACTCGTTCCATGGTCCAGGAAGTCCGTCAGTCCATCCGTCAGTTCATCTCATTCTCTGCCTCCTGGTTGTGCTGATACTGTTCCTCTGCTCCTCCTCTGGGCTGAGAAGGTCCTGTGCACAGGTATCTTGGGGTGCGAAGGATGTGCTCCACTCCTGGCACTTCACTCTGGAAGGTAGTGAGATTCCCCCCTTTGCTGCTAATGACTGTTCAATCTATCCCCAGCAGGATGGCAAAACTGACTAAATCCTGTTAGATTGCTAAGGTTTACAATCACAAATCCTATTCACAATCACTCAAAATTGATTCATAATTATATTACCAACAGCATAAATGTTCAGGATGCAGTTCTTTGGTTACAA
>NW_022106304.1:0-997 GCF_000313985.2 Echinops telfairi | reverse complement strand
ACTGCATGTGCTGTGCATATTCCGATTTTATTAAAATAAAAAGTTGAACTGCAGAAAAAAAATGAGTCAGTATCGGCTCAATGGCAGTGATTTGGGTTTGGGTTTTGACACTGTGTGAATGTGAAGTCTTAGCGTTCAACCTGTAAATCAGGTCACAGCCTTCCTGTGGGTGTGGGTCCTTTGTATAAGGGGAAAACTGAGTACTTATTTTTCTCTGCCCCTTCGCCTTCCTGCTTGCTGGGATTCTATGCCTGCCTCCAGGCATGGCCCCACATGGAGCCACCTGACCTTGAACTGGCAATGCCCTGCCATGTTTCTACCAACCATGTATCTACAGGAGTCTGCACCCACGGAACCTATGATCTTCCTGCATCCTGCTTCACCTTCCTGCGTCATCAGCCTGCAGCTATGTGAGTTGAAGAAGAGCCCCGTCTAGCATCAGACCCACGGACTTAAGTTGGATTGGGATCAGATGCTTTCTTGATATAAACGTATGTATTGATATTGTTCCTTCATATACAAATATGAGTATCATTGATTTTGTTTCTCTAGACAACTCAGCCTAACACACAACTGAAAGAAAACAAAAATTCACACAACTGGATCAATAAACAATACCAGGAAATATGGATAAAACATTGACATTGTCAAGGATTTTATACGTTGATTCACTATCCTGGAAGCAGCAGTCAAGAAATCAAAGGAAGTATTGCACTGGGCAAATCGGCTGCAAAAGATTTCTTTAGAGTGTTAAAAAAAAAATACCAAAAATGTCCCTTTGAAGAAAAGGTGCACCTGACTCCAGTCTTGTTGTTTGCAGCCACTCCCTATTGGGTTGCTATGAGCCAGAATTGACTCAGCGGCTGATTCTTTTGTTTCTGAGTTTCCTATGTGGGTGAAAGCTGGACCATGAATAAGGAAGACTAAAGAAGAATATATGCCTCTTAATTAGGGGTTCGTGAAGAACAGGAAGTCTATCACAGACTGCCAGAAGAGC
>NW_022106303.1:2157-3921 GCF_000313985.2 Echinops telfairi | reverse complement strand
CTATTCCTTCTTGGTAGTCTGTTCTCAGTCTGGAAGCTCCGTTGCAACCTGTGCACTGTGGGTGACCCTGCTGGTACTTAAAACACCAGTGACACAGCCTCCAGCATCACAGCAACACGCAAGCCACCACAGCCCGACAGACTGACAGACAAGTGGTGGGAGTACATACTAGGGTAAACCCCAAAGCAAAACACCATTGCTCCCCAGTCGCTTCCTATTCATAGCAACCCTGTGGGTCAGAGTAGAGCTGCCTCGCAGGATTTCCAAGACAGCAATTTTTATGGAAGCGGATTGCTGTATCTCCCTCCTATGGAGCAACAGGTGTATTTGAACCCCCACCCTTCAGGTTGGCAGCCAAGCACTTAACCACTCCATGGGGCAGGGGGCTTCAGCAGAGCTTCAAGGATGTCCGGACATAGCCCTTCGGAGCCTTCCCTTCACCCTGAGACGTGCCCAGAGTCATCCAAGACCTCCTCTTTCTGTTTACGTTGATTGGAGTAGGTCTGTGACTGGCTGCCCATGAGCCTTGTGCTCTCACCACGTCCCCAGTATAGGGCTGGGGATATCCGAGTGGGAGGTGGAACATCCCCATGTGAATGAAGCTGCAGCCCAAGGTGCTACAGATGCGCACTCCCTGAGCCCTCTCTTGTCAGCTGCCTCCTTCCGTGTTTTCTCCACTTGACCAAAACTAATTCCTCGAAACTCCCGCCATGGCTCCAGGCAAGCTATAGATCACGTGTCTAGGAGCCACGGTAGTTCAGGAGGTCACAGAAATGCTTACTTTCTCTTAATATCAGAAGGAAGTCTTTGCTCAGGGATGGCGGGGGTTCATGCTGATGGGGTGAAATGATTTGGAAACAGAGGGCGAGACTGGTTGCACAACGTGAAGAACATAATCAATGTCCCTGAATTGGACACTCAGGACTTGTTGAAATGGTATCTATTTTGCAGATGAAAAAAATTTTTTCTTTTTTTAATTTTTTCAAACATGGAGACACTTTTTGTGGCCGGAAGGGTGCGAGGTCAACACGCCTTCCTGAGACGCCAAGGTCAGGAGGTAAACAATTTGTTTCCAGGAACAATGTGTCTCAACTTACTCTCTGCCATTGAGTCGATGGCAGCTCATAGTGACCCCACAGGACAGAGCTGACCTGCCCCTTTCGGTCTGCAAGACGACACATCTTTAAAAAATTATTTTCTTAGTGGGAGGAGCCAATGCCGTTGCCAGTCTCTGTTGAAGAGAAGAAAACGCTTACAGTGAGTCAGTGCAGTGGGCTCATGGTGGTGCACCAGCGTGTCATGGGTCCCGCTGAGCAGCACCTTCGTGCAGCCCAAACCAGGTGACAGCACGTGGTCCTCTTCACAGGTGCCACCTGTGACGCTTGGTGGTGATGGAGGGGACTAAGTGAGGGTCACGTTGGTGCCTGCAGCGGCTTCGGACCAAGCAGATTGTGGGATCCAGCGCTTTCCATGCAGTTATCATGACCCATGACCTCCCTCTCTGGCCCTGTCGCCTGCTCCTCGTCCGTAGGGACCCCGCCTCTGGTCGCCATCCAGCCCAGGTGGGACCCCATTGGTAAGGTGACCAGACGTCCCACTTTTGGCGGGACAGTCCTGATTTTTAACAATTTTTCCTGTGTCCTGTGGCATTTTTAAGAAGTCCCTATTTTGGGAAAGAATGGACGACAAGCTAGGGTATACGGTTTTTGGCTGCCATGTGGCTATTTCGCCAGGATATGAGTTTTATCAATGGTGTCCCACTTT
>NW_022106303.1:0-1267 GCF_000313985.2 Echinops telfairi | reverse complement strand
TGAACATTGATGATGGATCCGAGCAAGACGAAATCCTTGACAACTTCAGTCTCTGTTCCGTTTACCTACTGGTCTAGTTGTCACTTGTTGGCTAATCTGTGAGGACTCTGGTCGTCTTTACAGTGGGTTGTGATCCATACTGAAGGCTGCTGTCCTTGGTCTTCATCAGCACGTGCTTCACGTCCTCCCTTTCAGCAAGCGAGGCTGTGTCCTCTGCATGTGGAAGGCTGTTCGTAAGCCTTCCTCCCACCCTGATGCTGCCTTCTTCTTCTTCTTCATATAACGCAGCTTCAGAGAAACAAAATTCTGTAGCACTGTAGAGGTTTTCCCAAAATTCCATGAGGACTCCTACTACTTTTCTGAAGAAATTCAATTTTCTGTTGCAGCCTACTGGCTTGGTCTTCCCCCTTATCTAAGCCTCTTCACCTGCTCACGGCCCAGGGAGGCCCAGTGACAGCTAGAACTAGCAGAACGGTAAGTGCTCCAGGGACACTTAGCCTTAAACATTGATAAAATGGCCACAGAGCTGTTGGAAGATTGTCAGGTCAAAAAATTGCTAGAGGTCCCCCAAAGGCCTTACCCCCACTAACTGACTGGACTAAGATTCACTCTTATAAATAAAATTACGATGAAAATGTTTATGATTAATGAGGACCTAATGCCGGGGGCTTAAGTGGAGAGGAAATGTTTTGAGAATGATGAGGGCAATGAATATACGAATGTGCTTTACACAATTGATGTATGTATGGATTGCGATAAGAGTTGTATGAGCCCCTAATAAGACGATTTAAAAAGAAAAAGAAAATGTTTATGATGATCATACTTGGCTACTGCAGACATCCTTCGAGCACGCTAGACTTATTTTAGTAATACCTGATGCTTTAGGGCTTTGGGTGCTATTTCATAGCTAGTCTCCACCTGAGATCTCAGCCATAGGAAGGAGGCATCGATTAGACTGGAAGACAGCTCTCATGGTTTAGCTAACCAAATAATCTCACGTTCCCAGACTCTTGAAGTCAAAATAGCTTCTAAACCAAAACCAAACTTGCTGCCATCGAGTCACTGCTGCTCATACAATCCCCTGTGGGTTTCCGAGACTGTCACTGTTTACAAGAGTATAAAGCCCAGTCTCGGGCAATGAATGTACAAATGCACTTTACACAATTGATGTGTGGATGGATTGTGATAAGAGTTGTATGAGCCCCTAATAAAATGATTTTAAAAAATAATAAAAAAATAAAGCGTCAAAAAGCAAAAAAAAAAAAAA
>NW_022106302.1:2776-3972 GCF_000313985.2 Echinops telfairi | reverse complement strand
GAGCTCCACACGCTTGTGCTCTATTTTGGAACCAGATAGTTCCAAAAACACAAAGCAAGGTGAGTTGCTATCTAGTCAATTACAACGACTGGTTGTAATTGTGCACATGGACAGAGTAGATTCATATTTCGTAGCGTTTTCAATGGTTGTCACCTTTTGGTAGGAGGAGATCATGAGGTCTTTGATTTGGGAGAACTTGAATGCCAACTTTTCACTTAGTATCAAAGGATTTAACCATTTGCACTATCCAAGAACTCCGAGACCGTGTTCATAGAGGCCACTTAAAGAATGAATCCTGTTTTTAACAAAAAATGAGGGACAATCAATATCTAAGGAAATCTGTCAGGGGTGGGTGTTGCTGAAAGGTATGATGAAAGTGGGAGGAGACTAAAAGGTAGGAAACTTTTCTTTTCATACTAATTGCACTTTCTCCAAATTCTCTGCTAATTCTTTCTTTTTCTAAACCAAAGCCAAAACTGTCTGCCGTAGAGTGGATTCTCACTCACAGGGACCCTATAAGACAGAGTAGAACTGCTCCTGTGGCTTTCTAAGGCAGCTGAACTCACCTTGTAGGAAATCTGTTCTTGGTCCTGAAGATGGCTGGTGCGTATGAACTTAGCCCTGTAACCTGTGCTTCCAAGTATACCCTCCCCACTGGATAAATAATTCCGTCTGAAACGTCATAGTTAACTTCCCTCTGTAGACAATCCATGGCCTGTTCATGAACATATGGAATGTCAGAAAATTGAGGATATGAGAAGTTAAGTTGTCCACCTAAAGTTGCCTAAGTGAGAAAACAAAAACACCCTCCACTCCCACCCCAGACACACACACACACACACACACACACACACACACACACACACACATCCCGTCACAGTCAATTCAATCCTGATCCACGGCCACGCTGTAGGACAAAGTAGAAGAGCCACATTTTTATCCTCTAGAGCAGCCGATGCATGTGGTTAGTCTACTGGTAGGTAAGCAGCCCAGTGCTCAACAGCTGTGCCACCAGGTTTCTCACAGTCCTACCCACGGAAGTGTTGCTATAGCCATTCTGATGAAATAACCCAAGGAAACACTTTGAGAAAGCTTTCTCTAAATTTTCCTCAATGAAAGGATTGGTCCATGGTATGTGCAAGTATTATTGTTCTCAAGCACATTATGGAAGATGTTGGGTGGAAGTGAAAATAAGG
>NW_022106302.1:0-871 GCF_000313985.2 Echinops telfairi | reverse complement strand
AAGAGCACATATTACCTTCAAACCACTGTGTTTAAATATAAAATGGGTGTATAGATTCCGTGCGTTCATAACATGAAGTAAAAAGATGTGAGATTGAATTGGATGGGGTTCAGTCCCAACTATGTAACTCAGTGTTCTCACTGGTAAAATGGTGATTGCAATACGTACTTCCTAGCAGTCAATGAATTCTGAAATACTATATGAAAATGTTAGTGCAGTTCCTAGACAAAAAATAAAGCATAGCCATTATTTCTCACCATCGTTATCATCATTATCATTCTGCCATCGCAAGATGATTCAGGCCAGGGGTGATCTAGATTGATGGCATGCCCTCGCATAACTATTTTTACAGTGCCTATTGCACACGAGAATCTCTGGGCATAGCAAACGCCCCCTACTTGTATTGTACTTACGATGGAGTACAAGTCGCATCTCTCGCAGGACCAAAACATAAACCGCCAGGCATTTTTGCACAGTGTTAGGTAAAATCTATAGTTTTCTCTTGTGAAAAAAAAACCAAAACACACCTCCAATATATTTTCAGTAAAGTACTTTGTATTGTTTGATCAGATTTTTGGGGGCCTTCCCAGAAGTGAAACAAAGGTAAAAAGGACAGAATTTGACTTCCCTGCTTCAAGCACTCCATTAACCATAGTTGAACTCTTTGTTTTGCATTTGATAAGATCGCAGCCCTTTTTGTCAGACCTGTGGTGTTCATGAAATGTTAGCCTGCAGAAGTCTGGGGTCTGACACCTGACCTGTCGATTTGGGGTTTTCAGCTTCTGTAACCCCTTGAGACAACAGAGGTCTTCACCCTATTGGATTTGGGACTTTCCAGCTCCCACAAGGAGTCATTTTCTCACAATTACTA
>NW_022106301.1:2729-3965 GCF_000313985.2 Echinops telfairi | reverse complement strand
AATCCAAGATGGATATATTAAACTAATTTAGTCATGAAAAGTTTTCTGACTTAAGAGGACTATCTCTTTAAAGTTAATGAACATAATTGATTTATTAAATTTAAAACCATTTTAAGCAGCAGGGCAAAGTGCTAAAGTGCACTGCAGGTTCTGCTGTGGAATGCATCTGAGGAACGAATATAGCATCTGAAAGCTAATACATTGCGGTAGCTCACTGAGGAACTCACTGACCCCTGCATTTCAGAAACATCTGAGAATTTGAAGATGATCTAAAGAAACTCAAGGATTTGGGTTAGAAATGATGTTACTGTATTGGGATTTCGTAAATACGGAGAATTTTGCGATGATCCCTAAAAGGGCTAAGTGTGATACCAGCTCACAACTCTGTATCAGTCACACCTCACCTCACTCACTGCCATGGACTCCATTTTGACTCAGGGTAGCATGGCCCTGGCGGGTTTCCAGAACTGTAACTTCTTGTAAGTAAAAGGCCTTGTTTTTCCTTCTGCGGAGCGTAGTCTCCAGGTGGTGGTTTCAAACTGCTGACCTTGAGGTCAGCAGCCCAATGTATAACCAAATCAGGGTTCCATCAATTAATAAGCACCTGTAAAATGACAGGTGATGTTTAATAAAGTTACCAAATCAATGTACGTGCAGAAAGATAAAAAACAGTCAAATACTAGTTATAATTATTAAAAATTTGGTTTACTCTATTTTAGCGAATAGAACTTTTGGGAGTCACTGGGATATTGTGTATGTCCATGAGTCCTAGGAGATAGGTTGATGGAGGAGAGGTGATCTACAAGCTAGAAATTTCGATCTGAATTCAAGTTTCTTTGCCTAAGGACCATTTTTCTCATCTGGTCCAAGTTTATGTTTGAAGTCATTCGGGTCAAGTGCTTTTGGACTAGAAAGAAAATCAAATTATTCAAGCTGTCCAACAAATGAACAAATACTCACTTGGAGGATTAACTTAACTTTGAGGATAGGATGCACACTTAATTTTGAGGCTATTAAACAATGGTTCAGTAAAAATAGTTAACATTGCTCACCATGTGCCTGGAACTATTTAATCTGTATATCTTCTTACTTCAATTTTCACAACAACCTATTGGTAGATATCATTATTTCTACATAATTTCTAATTTCCAGAGGGGCTCAGTAATTTTTCCAATATCAAAGTGCCCGCTAGGAAGGCTTGAGGTAGACTTCCTGGTGGTCTATTTCTAAAAATGA
>NW_022106301.1:0-1312 GCF_000313985.2 Echinops telfairi | reverse complement strand
CCAGCAAGATGACATCCTTGACAACTTCAATCTTTTCTCCATTTATCATGATGTTACCTATTGATCCAGTTGGGAATATTTTGGTTTTCTTTACATTGAGCTGTAATCAACACAAAAGACTACAATCCTTGATCTTAATCAGCAAGAGCTTTAAGTCCTCTTAACTTTCAGCAAGCAAGAGTTTGTCACCTGCATACCACCATCGGTCCCCTAAAAAAGGGGGGTTTGGTGGTGTAGTGGGCTAGTGTTGGGTTGCTAACGACAAGGTTAGCAATTCAAATCCAGCAGTTTCTCTGTGGGAGAAAGCTGAGGCTTTCTGCTCTTATAAATATTTACAGGCTCAGAAACCCACAAAGGTAGTTCTACTCTGTCCTATAAGGGCACTCTGAATTGACTTGATGACAGGTTTCTTGAATTTATATCTCCGTATATTAATTTGTATTACATTCATGGTAGTGGTAATTTTGTTAGCTGGCTAACTGATATAAGGTGGGGAAAAAGGCCCAAGTAATACAATTGGGGATATGAGTGGATACTATTGAGTTGTGGATAAAATGGAGCTTTTCAAAGATAGGTTTGTATTTCTGTTTGCTTTTAATTTTTAAATCTTTTATGAATATTAGAAGACAATCTATGTTCCTAATTAATAGAAGCTTTTCCCTTCACTCTTCAAGTTTCTTATCAGTTTTCACAGTTTTCAAAAGTCTCTTGTAGAGAGGATGCCAACTAATAGTGACCCTATGGCATAGAACTGCCCCTGTTAGTTTCAGAGACAATCCATAACTCTTTATGGGAGCAGAAAGCTACAATTTTCTCCAGCAACGTATCTTGTGGGTTCAAACTGCTAACCTTACAGTTATTAGCCCAATATATAGCCTCTATGACACCAAGTATCTGGAACTCCAGGTAAATTTAGGTTGTTCTTTTGAATATCAACACGCTCTGTTTAGGTTCAGACATTGATGAGAAAGGGAAACAGAGTTAGAATATAGCATTCCTGCTTCCTGTAGGTATGAATTATTTGAATATGCGGGTTACAGAAAATGACTCACTATCATACAAAGTAGCAGATACCAAGGATCTTACAGGCCAGGTAACATAGTTAAGACTGTGATAGTTCACCTGGGATTATGCTGATGAATGTAATAACTTTTGGGTGTTAGAGTAAACCAGCCTCTCACAACCATGGGGTGGGGTACATAAGCACAATTGTACGGCTATGATATATAAAGATCATAGTAAAGACATGGATGGGAGAGAGAATATAATAAAGGAGTCAGAGAATATAATAAAGGAGTCAGACACATTTTAT
>NW_022106300.1:2353-3970 GCF_000313985.2 Echinops telfairi | reverse complement strand
TAAATTGAGGCACAGAACAAGCAAGGCAGCCGCACACTGGTCTGATGATCAAAGATCAAGAGACAAGAAAGGCGAGGCTCACCAAGCCATTTATCTCTCTGCCCTTCAGTTAATCCTACTTGTGTTTATGGGCCAGGCTGGCACAGTAAACTATATCAATCCACCCCTTGCCAACCTGGCACCTGCACACAATTCTTTAGCCATATATACTTATCATCAATCATCTACCATATATATAAATGAAAACACAGTCCAATTGTATTTGATATACCTGAACGAAGGAAAGATATGCAATAAACACATAAAAAGAAAGTACATTGACAATTACAAACCTCGCTTTTGCAATTGATCACATGGTCATAATTGATAGGTAGAACTACCTTTTACTACTACCCATTTATAAATCAATAGCAATACTTTTTTGAAAATGAAATGGTAGTTAAAGGTAAGAAGGAACTATTTCAGTTACTAATAATGTAGAATTGAATAATTCAATGGTTTCAATTTCAGTTGAATTACAATTCAATTTAAGAATGTATTTCAATGTAGAAATATTATATACATTTTGTTATATTTATATAATTGAATTAATATTATATTTAAGAAATTTAGAAGTATTGTATTATATATGCCTCTATGATTAAAATTGACAATTCTTTGAGGATGTGGATGGATGCTGTGGAGGGAAGCACAATAAAGGAGGTGACACCATGGGCGGCTTGCTACCATGGATAGCACCAACTTTAGTGATGGCGCTGACAAATAATTTAAATTTTAGTTAGCATGCACTCTAATTTTTTATCTTATTTTAATTTTAACCTGGCTATATGTATACTTAAGTAGTAATTGTTTATGGAATGGATAAGCATTCTTAGTATTCTTTATACAATTAAGAATTGTCAATAAACAAGAAATTTACAAACATAATTTTTCTCTGAGTATATTTACCAAATAATGGGAACAAGTTTACTTCAAAGAAAGTGAGTCTATATGTTTATAGTATCAAATCTATGTTTACAGTATTAAATCATTTTAATAATTCTTATGGATTTTACATATGTGTATGGAAATAATTACATAACTCATAAAATATGTTTACAAATATCTGCAATACAAATATGTTTCTGTATGAGGCTTCTAGACTAAGTGCTCAAGATACTTACAACAAGTAGTAAGGGAAACATGGTTATGTCTCTCACTTTGCATAACCATTCATATAAGAAAAAGAAATATAACCAAACTAGGCTGATCTGAATGGTATTAAATATTTGACTAGGAGGACCAGCAGATTTATTTTTTCAATATGTAGTAGGAAAAATTCCTGTTGATAATGTTTCAATTAATGGAACTATACAGTGGATTTTTATGAGCTCAGATGTTACCATTGACATATAAGCCATTCTATACTTCCTCAAATGGATATTTTCCATTTTACTTTCTTTTTTACCCTTTTAGTCTTCTCTTGTCTCCATTCAGCTCCCTCTTTTTCTTTTAAATGTATAGGTAAGGTTAAATTTCTTGGATACTGACTGTAAGGGTAAAATAGCTCTATCAATTACCAAGAAAATTAAACCCACTACCATCAGATTCATTCCAAGCTACCCTATAGAACAGGGT
>NW_022106300.1:0-894 GCF_000313985.2 Echinops telfairi | reverse complement strand
TGTTGTTGTTGTTATTGTTGATTGTTTCTTTGCTTTAGAAGCATTTACTGTACATGTATAAGGAAATTATCAATTCCACATAATACTTAAGGCATTTTGCAGACACATCCAAAGTACAATGATTCAGATTTAGAAAATTGGCAAGATTGCCCATGAGAACCAAGCAGAATGTCTTCATGATTAGTCTATAACTTGCTAGTTATATCCATTCGGAACAGTTAAGAAAGCAAGTTCTTATTATATTTTACCATGATTAAATAATGATAGATGTAAATGGAAAATAAAACAAAAAAGACACCTAGACATGCACAGAAAACATAAGTTGTTTTAATTAGTATTTAATATGTGATAAAGAATTTTATTTTAAAATATCGGTTTTACAACTTTCATAAAAACAATAAACATCTATTTTAATCTCTCTCTGTTCACACAAGCCCTAATGATTGGAAAATAATTGTTCTAATATGGCATTTATGAGTAGAACTAACTTAATTAAGTTGTAATATTGAATGAGTCTATGGGCAAAATATTAAATGTTGCAGTGAGCATCACAAGAAGATGGAAAGAATACTCAGTCACTGTTTCATAAACAACTAGTCGATATGCCACCATTTCAGGAAGTAGCATATGAGCAAGAATCAATTATGGTGAAGCAAGAATTTCAAGCTGCACTGAAAGCATTAGATAAGAGCAGAGTGCCAAGAATGAATGGAATACCAGTTAAAATGTTTCAACAAGCTGATGATTAAAGGTGTTCATTCATCTATGTCAGGAAACTTGGAAGAATGTTACTTGGCCTACAGACTCAATGTTACTTGGCCTACTGACTCTCTATTTGTACCTATTCTAAAGAAAATTGACCCAACAGAATTATAGAACAATATCATTGATATC
>NW_022106299.1:2588-3916 GCF_000313985.2 Echinops telfairi | reverse complement strand
ATAGAAAAGTTGCCAGACTGCACCCTGTCAAAGGCAGAGAACTTGTGAGACTCAGAAACACAGGCAGGTCCTGTTGGGTCCTGGCTAGAACAGGTCTATCTATCTATCTATCTATCTATCTATCTATCTATCTATCTATCTATCTATCTATCTATCTATCTATCTGTCTATCAATCTATCTATGGTAGTTACATAATTTCATGTCAACATAATATAGAAAAGTACAGGGGTGGAGTCCAGCTGTCAATCAGGTCACAGCCTGATGGTGACTCCTTGTGGGCATGTCCTTCTCATAAAGAGGGTCCTGGGAACCTCCCCTCTATCTCTATGCCTTGACAAGCCATGCTGAGAGCTGCCAGAGCCACTACCGTTGGATCCACCAGACTTTTCACCTACCGGGCTGTGATCTTCCTGCAGTCTGCATCACTGCATGTGGCTGTGTGAGCCTGAAGAGGGACTTACGGACTCGAGTTGAACTGGGCTGGGACGGTTTATTGATCCACAATTGCTTCTGGCTATAAAGCTCCTTCTTATACATATATGAGTGTCACTGGATTTGTTTCTCTATTTAACCTGGCCTAACACATTATGGTACCAGGAGTGGGGTACTAGAGAAACAAATCATGAAGATGGAGAGTGGATGCTTGTCTGACCTTTGCATCATGGTAGTTTTTCCGTCTTTGGCTAGCCAGAGGTCCGATAGGCCACACTATTTACTCAATTGTTTTCTGGAGAGCACATGAGAAGTTAAAGTTTTGATTCCTGTCTTTGGTTATTCCTGTCTGAAATGACCAAAGTGAATGTGCTAAATACAAATTTTGAGCTCAGAGGGCGAAACCTCCCGTTAAACTTCTCTGAGGTCACGCTGCTTAGTCAAATTGGCTGGTTTGATATAGCCAGAGGCCTAGGGCCATTTTGCATATGAATGAGATAGTTTAGATAAGAAAGGATTGAATTTGATGGTTTTAGGATTGAGTTTAGGATCTGACTCTACTAGGTTTATACTGATTTCTTCTACCTTTGTTACTGATGTAATGTGTGATGGAAATGATTATTGGCAAGTATGAAAAAAGAGTTTGTTAGCCCTCCTTCAAATGGATTTTTAAATAGATATGCAAAGAAGGCTCTGAAGAGATAAGCCCCACCCAGTGCCTTGAGTGCTCAGTACATTTGCATTAGAAAAGACTTGCTGAGAGAGCTGTTGACAGACTGAAGGAAAGCAGGAGCAATTTTGGCTCCACCCAGCCATTTCACAGGCTCCACTGTGACCTGCTTTGCCACCTTGTGCTACTGGCCTCTGCTACACCACCCCACTTCATCTTCCTTTG
>NW_022106299.1:0-1066 GCF_000313985.2 Echinops telfairi | reverse complement strand
GTGGCATTTTTCCTGTGCAGGAAATAAAATTTCACAGCTGCACATTGTTCTCTTAAATCAGCCATCATAATAAACAAGGTTTGAGTGAAACTGCTTTTATGAAAAAAATTCACTGTGACCAGAGAGAACCTTCCCAGGTGGTGCCACTGGGTGCCCTAACTCCAGGTGAGCTGCTCCATGCTTGCTGAGCAGGAAAAATGTGCATTAGGAACGCTCTCCTGGGTGGGGGTACCCCTAGTATATGGAGTCACCATGAGTCAGAACTGACTTGACAACAACTACCAACAAAATGCATATATCTGCAGCTTCTTTAATTGTCCTTGAAGCACCACCAGTTCATATAGTGGAAAGCAAAGTGCTTCTTGGATCCCCTTAACCAGTCCTATAACATGTCTGCTGGATTTTCAGCTTTTTGTCTTTGAAGTCTTTATATGTTGCCAAGACATGCTTTCTGTGGGAGTGCTTGCCCTGACCACCGTAAACCATTATATTAACATGCTGTTAAGCATGGCTCGTGGAACAAACACAGTCTCTGTGGCCTATTGATAGATTTGCCTTATTCAGCAACTGCATCTGAGCAGATTCACGTTACAGAAGCATGGTCTGAGACTGCACACTGTCTGCTTTGCCCAACCAGAGACTTTGAGCTAGACTATCTTCCTGTTTTCTGACCCAAGAGGCTTTGGGGCATGTGTTCAATGGCTATAGCAGTGAGAATTAAGCAAGTGCCACAAAACAAGATTGCTGTTGTTGTTAGGTTCTGACTCATAAGTGACCCTGTGTTCAACAGAACAAATTCTGCTCCATGCTGCACCACCCTCACAATGGTTAAGCTTGGACCCATTGGTGCAGGGGCTGTGTCAGCCCATCTCCTTGAGCACAGAGGAAGAATTTAAGATCACCTTGAGCTGGGAACGATGTGGCCTGTGAATATGAAACCATGGAGACAGAGGCATGATGCTCTGACATTTTTATAGGGTTTAGACAAAGAACTGGGGGTGGCGGGTGGGGTTCTGCAGGATTCAAATTCATTTCTAGGCAATCAGGAAAGTTAGTTAGGGGCAGG
>NW_022106298.1:2976-3976 GCF_000313985.2 Echinops telfairi | reverse complement strand
CAAATCCAGAGTGATGGCCACCTGAGTGGATTCTGATGCATAGTGATATTATAGGATGGAGCTGAACAGTCTCAAGTTGTTTCCAAGGCTATACAGTATCTATGGGAGCATATCTTTCTCCCAAAGAAGGAGCATCTGAAAACATCCATTCAAAATCAGAATATGGAATACAAAGAATGAATCTAGATAAACGACATCATCACAAATGACCTGGAACACATAAAGATCAATGTCCTAGACATTAGTGAGTGGAAATGAACTGGTATTGGCTATGTTGACTTGGGCAATCATATGGTTACTATGCCAGGAATGACTCATTCAAGAGATAAGATGTCAAATACATCATCAAAAGAACATTTAAAGATATCTTGAAATACAATGTTCAGTGTTTGATAGTGTAATATCTATAGGCCTATAAGGGCAAGCATTTAATATAAGTATTATTAAAATTTATACACTGGCCACTAAACCCAATGATGAAGAACTTGGAGAATTCTAGCAACTTTTACATTCCGAAAATGATTTTTTTAAATTGCAGTTAAATTGCACTGATAATTATTGGTCATTGAAAACAAAAGTTGAAGCAAAAAGTAAGGTTCGGTAGTTGGAAAATGTGGTCTTCATGCAAGAAAATGTCGATGGAAATGATAGAATTCTGTAAGACCAGTGATTTCTTCATCGCAATGGGCTTTTCAACAATGAAAACAGCACTACCCATGTGGACAGCAACAGATGTAACACCCAAGAGTCAAATTGGCTTTTGAGGGGTCAGAGGTTGGGAAGAGATGGCGGAGAAGCCCAGGATCATTAGCCGAAACAAGGTCAGGGGCTGATTGTGCAACAGACCAACAATTTCACGTCCAGGCTAAAGCAGAAGAAAATTGAAACAAGCCCAGGAGGGCCAGCACACCAACTTGAGAATTCCTCAAATGAGGTCAGAGATCGTCTTGAGAACAGATTTCACTCACCCAACACTAGCAAGCAAAATAGGTGAGTTGTG
>NW_022106298.1:0-862 GCF_000313985.2 Echinops telfairi | reverse complement strand
TATTACACACATATGAATTTCTATTGATTTGTTTCTCTAGTCTACCCATACTAACACAAGGGTGAGCCAATAACAAAAGGGCCAGGGGAACAGCAAGGTTCTAAAATTGACGATGAGGAAGGTATAGTGTTACTGGTAGTAATCTGATCCATCAAAATGTATGTAAGAGGAATTACTGAGAGGTGAATGATAGGTATACATGATAGTAGGACTGGAGGAAAGAAAAAGAGTAAATAAAAAGTTAAAAGTAATAAATATAGACATGTATATATGTAAATATATAATGATAGGTGTATCTGTCTATATATGTATATATATGTAAATACAACCAGGAAGCAGAAGGACTTTGGGGCTTGACTTAAATCTTACCTTAGTACAAGAACAGTTTGTTCTAATAAAGTGGCACTGTACAGTACTCACCTTCCCGACAGGATCACTGAAGACAATATGGGTGCATAAGGAAATGTGGTGAAAAAAGTTGATGGTGCCCAGCTATCAAAAGATATAGTATCTCAGGTCTTAAAGGACTGGAGTTAAACAAGTGGCCATCGAGCAAGAAAGCAACAAAATCCATGTTGAAGAAGCACACTCGTCAGTGTGATCATTATATGTTTATGGATCGGTATCATAAGTTCAAAATCAAGAAATCAGATTGATGAGAATGAGCCTGGACAAAATGGAGACCCAAAACCCACCTGTAAGAAAACTTGGAAATCCCTCCTAGAAGGGCCACATGGAAGGGATGATACATCCAGGTTGTGGTATAGCACTGATAAAACATATAACTATCCTCTAGTTCTTTAATATTTCCTATCCTTCCTATTACGGTCTTTGTTTTACATAATTTGTCTTGTTAGACCTG
>NW_022106297.1:2793-3917 GCF_000313985.2 Echinops telfairi | reverse complement strand
CCATCGACTACCACGTTGCCTGTTGGATTTTCATATATAGCTTGTATTGTCTTGAGGAACTTTCCTTCCATTCCTATTTTCTCAAGTGTCTTAAACAGGAATTGGTGTTGGATGTTGTCGAATGCTTTTTCAGCATCTATCAATATTATCATGTGGTTCTTATAGTTTTTTTTCATGTCATTGTGGTGATTGATACTAATGGTCTTTCGTATGTTGAACCATCCCTGCATCCCTGGTACGAATCCCACTTGGTCATGGTGAATTACTTGTTTTATATACTTTCGCATTCTCAAGGTCTGTGCTTCTGCTACTGGTTTTTGTTATCTCCTCCCTAAGCTCTTGTATTTCCCTTTGGTGTATGGCCTTTATCTCCTCTATCATTTCATCCTTTTCCTGTATTGTTTCCCTCATATCCTGTATGACTCCAAGCATCATTCTGAAAATTTCTTTCTGTGGCTGATCAATGTCTGCTTCTTCTAGCCACGTCGTTAGGTTCAGGACATCTTCTGCCATTGCCTTTTGTTTCTCCTGTTTTTTCGTTGAAGTTGTTGGGGCTCAAGGCAGTTTGCGTTACATTGTTTTAGAGGAGCCAGGTGCCATTTTTTAGGGATTTGAAGTGCACTGGCTCTCTTTGGGAGACTCGTAGGAATGCTTCTTCAAACTGTCTGCGCTAAATTCACTGTGGAATTAGCCTACGGCTTCATCCTCCTGTGGCTCCCCTCTCAGGGGCGTGCCCCAGAAGGCTGGTGGGTTGCCCACTTTGGTGTAGAGCACTGTGAATGATGGGCTGACTTCCCTGGCCAGGTAGATCGCTGCAGAGGTTGGGAAGAGGTTCCTGCAGCAGCGTGGAACTTTGGTGAGTGTTGGCCGAGCTGCCTTAGGCTGTGTCAGGCACTAAGGTAGGCGGGAGGAAGTTCCCTCAGTCACATGGGACAACAGAGGGAAAATAGGAGCTCCCCCAGCCACACAGGCAGGAATTCCCCAGTAAGAAGTTGGGCGGAGTATCCCCCTCCAGGTCCGCAGGACTGTCTCTAGCCTGGACCTAGCTGCACAGGGTGGAGCACACCTAGCTGAGTGTGGAGCAGGCGTAAATGCCCTAGGTTAAGGGGAGTGGTCTGGAGGTC
>NW_022106297.1:0-957 GCF_000313985.2 Echinops telfairi | reverse complement strand
TACTGTTCTGTCGATTCTGGCACAGACAGGCTCTTATGTGAGACGAAGTCTCACCTTGCCCGCTGCTGTATATCTGCCGAGGCCGCTATATGCTGATTTTTTTTCTGGGAACCCACAATCTATTTAATTTTCTCAACCATGCCATAGTTCAAAGTCATCTATTTTAGAGTCTTCTGTATTGATTGCTTAACTTTACGTCCTATGAGGCAGTTGAAAATATCACGGCTTTGGGTCCGGCTCACCTTAGTCCTACAAGTGACACCTTTGCTTATTAGGACTTCAAAGCTGCCTTTTGCAGTAGATTTGGCCAATGCAGTCAAGCTGCTGCGTTCCATGTTTGTGTTCCACTTCACACTGACTGCAGGCCAGGCAGTGTACTAAGCTCCAGGAAATTGAGTTATGGACAAGACAGACAAGCCCCCTGACCCTCATAGAGTGTATATTCTAGTTGCTGGGTGGGGTGACTGGAAGTGGGTGGTGGGCTGGGCTGGGAGGCTCACCAGGATGTCAAGAGCAGTGTGAAGGCAGTAGTGGGGCGGGGCAGAAAGTGATGGGCACAGGCTGGGGAGGGGATGCTCTTCAGAGAAGAGTGCAGGAAGGATCCTGGTCACATCCGAGCTGGGACCCGTACTTCACAGAAGCGACGAGGCTTGTTGAGCTGCTGAGACTGGCTGGGCTTCACCGTCACCGTCACCTTCACCTGGGACTAGAAAAACCAGAGAGAAACTTGGCACCAGGGTTGTGGCTGTGAGGTGGCATCGAGTGGACCCCGTGTGCAACAGAAGGAAACACTGCCTGGCCCTGCGCCGTCCTCACAAGCTGCTCTTAGGCCTGAGCCCACGGACGCAGCGCGGTGTCCACCCATCTCATCGAGGGCCTTCCTCTTTTCCACCACCAACCAGGACGCCCTTCTCCAGGGACTCGCCTCCCCTGACAACATGTCCAAAGTACGTACGG
>NW_022106296.1:2955-3977 GCF_000313985.2 Echinops telfairi | reverse complement strand
AGAGAGAGAGAGAGAGAGAGAGAGAGAGATGGTCCGCCTCTTCTGATGGCAGAATCAAGAGAGAGTTCCTAGAATCTTCCGAAGGCCATGTCCACAAGGAGGGGTCATCAGGCTGTGACCTGATTGGCAGGCTAGACTCCACCCCTTCATTCTTGTGTCAGGTTGACATGAAATTCTGTAACTACTGCACTGGCTTAGGGTCACAGAGCAGACAAGGGGCAGCATCTGTATTTGGACCCAAGTCTGGGCTGACATGAAAGCTTGCCCTCCATGGCAGGGCAGGGCCCTTCATTGTGTACCGGGCTGTCTGGGCAGCAAAGGCGGAGGTGGAGTTGGGAACGTGAAAAGTGTATTAAGAAGTAAAGGACAGGATTCCAATGCCGATCTTTCAAAGTCTCTGCCAATCCAACATGGAGCTAGGAAGTAGACTGCCCGGTAGAGGGGTCTTCCCCTGGGTACCACTGAGTAAGCCCTTGTGTCGCGGCTTGAGCCTGGTGAGGAGAATAGCATCGGAGCTCAGACTGTGAACACCCAATGTGTGGAAGGATGTGGAGGATCGCGGGAGCCCCAAACTGGTCTGCAGAATATCTAGTCAGCCTAAGCCACAGGCCAGGGTCTCATGACAGCTTTACTGTCAGGTAGAGATCATTGTAATCTTGATTATGCTGGATCAAAGTTGGTCCTCGGTCAGCTGACCTCCACATTGACCCAACCTGACTTTGTTCCAGGGACAAGTTTTCCTTCCTTGTTTCATGACAAAATGTCTTCCCTGGCCTTTTAAATATTCGTGATGATCTTTTTTCTTTCTTATTCACTATTTATATTTTTATCTTTGAGGGTAGATCTTTATCTTTCTATTGAGGGTAGTCTTTTCTTTCTTACTCATCATTTGTATTTTTATCTTCCTATTAATATTGTTTTATCCACCTCATCTTCATTTTTGTTTTTTATTGTTTCTCTTGGGTTTCCCAGTTTGTGAAGCACAGAGGCATGGATGCATGGAGATCGTAACTGGTGGAAGG
>NW_022106296.1:0-1518 GCF_000313985.2 Echinops telfairi | reverse complement strand
TGTGGATCATACCTCCACATAACGAAACCAAAAATCCTCATAACTGGACCAACAGGCAACATCATGATAAATGGAGAAAATATGGAAGTTCTCAAGGTTTTCCTCTTACTTGAATCCACAATTAATAGCCATGGAATGTGGGGGAGGTCAGACTGCTGTCTGCCCCACCACAGGGGTGGGCCTGTTCCCTGCTGCTGGGGACAATGGATCACTTCTCCCTGAGGCTTACGACCATTAGCTTGGTTCCTGTAGGTGGAGTTCACACCCTACCGATAATGGTCTCTATCAGTTGAGCCAGGGAATAAGTCAAACCAGTTCTGTGACATCCAAAGTTAAACTGCCATCCTAATTCTAGGATCCGTCAGTCTGGTCACATGTATACCCCCAATCCCTCCTCTTCCTATTGCATGTATGTCCCTAGACCACCCCCTCTCATTGCTGTACTACGTATAGTGCAACCCCTTCTTGTGACGTATATCTTTACCTGTAATTAGTGGTTTGCACGCTCCCCAAAAGGTATATTGGCCTGGGTTAGCTATAGAGATCTCGCTCACTGGTCTGTCTCTCCTTTCTTCCCCCTTTCCTCTCCCATCCTCGCTCCCTTGTTCCCTTGCCCTCCTTCCCTTCCCCCTCTCTCCACGTGGACCACCAAGCGGGGCTGAGGTGAGCATTGTTACTATGTAATGTATCTGACTGCATTATTGTAATGTCTCTTCTATCGCTCATGCTCTTGATGACTTTAATATAATATATATACATCTCAACCATACAATTGTACTTACTGAACCCGCAATTAGTGTTGGGGGGGCTGCCTCCCCCCAACCTAATACTACAATGGAAGCAGCAGTCAGATCAAATGATGTATAATACTGGGAAAATGTCCTACCAGCGCTCTCTCTAAAGTGTTAAAAAGCAAATATGTCACTCTGAAGACTAAGGTGTGGGGCAAGGGCCAGCCCCCCACAGCTAATCAGGGGTTCGATAGGTGCATTTGTACGGTAAAGATACATAAAGATTATAGTCAAGTTATAGAGAGCCTGAGAGATAGAAGAGAGAGGGTAAAATAAAGGAGTCAGACACATTTCATAGTAGCATGCTCACCTCCTGGACAGCTATGATCTTACCAGCCAGGTCTGCGCCGAGGGCAGGAGAGCGAGGCGTGGTGGGCCAGAGACCCCCGTTTATTGCTAACCAAGGCTTCTATCTACTAAGGGGGTATGATTACAGGTTACCACACACGTCACAGGAAGGGGTTGTACAATAGGCAATATAAGCAATAGGGGGGGATATGCAAAAGTGTAACAGGAAGAGGATGAGCCAGGGGTGTACACATGATAGGAAGGGGAGGGACTAGGGGTATACATGTGACAGGAAGGGCGGACCCAAGATTCATGATGGCGACCTAATCATTGTCACCCTTGAGTGGGCTTGACCTCCCTGGGCTCTCCTTCAGGGAAACAATCTACTACTATCCTTATCAGAAGGGAGTGGGCCCTACTTGTTGTGGGATAAACAGTG
>NW_022106295.1:2760-3978 GCF_000313985.2 Echinops telfairi | reverse complement strand
TTTGTATATATTTACAAGTTTATTTTCCCAATTGAATGTGTTTTTACTTATTTGCCTTTTGATTTGGTTTGGGGGTGCAATATTCCCTTTGGGGCATTTGATAAGAGTTCATTGCATATTTATATACTGGTTTTCTGTGTCTTCCGAACACATTTGTTTAAAAAGACAGATAGAATATGTATAATGGAAGTAACACCTAGAAATCTTGAAAAATTTCTATTTATTTGAAGATCTAATGTTTCACCTGAGTCATAAAAGGAAATACCTCTATATACATGAAATACCCAAACAGGCGCGCATGAGAGGATCAACTGTTCTTCCTTTTTTAATATCATCAAAAGAAAGGATTGACATTAAAATAATGCTGGAGGTTGTTTTTTAAATTTCTTGTTTGTTTTCACAGAAACAGCTGTTTCACAAAGGAGGCACAGAGCCTTGAACGAAGTGTCTAACATTCATCTGCGCTATTAAGTCAAATGGGATTCGAAAGGAAACCGATTTAGAAGCTAAATTACAAGTTACATTGTTGTCTGAAGAGGACTTTCTCCAGTCCTTTGGCTGGCTCCTTTGAAAAGTACTGCTCTCCTAGTGGAAACAAAGCAATGCTAATTAAATTGGCAAAGTGTTTTACCTTCGCATGTGTCTATTCCTTTTGAATCCTACTCAGCGGAATATAAAACATTGAATACTAAATCAACGAGTTGATGTCAGTACAACACACTACTTCAGCATAAGTCACTGTTTTAAGTAGAGTTAAACTGTTGACCCAAAGAAATAGTAGAACATTAAATTGCTTAGCTGATATATTTTAAATATCCGATCACACACACAGATGAATGTACGTGCCGTGCCCCACTTCTCAGTGAACACAAACTCATAAAGCAGGTCGGACAGATGTAAGCTCACAGTGCAGAACAGACATGACTTCCAAACTGATGCTATGTTTTATCCATCAAAGATACCATATTACAGCATTCAAATTACAGTTCTCAACAAGTTGATCTGACTCGAGGTAATCCTATGTGTGCAGAATAACTTTTCCAAGAGGATGATCAAGCTGTTCCTTTGAGGAGTTTCTGGATGGGTTGAACCACCCTTTAGTTAGTAGGCCCGAGTTTATCTGTTTATACTATCCAGGGACTCCATATGCTGAACTCAAAATTGGAAAATTATTCCTAAATTAAAAATTAAGCTGTGTTTCTTTTCCTTGGCACCCTA
>NW_022106295.1:0-1014 GCF_000313985.2 Echinops telfairi | reverse complement strand
GCCTTACTCTTTGTTTCCAACTTTCATATTAAAATTGTCAATATCTATCAATGTATCTTGATTGAATGTTTGATCAGTTTCAGATGAAGGATCTGGTAGAATTCTTTGACATTGGCTTTAGTGTTTCATGTGTGAATTTGAATAATAGTTGTATTTACTCTTCTTCTTTTTAGGCATATAAATGTCATCCTACCACAAATAATATTATACTTCATGATAAGTCTTGAAATATTTGGGTCAATGAAAATGATGCCATTCTTTTTGAATTGATCATTTCTTATCTAGTAAACCATATAAATTTTAATCAAAGTAGCCAGTTTTGGTCCATTTTAGTTGACTAATGACTAAGATATCTATATTAATGCATTCCGTTTTTATTTTTGACAACTCCAATTTTCCACATTCCATTATTATTATGCTCTTTCTCCATTTTAATCAGCAAAAGAAGGTCTGAATAGCTTTACTCCAGCCATATCATTTAGAGCAACTCTATTTTGAGGAGACAACTCTTCCCTCCAATCATATCTGGGTGCCTTTAACTTGAAGGGTTCATCTACGACACTACTTCAGACAATATTCCACTGCTGCTCATAAATTTTTCAGTGGCTAATTTTTCAGAAGTAGACCACTTAATCAGTTTTATTCCTAATTTATTTTCTTCTGGAAACTTTGATGAATCATATCCATTATGGGTGAATCTTCTGGTATTTGAAAATACTGGCATAACTTCCAGGAGTGTATACAATGGCTAACCCCCACCTCCCCGGAAAAAAATCCCACCCCCCCACAGCTATGTATTTACATGGTTTTAAAAAACAACTTTATCAGCTTCAAAGTACTCTCCATTACACTTAACACATCTGTCCAATATACTATTCCATTCTAGGAGATAATTTTCAAACTTATTTGTTTGGATGGCTGACAGCACCTCTCTCATTTTTTTCATCTCTTCTATATCATCAAATCGCTGTCCTTTCATTTTCCTCTTTGTTCATGGAAACAAAAAGAAGTCAC
>NW_022106294.1:3200-3978 GCF_000313985.2 Echinops telfairi | reverse complement strand
TCTATTGCTGCCTGGCGGGTGGGGGTGAGGGTGTTCGGCTGTGAGGGTGGCGGGGAAGAGAGTGATGGAAATATCTCAGAAAATCAAAGCAATGCTCTGCCTCGTCCTGTCCAGTCCCTTGGACTGTGTTTAACCTCCTATGGTTACGATTGAGGGTGAGAAACCTTATAACGTCATGGGGTACCAGGGTCTAGATCAAGGGTCAGCAAATGGCCATGGTGAGGTTGTCGTTGCAGCTGCTGTTGTGTTGGTGGTCCAGTCAGGCGAAGCACAGTGCCACACTGCCCCGGGCCTGCCCCTCCCCACGGTGGGTTGCAGATCATGAGCTGATGTGGGGAAGTAGACCGCTGGCCCTTTCCCTCTAGTCCAGCTTCGTCTGGAAGCTCTGCCACCGCCAGGCCAGCATCACAACCCCACTCATGCTGCCAAGGATCACTGGGTGGTGACTGCGCAGGACATCCGTTGGCTGGGACTCCCCCCCAGCTCCACCCCATGAGAGGGAAGAATTCTGCCACCGGACCAGCAAAATCTACAAACCATAGACCCAACAATCCCACCATCAGTGCTTGGAAACAGAGGGTTTTACTGGGACACAGCGCATCTGTTTGTCTGTGTCTTCTTTTGCTACAACTGCAGAGTTGAAGAGTTGAGACCCAGACTGTGTATGACCGTCAAATCCAAATGGATTTCCTGGACACGTTGGGTCTAGATCAGCGGTGCTCAATCTGTGGGTCACAATCCCTTTGGGGGTCGAATGACCCTTTCACAAGGTCACCCA
>NW_022106294.1:0-1734 GCF_000313985.2 Echinops telfairi | reverse complement strand
GGGTGAAAGGGAAGTTGTACATATTCATAAGATCCCCCAGCAATCTCATGTTTATGCACTTGGGGCAGATCGGGTTGCGTGTGCCTTTGTCACGTGTCCCATGTGCAGAAACGGGAGTCCTTAGCATGCTCCTGGAGGCAGATTCTGAGGAAGCACTCATCATGTGCCTGTCTCTGGGGCTGGGGAGGCAAGGTGGGCCAGAGGGAACGGATCCAGTGAAGGCTGCTCCTTACACCCCCGCCCCCTGTAAAGCAACGTAGAGGAAGTTGTTTCAGGTGTAGAAGCTGTGGTCCTGATTTAGGGTTGGCAGGCTGAGGACATGCTTGTCTGAGAGGCATGTGCTGGCAGGGCGCCCTGGGCCAGTTCCCTGCGCTCTGCGCCATTGGGGAGCCTCCCACTGCTGCGGACCAGGGGTGGGGGAGGCTCCCGCATGGCGCAGAGCGCAGAGAACTGGGCCCAGGGCAGCTGCCATCAGCCACTGAGGCTACAGTGTGTGCCTGCCTGTGCGTGGGGGGTAGCTTCCTTGAGGGTCAAGTGAGTTGAAGGGCAGCAGAAACCTGCCCCGGGGAGAGGAGGAGGCTGCAGTCCCCTGGGAAACATATAGTCAATAACCTGGGCAGACCATCCTGTGGGTGTCCTTAGCAGCCCCAGGGTGGGCCTGGCACCATCATGGCTGACATGTCTAAGAAGGGAGCCTCCTGGGAGCCTCCCTGGTTCCAGCGCATGCATGGAGCACGGTGCACGCGGTCTGGTCCAGGGCTCGGGCCCTGGGCGCACAGCCTCCGGTCCGCACCACAGCCAGGGCTTTGGAAGCAAAGACGGAAGTCAGCACGCAGCAGGTAAAGGGATGGCTTTAATGGGCGCCACAGAGCAGCATCACTCAGATCCGCTCTGCTTGCGCCCCACCAGCGAGAAGAGCCCTTCGTTGTCGGCCGTGGTGGAGGAGTAGGGCTGCGAGATGACGTGGAACTGCTCGATGGTGTAGCCGGCCTCCCTGACCGCGGCCTCCACGGCCTCCCGGCCCAGCGAGAGGCTGGAGAACTTCTGCTTGCCGATCGTGTAGTAGCTACTCTTCAGAGCATCGACCATCACCAGGAAGCCCCCGGGCTTGAGCAGGCTGCCAAGGTTCCTGAGGGCCTCACGGTAGGTGGGGAGGTCCGGGCAGGCCGCGTCCAGGCACAGCGTGGTCAGCAGGCAGTCCGCAGGGGGCAGGGACACGGGCCCTAGGGGCTGGCTCTGGGTCACGTCACACTTCACGACCCACTTGACCGCCCGTCGCAACTTCTCCTCCTTCTCGGGTCCCTTGACCCTGAAAGACACAAACGCACCACGTGACCGGCCTGCCGCCCCAGCCGCGGGGACAGGCCATCCTCAGGTCAGGGCAGAGAGGTCATCTCCCTATAAAAACCCAGTTCCCCTCGGTGCAACGTCAACTCCTGCGGATCTCTCCATGGGTATCAAGATGGAGCACTGCTTACAGGGTTTTTAAAGGCTGGTTTCTGGCAAGCTTTTAAAAACTCAGGACTTCCTCCCAACATACCTCTGCGTGTGCTCAGGCTCCCAACCTTTCTGGTAGCAGCCAAGTGTGTTTGCTGCATGTGTTAGTCTGGGTCCTTCAGAGAAACAAGTCCACAGAAACTCACGTATGAGAGAGCTTTATATAAAGGTTAAGTGCACATCAAGAAAACATCCCAACCCAGTGCTGCCCAAGCCCAAAAGTACAACATTAGCCCA
>NW_022106293.1:2474-3933 GCF_000313985.2 Echinops telfairi | reverse complement strand
GACCAGTGGTGAGAGTGGCGATACCGGGAGGGTGGAGGGAAGGTGGGGTGGGAAGGGGGAACCAATTATAAGGATCTACATATAACCCACTCCCTGGTGGGGCGGACAACAGAAAAGTGGGTGAGGGGAGATATCAGTCAGTGTAAGACATGGAAAAATGATTTATAAATTATCAGGAGGGAGGGGAAAAATGAGGAGCTGATACCAGGGGCTCAAGTGAAAAGCAAATGTTTTGAGAATGATGAGGGTAAAAAATGTATAAATGTGCTTGACACAATGTATGTATGGATTGTGGTAAGAGTTGTACAAGCCACCAATAAAATGATTTAAAAATTAAAAAAAGAAAGGTAAGTGGTTATTCCACAGCAACCCACTAAATTCCCTGCCATGCCCTCCGGCGAAGGCAGGCACGGTTTCCAGTGGGAGCCGTGTGGACACTGCCTCGTGACAACGGTGTGTCTGTCTGAGTGAGTGAGTGTGAGTCGGTGTGTTGAGTGTGTCTGTCGGAGCGCCCCGTGCTCTGCAGAGGAAGGCTGGCTTCTGGGTGGCGGATGGCCAGCCAGACCTTTCACCCCAGGCCCCTTGGGGTGGGCCAAGGACACCAGTGTCTGTCATGGAGGAAGGCAGTATAGTGAACCGTGGCTACTTCGACCACACCCACTCTCCCCATCTTATTAAAAAGGAAGCGTCGAATGGCACATGACCACACCCCACCAGCCAGGGAGAAGAACAGAAACCAGAGGGGAAGGGACACGGTGGAGGGTGTGAGATTTGAAAATAACGAATCATCTACAATCTATCAAGGGGCCACAAGGGTTGGGGTGGGGGGAGGAGCTGATCCCAGGGGCTCAATGGAAAGTAAATGTCTAGTAAGGAATGACGGACATATGTACTAACATGTCGGATACACTGATGCATGTTTGTAACAAGAGTTGTAAGAGCCCCCAATACAATGAATAAAAAAATAAAGGAAGTGTCCTGATGAGTTTCCTTGTATTCTGGGACCAGCAAGGCAGCTTCTCAGAGTTCACTTCCCAGCCTCCCTGGGTCACGTGACTCTCAAAGTCTGGTTGAGCCAGTTTTCACACAGGACGTCAGAGCTGGGTGATTCTCAGGGACAAGCCAGAGCAGCTCACGACAATTCACTTCCTCATCCTGTGCGGTCACTTAGCTTCTCTGCGGCTGCAGTCCCTCAGCTGTCTCCGTCTCGGACAGAAGCAGCTGTGGCCATGGTCCCTGCCCTCTTCACGGCTCTACTAGCTACCAAAGACGGGAGTTCGAACCCACCAGCTGCTCTGTGGGAGAAAGATGGGCAGTCTGTCTCTGTAGAGATTGATAGGGTCACCATGAGTTGGAATTCACCTGACGCCAACAGGGCTTTGTTTTTCCTGAGGAAAGACAATGACTGTGGGTCATTACTTCTCATTTCCAGGACAACCTGGAAGCAAGCACAGGTCCC
>NW_022106293.1:0-1213 GCF_000313985.2 Echinops telfairi | reverse complement strand
CCTCCTTCAACACGTCGACTGCCCACGTGACCCAGTGTCCGATCAGGTCTCTCCCTGGACGAGAAAGAGCTCAGATGCATCCATGCAGAAGCTGCAGGGGGACCACAGGGCTGGCCCTCCGGGCTCACCAGCCTGCGCTGCCGCCTGCCCGGTGTCTGAAGGCAGGTGTCGCAACCATGCTGGCCCCTCCTCCAGCTGCTGTAACAGAAGGGAAGGTTCTGCTCAGGTTCTCCCTCAGGGCAAACGCCTCTCCCTCCGTGCACTTTTGCACACACTCGATTGTTAAATCAAACCCCCACGAGTCTCCTGATGGGACGCCTCTGGCTTGTCCCTGCCCCCCTTTGTCATGCTCCGAGTCTAGCTGTGGGTGGGAGTGAAAGAGGGCCGAAGGTGGGAGCCTGGCAGCATTGCAGGGCTACTCCTGGGACAACAGGGGCATGGAGCGTCCAGCAACAGAGTCCCTGTGTCACATGCTGAACCACAGACAGGCGGTGTGGCACGGGGCGGCCGAATCCCAGAGCCGGAATGCACCCTGGGTTGCAGTTCTGACTTGTAGTGTCGGACAGCCACGCTGCCCGTGCCTCATCGTCCTCGGGTGCCCGTGGAGCTCAGGGGACAGGGCCACCATGGGAAGGCTCACGGGCCTGGCACCTGGAGCACTCCGGGACCGCGACGACGCAGGACTGGCCGGAGTGCCGGACTCTACTTACGAGTCCACCCTCCCACCACAGGCAGCTTCCCAAGGACGACGGAAAGTAGGCCCTGTCCCGCAGTCCCCATATCTCCGCGACTTGACCCAAGTCAACTGTGAGTTCCGGTGGAGAGCCTTGCGTGACGAGGACCCCCACCCCATGCTGCACAAACGTCACCAGGGCAGAGGTGTGGGGACCAGGGGCTGCAGCCCCCACCCGTGCCCGCCCTTCAAACTCACAGTGCCCAGGAGGCCCCGAGGACGGGCGGGGAGAGGGCCGAGGAAGAGAGCGGCCGTGGGTTACCAGCGTGGCCCTGGGCAGAGACCTGCAGCTGTGGGCTCGGGCAACTAATGGAAACTGACGGCCCGACCGGGTCCACCCTACGAACGCTGTACTCCCCGAATCTTGACAAGGTACTGTGGTTCTATAAAGGCACACTCATGTGTGCAACACACGCTGGATACCGAATGCCTGTGCTGCACACACGTAGCTGCAAGTGAGAGAGAGGGAAAGCGGCCGCC
>NW_022106292.1:2999-3978 GCF_000313985.2 Echinops telfairi | reverse complement strand
TTATTCTCCAGTACTGGACTGTAAATCAACACTTGCAAATTCATGCCACAGGGAAAAGTTCTGTATTGTGTGAATGATAGATACACAATTCTTATCAATTTTGGTAAAATAAAATTTTGGTCAAACCAAAGATGCAGTTAGAGTTCTTAAGGTTTCCCAACCCAATGAAGTGTACTTCTTTAATTCCAGCATTGTAGTGTTCGTAGACATACAGAATAAAGTGTCAAAGTGTCACTTCAGCTCACAGGAATGTTACCGTCCATTTATGGCTTATAAAATATGTTGTCGATGCCCCGCCTATAACATATTACCATTTTTCTGCATAGAATTTCTGTTTACTTCTAATTATTCCTCAATTGTATTGCTTAATTTCTCATTTTATCTATTTTTCTAATTCTGATACATTTTATTTCATATAATTTTCTGGGTGTTTTACTGATTCTGAAATAGCACTTTGTATCCATCTGTATGGTGGAGTTATTTTGTGGCATGTTTTCGTTTCTGATAGTGATTTTACCTCAGAACCCAGTGCACATTGACAGGAAGCAGCATTCAAGGAATCAAATAATGCATTGGGGGAATTATCTGAAATATCATTTAATGTTTTCAAAAGAAAATATGTCACTTTGATGATTAAATTGTTCCTCATCTTTATCAATCTCTCCACACATAGACCAAAACTCGATAATGGAAAAGGAAGATTGACAAAGTGATACATCGGCACGGTGAGTTTGGTGAAGAATATTGAATATACTAGTAACTTCCAGAAAAACAAACAAACGAGTCTTAGAAGAAGTACAGGCAGAATGCTCTTTGAAAGTGAGGATGGAGATACTGCCTTGCGTACTTGGGGCATCAAAAAGTTCAATCTCAAGAAATAGACATCACAGTTAAGGACAGTGAGAGAAAATGAGACAGACTAGTCATGAGATATTGCACAATAAATGAAATACCATATGTACTTGAGTATGAGCCGACG
>NW_022106292.1:0-1174 GCF_000313985.2 Echinops telfairi | reverse complement strand
TTTTAGAAATAGTCATTTACGGAATAAAACCCTCTGTTCAAGATGGGAAAATGCTAAGACATATTTGATTAGATACCCAGGTGGCAAAATGAAAGTCTTGTTCTAGAAAAGTTATTATTCTGATAAAAGCTTTTGATAGAAATAAATAAACAGAGGGTAAATGACCATACAAAAAATAAAATATTTCATTAGAATGGTAACCTTCTGAAAGTCATTATAGTTTGAAATACTGAAAACCTAAAGGGAAAATGTAGACGAGAACTCAGAGAAGCAACAGCATGCAATACAAACTCTGAGTAGAGAGCAGAGATTCTTTCACACTCTTTCGTTAATTGCATTTTCAACTGTTTGCCAAGTTATCCCATCTGCAGCCTGCCTTATATAATCTTCACCTTGAAGAACTTCAAAAAGAACAATTTAATGAACTTTCTACTGTTCATCCTGTCTTCTTACCCACAGGTGAGACTAATTTGCTATTTGCTGTGCTGCAGTTAAAAAGTTTTGGGGAATAAGAAAACTGTCTCTATTTGCATTTGAAAATTAAACTAGATCAGAGCAGTTTTACAAATTGTAAAATGATTCTAGTGGAAGGCATTCTAAAAAACCATCTTTAAGACTGCCTTATGTATTGTCCAGTTGGTTCCCGAGCATAGTGACCCTGTTAAGCTCCTGGATGGGGGTACCTCGGTTCTTTGCTTCTCGGCGCTGAAAGAATCCACACAGCAGACGCACTTTTGTAATCCACATGAGTTTTTATGATGGAAAGGGGAAGTTTCAGTTATTCCAGTCTCAAAAAAGGTACATGTTATTTCCAGAAAGCGTGCCAGGCATAAGGGAAGCTGCCCAGGGTTTGCAACTGGGCACCCAAAACACCTGGGAAGAATACAGGAAAGGGGAGCATGAACCCCACAAGTGCAGAACTGGGGAATCCCCGGGGCCAGAGCATGTGGGCCCAGATCAGGCATGCTGGTTCTCCTGGGAGAGATTCCCATCCTTTGTATGCAGCTGATCAGGAGCAGAATAAAAAAGGGAGGCAAGAGGCCTGTGGCCTGTGTAATTAACCCCTCAGTCTGGAGAGAAAAGGTTTAAAGCTATTGGCTGATTGTATGGTTGTGTTTAGGCCCACTTGTGTGATGTCATGTGGCTGGGACTAGTTTGTGCACCCAGGTTGACC
>NW_022106291.1:2749-3979 GCF_000313985.2 Echinops telfairi | reverse complement strand
CGACCTTAGTGTATTACCATATAAATATATGCACATAATCCAATACCCTTATTTGTATGTATTTATATTTACATATGTACACATCTATGTTTATTCCTCTATAGCTTTACTTCCTAGTTCTTTACTCTACTTCCTTTTACCTCTCTCCTGGCGCAGTATCACGCTCAGCCCTCGTTCCCCTCTCAGTACTTCCTCTTGGCTAGATTACTGCTGCTCCACCACCACCAGGAACTCTTATGATTTTAGATCCCCCTCACCGTTGATTTTAGATCCTTAGTTGTTCCCCTGTCCATGTTATTATTAGCTCACCGCTCTCCTCCCAACCCACCCCCACCCCCCCGCCCCCCCAACCATTAGTCCTTTGCTTTCTCCTTGGGCTTGCATCATGTGCCTGCTTTTTTAAAAAATAAATCCTCCAGATCTAGTCTGAAAACAGGCAGAAGTAGGATATGAAAAAACATCAAATGTTCATACCTAGCCTTTTAAATTACTCAATTATTTGTATCCCCTTGGACCATGAGGAACATACACATTTTCTAATGGTCCTTTGTTTTTGTATAGTTGGTAAAAAAAAATTCAGAATCATATGACTTTACTTTGTATTAAAATATTTGTTTGAGTAGGGAAAATATCTGCCTAAATTAGTGGAATTAAAAAAATACAAATCTGAAACGTCTACCTTTTCCACATTAATGCAATTGTTTATAAAATCTTGAGGGACTCATTGGCTTTCTATTTCTTGTTGTTGTCTATCCGTGTCCTCCCCTCCCCCTTTGATTTAGGTGGAAGGGCCAAGTAAGTAACACCCAATAAAGACTTAGTGACCAAAACGTCATATGGGGTAGTTCTACTGTCAGAATCTACTTGACAGCATTGGATTGGGTGTTTTTTCTTTGAACCATACAATTCACCATTTTAAAGTGTTGTTCAGTTTATTCACTGCTGTTTTTAGTGTATTTACAAGGTTGTACAACCATCACTACGATCGGACTTCAGAACTGGCCACCACTCCAAAATGAGACCCCACAGCCAACAGTACTCCCTGTCCCTGCCCTCTCCCTGGCAGATGCTGGACCGCCTCATCGGCCGTCTGGTTCCAGCCCAGTGCCTAGCCCAGAGTCCACTAGGGCTCACACACACTGTGGGTTCCGTTTCATGGCTGTCAAGCTTGCAGAGATTTATTCCGGTCTAGGTGGCAATTTCTCTCCATAGTTCTCATCAATGCAGAAA
>NW_022106291.1:0-1231 GCF_000313985.2 Echinops telfairi | reverse complement strand
CACTGGTCCTGAAGGGATCATCTGTCCTGGATTCCCTGTGGTTCTAGTTCCTATCTGTACCAGTGTATAGATTGTAAGGTCTAGCCAGATTTGTAAGGTAGAATTGGGATCATGATAGTGGGGGAGGAGGAAGTACTTAGGAATTAGAGGAAAGTTGTGTTTCATCGTTGCTACGCTGCACCCTGATGGCTGGTCTCCTCCCCACAACCCTTCGGTTATCTGGATTTTTATCGTCTAATTTCCTATCTTCCATCTATGCTTACTGGAACTCCTGTTTTGATTAGAAAGGCTATTCCCATCCCCAAGATTTTAAAAATATTTTTTTAAAAATACTTTCCCTTGTGATGAGTTGTACGAGCCCCCAATAAAATGATTTATATAAAAAATGTTTTCCTATTATTTTTGGCCTTATTTTTTCATTCAACATGTAATACATTTAGTTTTTATTTTGTATGTGGTGCTAAAACAAACCAACTAAGATGAATTGCCTTACTCATCTTAATTGCTATACTTAAATTTACCTTTCATAATAAGTTACATCCTCAAAAACATTTAAACCTACTCCTAGTTGCTCATAATTCTGTACTTCCAATTTGCTGTATCAGTTTCATAGATTTTTATATTAACAGGAATAGTATACTTTCACATTCTGGTACAAAAAAGTGTTTTGCTTTTTAAAAATCATCTTGAGTCTTCTGACACTTGTTCTAGATGATCTTTCAAACTATCTTGCCGACCTACTTATTGAGACTGGGTGGAAGGATACACTTAACACATCAGTTTGGGATGGATTGACATGCTAATGATATTAACTATATCCTACTATGGTTCTCTATGTACGTCTTAGTTTTGTATCTTTTGGTAAAACTCTATTTACATTTCAATAAATAGAACAGATTTTCATATCTACTTTATTTTCACTTGAATCTCTTTCTCATCTCTACATCAAAAAACAAAATTCTGATATTTTTGAGTAAAAGTTCAGAACATTAGTTTCTTTATACCCCAGTCACAGAGCTATCAGTTGATCTTTAGGTACTATTAGTACATATCAAAAATTACAAGTTTGTCTATAGAAACTATACACAGAAAAGTTAACTTTCTAAAAACAAAACTCTCTACAAAGCATGGAAATGATGTGGATACTTATGCAGAAAAGCCTGAAAGTGTATATATCAAAGATGGTAAATTGTTCTCATCTGCATCACCAGAAATGGCTGCTAAAGGGATA
>NW_022106290.1:2843-3979 GCF_000313985.2 Echinops telfairi | reverse complement strand
ACTTGATCTGGACCGGGCTGGGATGTTTTCTTAATATACAATTACTCTTTGATAGAAAGCTCTCTCTTACATATGTATGAGTGTCCTGGATTTCTCTCGTCAACCCAGACTAACACATAATAGAGAACTTATTTATCAAAGGGTAATTGTACGAATCATGATGTCCTTCTCCAGAGATTGGTCCCTCCAGACAACATGCCCAAAGCACATGAGGCGAAGTCTTACCATCCTTGCTTTTAAGGATCAATCTGGCTGTACTTCTAAGAGAGATTTATTTGGTCTTTTGGCAGTTCACGGTGCTTCCAATATTGTTTGCCAGGACCATAATTCAAATGCACCCATTCTTCGGTCTTTATTCAGTGTCCGACTTTCACATGCCTCGGAGGCGATTGAACATACTATGGCTTGGGTCAGGGGCACCTTAGTCCTCAAAGTGATCTCTTTACTTTTCCACACTCTAAAGAGGTCTTCTGCGGCAGATTCACCGAAGGCAGTGCACTATTTGATCTCTTGACCACTGCTTGCAGGAGCACGGACGGTGGATCCAAGCAAGGTGAAATCCTTGTGCTCGCCTCTCCTGGCACAAGACACAGGCGGGCTCCATGGGGGCCATTGAGAAAGCCACTGAGTGCCGCGCTTGGGGTTTCAGGCTGTGTGGAGAGTGGGCCCATGCATCTGTCTGGGAAATGGCATGGGAAGGTGTTGGGAGCAGGAAGGATGGGGACAAAGAAGTGGCTTGGGGTGTGTGTGTCCTGAGTCCTGTTCTGCTCTCTACTTTTTATCACGCGGATGCGTCCTCGAGCACCACTGATGGGGGTTGGGATGGAGAGCCAGAGACCCTGGAAGGACACGTGCACCTTCATGGGGGCTTGGGGACACTCAGCCTCTAGGTAGGACCACTCAGACCTCGACGGCCATGTGAGTGGGAGCATGCAGGGAGGCCAGGAAGAGGCGTGGCAAAGGGGTGGAGTTTAGCCTGTCAATCAGGCCGCAGCTCGATGACCTCATTTGGAGGTGCTAAGGAGATACATAGCTCACTGGAGGTGGACCACACACGCACTCCCCCGGCTAGACATTCCTGTGGACAAGCCACATGGAGCTGTGCTGATGGAGACAGAGCCCTGGAGCTGGAGGGG
>NW_022106290.1:0-1033 GCF_000313985.2 Echinops telfairi | reverse complement strand
GGTATACATGTGACAAGAAGGGCAGACCCTAGATTCATGATGGCAGCCTAACCTTGGTCACCCTTGAGTGGGCTTGACCTCCCTGGCTTCTCCTTTGGGGAAACAATCTACTACTATCCTTATCAGAAGGGAGTGGGCCCTACTTATTGTGGGATAAGCTGTGGTGTCTGCTTGCTCTGGATGGCTGATAACCCTTAGGGAGAATAATCCCTGACCTACTTCTGTTGACCTCCAAGGGTATAGTCATTGGCCATGTGTAGTAAGCAGCTAAGTTTGGCATATTTTTGAGCGAGACAACTTGGGAGAAATCTTTCTGTTTCCTACAATTCCTTTTGTTTTATATATTAAATTCAAAAGAGCCGCAAGGCTATTTTCTATACATTGAAAGCTGTCGAGGCAAATTTAATGACCAACTTAATACAGCCCAAAATTCAGGCTTATGGCAAATATTTTGTATCCAGGCACGGAGGATGAAGTCTTCCCATGCCCATCTACTATTTGGGGAAGGTATGAGAGGAGTTGGATGCCACGGCGGGAAGAAATAGAGCAAATAGGGATGCCTGCTTCTGTAGGGAGATAGAATCAACCATGTGCTCACTTTAAGGCAGCACAGCTTTAGGGGGAGAAACTGTGGAAAATGATACACTATCACAGGAAAATGTACTTGGACTATATCTCCAACTACCAGAGTGGCGGTCTTCCTGCCTTGGAATACTAGTCCTCCAGAATCCCTCCATACCAGTCAGGGAATAAGTCCCAGTCTTGTTTCCTTTAGTGCTAGTTTCCCAGACTTCACCCCAATCTTTCTAACCCGGTGTGCCAACTTGGCTTCCAAGCAGGTACAGAACTTCTTATCCATCCCGTCCATCTTTCGAAAGACGCCCAACATTGGGTAAATCTTCTGCACCAGACCTCTGTGGGGTATTGAAAAAGCAAAGCTGTCACTTTGCAGATTAAGGGACAACTGGCCCGAGCCGTGGTCTTCTCGATTGCCTCTATGCACGTGAAAGTTGGACACTGAATCAGGAAGACC
>NW_022106289.1:2788-3979 GCF_000313985.2 Echinops telfairi | reverse complement strand
AATTCATGAAAAATTTATGAGAGTAAAGTAAGGTTTAATTTTGAATACTGAAAAAGTAAATGAATATTTGAAAAACAACAGATTTTTCAACATTGAGATTTATAATCTTTTAAAGGCTGTCTGCATGTCAAGCAATTAGAAGAAAATTTGTTAATATAATTCCAATGAAGTTCAAAACCAAGAACCAAGTCCAGCTGATGATTTGCATCTGAGTGTAAATAGCACAGAGGATGCAAGCAATTCAGTTAGCCTCTGTGTGCATCTCAGTTTCCTCATCTATCATATGTATTTGAAATATTTAAAGAGAACTTCATACAAAGAGAAATTAGTCAATAATTGTTTATCATTATTTTTGGTACTTGTTTTGAGGCAAACATTCAAGATATAAGTATGTTCAAAGGCCATATCTAGTTTTTTGGATCTGAATTTCCAGGTTTGTGCACAAACAGTCTCAGTCTTCTTTCCTCATCACTGGTCCTAAAGGGAAAACAAACAAACAAACTTTCACAAATAATAATGATATTCACTCATGGATTGAACACCTGATATTGTTTGTAGTGCCTCAAATAACATTTAAACATTTCCATGATGTTTAATCATTTGCTATGATATGTTCTTTAATAATTTAAGACATTTTAAATTTATCAATGTACTTATATGAAGATATGTTTATGTTTCTTGAATAAAATTTAAGATGTAAAAATTATCATATGATTTCCATTCACATAAATGAATGCATTAATGTTAAAATATTGATTGCCATGGATGACCTAGTACAACCGTAACTTGATCATGTTGTGTTGAGACAGTAACCTACAATTTGATTTAATCTGCTGTCATTTCCTCTATCATTTCTCTACTGATTCTCATGTTATGTCATAAATTTAACATTCTTGTTGGAACATTAGTTCAGTAAAATGTTAATTGATGTTTTTTGAAAATTCTACATGGAATTAATTTTTAAACTTTTCTCACTAATAAAATATTCATAGCTAATTATTTAATCTGAATTGTAAGTATTAAAATATTCAAATGAGTAATTTAAAGATTTCTGAAATGCATTTTATATAGAAGACAATTTAATGCTTTTATTTTTCAGTGCTTTTGAAATTTTTTAAGGATTTGTATTCCTCTATTGCTGTAAAGATTTGTATTTTATGCTGTTTTATTTTTTTGCCAGGGAGTGTTCAA
>NW_022106289.1:0-981 GCF_000313985.2 Echinops telfairi | reverse complement strand
GCTCTAGCAGCTCCAGGTCAATGCCCTGTTGCAACTGTTGTAGGAGGATCTTCAGCAAAATCTTACCCATATGTGATGGTAGTGATATTTTTCTATAATTTAAGCATTCTGTTTGGGCACCTTTCTTTAAGTGGGTACAAATATGGTTCCCTTCCTTCTTCAAAAAGGTGTCTTCCAATTTTCTTGCCATAGTTGAGTGAGTTCTTACAGTGCTTCATCTGCTTGTTGAAATTTTTCAGTTGGTATTCCATAAATTCCTGGAGTCTTATGTTTGGCTAATACTTTCAGTGCATTTTGAGCTTTTTCCTTTTTTCTTGTTACCTTCTAAAATGATGGAATGTTAACTACTTCTTTTTGGTTCAGAGACAATATACATTCTTTCCTTCTTGATTTTGCCCATAGAAGCTTTCAATATTCCAATGCAAGCCTTGAATGTTTTTCTTTGGTTCTCTTTATTTAAGATATCCTGAGTATGTTTTTGCTTTTTGGTTTTCTAACCTGATGTCTTTGAATATTTATTACAGTAATTCACTTTTTCTTCTTGAGTTGCCCTTTGGAATTTCCGTTTTCTCTTTCAGTCCGTCATTTCTTTCATTTGCCATCGCTGCTCTATGAATAGGAGGAGCAAGTTTCAGAGTCTTTTGATGTCCACTTTGATCTTTTCTTTCTTCCCTTTCTTTTTAATGACCTTTGCTTCCTTCACATATGATGTTCTTGATGTCTCCCCATAGCTCATCAGGTCTTCTGCCATTATTGCTAAATGTATCAAATCTTTTTAATTTGGCTGAGATATATTCAAAGTCATATTTTAGCTCTGGTGTATTTGTTTCCATTTTTTCTTCAATGTTAACCTGGTCAATTGATGGTCTATTATATAGTTGACATCTGGCCTTGTTTACCTGTTGATATTGAGCTTTCCCATCATCTCTTCCCACATATGCAACCAATTTTATTTATGTGTATTCCATCTGGAGAAGTCCA
>NW_022106288.1:2938-3980 GCF_000313985.2 Echinops telfairi | reverse complement strand
CAGGGTGATCATCTCAGGGGGCCATTTGTACTCTACTTCCCCATCTTATCTGCCGTTTTACCTTTTCTTTCCTTTTTAGGATTTGAAGGCTGCTCTACTATTTCTCCCATTCTATTCAAGACCAACTATGGCGACCAAGTCAGAATCATCAGTGGTGTTAGATGGGTACCGCTGAGTTTTTCTGGTCTCCGGATAAATGAGGTGATGTCTCTCATAGATGTGTTTCCTGTGGTAACCTCTTACTATTTAGTTCCTGGTAGATGGAAACCTATAGATTAGGCTTATATGGTCACTTAGAAGCTTTAATTTTATTTTATTTTTACTTGCAAGCTTTTAAAACCACAGACTTTACTCATTTCACTAGAAGGCAGATCAAGATTTCGTGAACTTTCTTATGCTGATTGACCAAGTTTCTGGTTCTTCACTCAGAAAATGAATGTTGAAAGCATTTGGTTATGTCTGAGGAGTACTCAGTTTTGGGTCTTCCATGAATGTATGGGTTTGCACCCACATATGCATATGTGTATGTACCTAGGAGCCCTATGGTGCAGTGGTTTTGCGTTGTGTTGCTAATGCAAGGTTAGCATTAGCCACTCTGTGGGAGAGAGACCGGGCCCCTCTTTACTTTCCTAAAGGGTTCCAGACTCATCAACTCACACACTGTCTTACAGGGTCACTATGAGTCAGCATCGACTTGATGGCAATGAACCTGACATTTTCATAGATATTTCTAAGGCACCCTAATGGTACTATGGGTTTAGAGATACTTGTATAATTTTGAAAATTCCCAACATTCTAATAAATCAACTCTAAGCTAAAGGATCATGTCTAATTCATCTATATAGTCGTATACTCCCTGTTTACTAAGTAGATATTCAATAAAATCACATTTAATGTAAAAATAGTTTAAAGTGGAATGCTGACAGTTCTGACTTTTTTAGTTTTATTTCATTTTAATACATTACTTTCCTGAACTACCACCTCCTCCCCCAAATATAATTGTCTAGTGAGACTACCTTTTTAAATTTTAAAATGAAGGCAG
>NW_022106288.1:0-1264 GCF_000313985.2 Echinops telfairi | reverse complement strand
GTTTGTCTTCAGTGATCACATCAGGAAGGTGGGCACCCACTGATATGATTTTTTGTAGCAATAAACCCATGTCCATCTTTATTGTTTATTCTTTTTTAATAGTTGATTTTGACTTAGATATCATTTATTTTTGTTTTCATTTTAGGACTTAGAACTAAAACTGCAAAATCCTCAGGTCAGAATCCAACAGCAAATCCCAAGAGACCACATCGTATCAGGGACATTCGTCTCTTTTTCTTACTTAACTCAGGACCTGCTATTAAGGTAAGTTGCTCTCACATGTAGGCATTTAACTCAGGAAGCACAGTAAAAAATAGACATAAATGCAAAGGCCATGAACGAAAATAATGACACAGATCCAGAGCAAAGATGAATCTCATGTAATGGATTGCATACATCCTGGTTGGTGAGGATAAGGTAACTAATAATATTGAGAAGGTCAGGAAGCACTCTCTAAAATTACTGAATCTTTTCTCTTTAAAGTCAAGATTTTGTAAAAACAAATCAAGTATTGTTAAAAAGACATAATGTCAAATAGGTAACATATGTAAATGTTTTATTTTTAAAAGTATGTCCAACAGCAAATCCCCAATGATTGTCCTATTGTTATTGCTGTACTTAAAGGAGTCCAGGTGAATGGTGAAGCATTTCATTGCAAAACACAATATCAGAGGCAAGAAGCCCCAAGTAGCTGCATTGGAGAAAGAGTTCCATGAGGATTAAAATCGGTGCTGTTCGTCCATTTCAGCTGCCAGTGACCATGCAGAATGGAACAGGATTTCCCGATAGAGAAACACTGACATCTCTGTCTGTTGTAGAGAGGCTGGTGGATTCAAGCTGCACACCTTTTCAGAATCAGCTGAGTCCTTCCCTACTTTCCCATCAGGACTCAGCCGAGAGCGTGTATCCAATCACACTCTGTCCTACGTGGTCATGAAAGCCACCGTTAGCTTGACAGCCTACAACCAGAACGACATTGGTGTATTTGTTGGGTTAGGTACTGTCTGATCTGTTTTGATTCCTAGTGGCCCTACAACCAAATGGCGCACCTCGTCACAATATTATTTTTATATCTGAACCCATCGTTGAATCCCCTGGGCCCATCCATTCTGTGGAGGACCTTACTCTTTTTGCAGCCCCTCTACTTTACCAAGCATGTTGCCCTTCTCCAGGGATTATTCTCTCCTGATAAGCCCAAAGTACACGCAACAAAGTCTCACCATCCTTGCCTCTGAGGAGCATTCTGGCTGTATGTCCTGAAAGA
>NW_022106287.1:2570-3925 GCF_000313985.2 Echinops telfairi | reverse complement strand
AAAAAATCTCAAACAAAATATGTCAACATTTTAAAACTTCCAGTCAGCGCAGCAATTCAAGTTTTGTTTGGGTTTGTTTTTAGAATATAGTGTATCTACTGTTGCATAGATGTTTTGTGTTAATTATTTTCATGCTTGAGTTCCGTGCAATATTTTTCATATGTCCACTGTCAGGGCAGTGATAAGGAGAACTCCTAAGTGAATTTTTAATTTAGAAGTGTTAACCATTATTACTCAATAAATAAATTCCCTCTTAAAAAAAATCAATAGAGAACAAGTTGAAGAATAGAGGTCAGGACATAAGAGTTAAAAGGGGATAGGAGAATAACATAATTTGAAAGTGCATGCTCTTGGAATTTCATGGAAGATAATATACAGTAGTCCTTTGCCGTTGCACACCCAGTGTATTCATTCCATCTGCATTACAATAGTGAGAAAAGAAGGGGGAGGGACGAAGGAAGGGAGCAAGTAAGAGAAAGAGTGAGAACAATAGTGACAGAAACAAGTGGAAATCTTTTGGAACATCAAATCACAGTGAAACTAAAAGACACAGTATTTGACATTAAATTCAAACACAAAAAACATAAAAATACTATGAAACAAGTCATTGGGGCTAAAGTTTATAGTACACACTGTCACCTTAGGGAACCAGGACAGACAGAAGATAACAAAAGTCTGATACAACCTCTTGCTAGGTTAGTGATTAGCTCTAAGGACACTTACTATTTTCCACAGATATTAATGATAAAAAGATACGTGGAGCTAAATGGAGACCATCAGAAAGCACTAGATAAGCGAACTTGAAGAATGCAGGATCAGAATACAAAATAAACAGGAACAAAACCAGACTGGAAATGTACACATTAAATGTCTACATTTGAAGAACAAAGAAATGATCCCTTAAGTAGCCAAACTTCCAAACCACAAAGAAATGAACATCTTAAAAGCGATTTGAAAAAATGAACAGATAACCTAAACAAACAAATAAACAAGAAGAACTTCTTCAGTGGGAAGCAGCCACTTCAATAGCAACAAGGGGGTTCTCAAAATGCGACTGAGAACGCTTTGACATAGCTGTTTCCGGGAATTCTGTAACAAGGTAAGCTTTGATTAAACTGTGAGTGAAACTGGCAATTTTAGACAGATGTAGGTGCTTATCAACAAAATTACCAAGGAAAGGCCTCAGAAAGAATGAGAAAATAAGTAGGTTAATGTGTATTGAAAGCACAAGCATAATATATACTTTCATATTTTGCTAACTATTGTAAAATTCTTTTTCCAATATTATTAATAACAAAATGATCAGGTATAAAATGTTAACTTAACACTGTTCAATCATGTTTGAGAAGTAGAAT
>NW_022106287.1:0-836 GCF_000313985.2 Echinops telfairi | reverse complement strand
GATCCCAAATTAGCACAGCACTATTAAAGAAGAAAAACAAAGTAGGAAGTCACATTTTTCCAAATTTCAAATTTTACTACACAATCACAGTAATCGAAATAGCCTTTTATTTGTACAACAATACATACATAGACTAAGGGGACAGAGAACCCAGGTGTAAAATCATTTACCTATGAACGCTGATCTTTGACAAAGGGTTGAAACACATGGAGAGGAAATAGTCTCTTTAAAAGATATTGCTGACTAAATTGCATGTCCATCTTCAGGGAAATGAAAGAGGATCAATATCTCACACCACATTCAAAAACCAATTCAATATAGATCCAAGACATAAATGTATGTCCTAAAAGTATAAAGATGATCAGTTATCAAAAAAGAACAAACTTTAGGGAACTGATGCATGGTATAAATACACCACCAAATATAACTGAATCCACACGAACAGCAGAAGACAAGCTAGATGACTTGCCATCTCATAAAAATTAGACATCAAAAATGTCACCAAAAGAGAAGCCACAGGCTGAGGTGGAGGAAGAGATTTTTACAAGAATATATTGAGAAAGAGAATAATTTCTAAAATTTATAGAAAATGTGAACACTTCAACCACAAAGAGAAATATAATCCAATTAAAAAGTGGGCGGTAAACAAGCAGCCATCTAGCGCAGAAGCAACAAAGCCCACATGGAACAACATATCAGCCTGTGTGATCACGAGGTGTCGAATGGATCACTGAAAGACAAATGGGTGCATAAGCAAATGTGGCAAAGAAAGCTGATGATGCCTGGCTATCAAAAAGGATAGCATCTGGGTTCTTAAAGGCTTGAAGGTAATCAAG
>NW_022106286.1:3316-3981 GCF_000313985.2 Echinops telfairi | reverse complement strand
TTAATTTCTCCAAAAGTCTTTTGAAATTCCTTCACGTACATTGCTGTTAGGTGATATCAAGTCAGTTTCCACTCACAGGGATCCAAAACACAAAATACAAAGTTTAAAGAATATCATCTATATTTATAGTTAGACATTTGTACATTTAATATATTTGTTTATACTTGACGTGTTGTATATGAAAATATCTATTTATGTTTTATACATATTAAATTAAGTATTAAATTTTTTTTAGAGTTTAAATATGGATTTATGTAATGTACATATTAGTTAATGCACAAGGGCATAAACACACATATATAGTGAGCGATAAAAAGAGATGTAAATAGGCATGCACATTATAACTTTTTTCATATTTGTGTCAGATTGTAGACCAGATGTTTCTCAGTTGCACTTCAAAATACAATTTTTTAAAAAGCAATCGGTGCTGTCCAAGTTTTATTTTCTTCTGAGGCTCTGAGCAATGCTTGAGGATAAAGAACATGAAGAGAAAACACAAAGCAAACATTTAGATTTTTCACTGAAAACTGTATTTCACTTATCCCCAACTATTCCATCTGCAAGTATTCAGCTAGATTCTGTTTGGGGGTTATGTACTTCCTCCACTAACATAAGGTATACAAGGAAAGTCATTGTACAGAGACTGAATAACAACAACAAATAGA
>NW_022106286.1:0-1365 GCF_000313985.2 Echinops telfairi | reverse complement strand
TTCAAGCGATGATGTGCTTAGTATATTAGAATTATAATTATCATTATTTATAAGTTTATAGTTTTGTGTCCAAGAAACAAAGAAAAACAAAACTGTGATTTGCACAAAGTTGTATAGTAGTGGCCAATCCACAAATGGAAGCTATATCCCTTTATCCTACATGAAATGTTCAAAAATTATAATACTCATCTGAAAAAAACTTTTTGTGATATGTACCAGATAAGCAATAAATACATATTTCTTCAAAATTAGCGTGTGTATGATGACATGATCCAAATACTGTATAATAGAAAAAAATTTTCAAATAAATATTAACATAGTTTCCAACAGTCCTCTCTCAGTTTTTCATGCTGTGGTGACTTGCATCTTGCTTTGATACTGGAAACTATGCCACTTAAAAAAAAAAAAAAGCTGGGTCACACATACTGGTCAGTTTTCAGAAGAGCTCCCAGAGTAAGAAAAAGGAATAGACTGTCCTTTATTACAAAGAACCTTATGAATAACATTGGAACTTTGTGTGATACAGTACCAAAAATAAATATAGAAGGCACTCAAAATACCACCAAGAAAGAGATGCCTAATAAAATAGCATCAATATTTGACATTGTGGAACCAAGCTTTTGCAAGCTTTTGGTATCTTCATTAGTTCGTGGAAAGCAACTCAAAATGATAAAATACAGCTTCAATCATTAATTATCTGAACATGAAATATATGAATTATGAATCTAGGAAAACTTGAAGTCTTCAAAAATAAAATGGTAGGCTTCAATAAAGATCAAAATCCACCTGAACTTCTGGCAGTTCCTTGTCAATGGGTTACTGCAATTGTTGTTGGATCATCTTCAGCAAAATTTCACTTGCTTGCTATCACAATGATATCATTCCATAGTTTGAGCATTCTGTTGGGTTACCTTTCTTTGAAATGGATGCAAATAGGGATCTCTTCTAGACAGTAGCCCAGTTAGCTGTTTTCCAAACATCCTGGCATAGATGATGAAGTGCTTCCAATGCTTCCTCATTAAAAAAAAAAAGAGTCAACAAGCATTCCATCAATTCCTGGAGCATTGTTTTAAGTCAATGCATTCAGTGCAGTTTGGCCTTCTTCACTAGTACCACTAATTCTTGCTCATAGGCTACATCCTGAAATGGTGGACAGTCAATTAGTTCTTTCTGATATAGTTACGCTTTGATTTTTTTTCCCATCTTCTCCTGATGCTTCCTGCATTATTCAGTATTTTGCCTATAGAATCGTTCATCATTGCAATCTGATGCTTGAATTGTTTCTTGAGTTCTCTCAGTTTCAGGGATGCTGAGAGTGTTCTTACATCAGAGAAACTCCATATAAGCAGCTACAACAAGACCAGG
>NW_022106285.1:3001-3981 GCF_000313985.2 Echinops telfairi | reverse complement strand
TGGGCAGCATTGGGTTGGGATGTTTTCGTGATGCACACTTTCTTTACATAAAACTCTCTTATACATGAGTTGCTGTGGATTTGTTTCTCTAAAGTACCTAGACTAATACACCCGTCAATAAATAAAGTCCCCAAACTTTGCTTCATCCTTATCCGTAAGGTCAACTTTAATTTGAGGAAGCAGCGCTTCCGCAGGCATATTTTGGATGCCTTCCAAACTGAGGAGCTCCTGTCTGAGCACTTAGTCGGACAATGTTCTGATTGTTTAGTGTTTAGTTGAGGTATTTAGTGGCTCAGTCCTCAGAAGTGGACCGCCTCTTTTTGCTTCCTAATCTCTTTCGGTCTGGGAGCTTTACTGAATGAAGCCTGTCCACTTGGTGATCTGTTTCATACAGGAAGCTCTATTGAAACCTGTTCACTTGTTGACCTGGTCTCTAGGATGACAGGAGCACACGAGCTGCAATAGGATTGCAAACTGGCAGACCAGTGTGGGTCCAAGGGCATGGGCTAGGCAGATGTGAATGTTGATCCTGCCAGTTGCAAAGAAATTGAAAGTGGATTTTAAGGAGACTATTATTGCAGATTTACTTATTTCTTATATTTTATTTTCTGTTCTATTAGATGTTAATTATTAATGACATTGAACTAAAACCTTTTCAAAAAATAGGGTTTGTTATTTTTTGCCACAATATGTGGATATTGTATCCACATATACAATTCAGTAGTTCAATCATATCAAGAAGAGTTACAATCACTACCACAATCAATTTTAGAACATTTTCTTCTTTCTTATACTCCTTGCTGTCAGCTCCCATGTCCCCCCAGCCTCCCTGTTGAACCCCGAAGAAACCATCAATCCAGTTACTGTTGCTATAGAGCCAACCATCGTGGACTTTTCATAAAGCAAAACATACAAAAACAAACAAAAGAGCTAGCAATAATAACAAAATAAAATAGAGAATCACCTCAATTGAAAAGAAA
>NW_022106285.1:0-988 GCF_000313985.2 Echinops telfairi | reverse complement strand
TCTAGCCTTTTCTTCCTTTCTGTAGCTTGCTTTTTGCTCTGGGCCTTAGATGTTATTCCTGTTTTGTAGAGTAAAAGTCAAAACACACAAATAATGCACCAGCCAGAAAAGATGTTCTGTTGGGAAGAAAAGGAAAAAGGTTTTGCTGAGTGACTTCTCTTAGTAGTGAAATAGAAACCGTGCATCAGATCTCTTTTAATTGTATCCTGATTAGATAAAATTTAGGTATAATACTTCAGGAAGGTTATGCCAGTTCACGAATCAAGAGCTCAACAGTATTTAATTCTTGCCTCATCTGTTGTTGGAATTCCTCGCTCCCCAGGGAGTTCTCCTAAACATTTCCTGGAGTTTCTAGGGGTTGTTTCCCATGGGCTTACACGTGTTTTTTTTTCTAGCTACTGATGGTCTTCTGGACAGTATCACCACCTTGATGTTTTTGTACGGATGCATTTCACATGATAGAATCCCTGGGTACTAATAGTTATATACTAAGCTGTTAACTGAAAGGTTGGGGGTTTGAGCTCAACAAAAGCCCTCAGAAGAAAGTTCTGGAAATATTGTTCCCCAAATCAACCTTTAAAAAACTGTGATGCACAGTTCTACTCTGACACACACAGTTCACGGAGAGTCAGAATTAACTGGGCAGTTGGGTTGCTGTATACACTTGCATGGTGGACAATGAACAGAGAAGGTGGAAGGAATCAGTTTTTATAATACAATATTTTACAAGGTTGTAGTTGCTGTTGTTAAGGGCCATCAAGTTGGCTCCTACCCATAGTGCTTGTGGTAGTTACATAAACTGGTGTCAACTTTTGAAGGGGTGGAATCTAGCCTGTCAATCAGGTCGCAGCTTGATGACCTCATTTGGTAGCATCACGGAGATCAGTCACTCACTGTAGGCCAGATACAGACAGATTCTCTCTGCTTCATCTTTTTTGCTGATAAGACACATGGAGCTACGCGAGAGCCCTGGAGCTGGAGGAGCCAC
>NW_022106284.1:2868-3886 GCF_000313985.2 Echinops telfairi | reverse complement strand
TGGCCCAATTTTAACTGCTGACATTAAGCTTCTCCGTTGTTTCTTTCCACAGATGTGGTCAATTTGATTTCTGTGTATTACACCTGGATAAGTCTACATGTATTATTGCTCTTTGTGTTGGTGAAAAGGCTTTTATCATGAACAAGTTGTTGGTCTTGAAATAATCTATCATGCTCTCTCCAGCTTCATTTCTATCACCAAGACCATAGTTTCCAACTACGATTTCTTCTTCTATGTTCCCAACTTTTGCATTCCAATTGCCAATAATTATCAATGCATCCTGATTGCATGCTTGATCAATGTTAGACTGAAGACATTGGTAGAACTCTTCAATTTCTTCATCACTAGCCTTCAAGGTTGGTGATAAATTTGAATAATAGTTTATTGGTCGGATTGTCTTGAAGTCTGATAGATATAATTCTATCACGAACTGCATCGTATTCGCCAATAGATCCTGAAATGTGTTTTTGACTCTGGATGCTGTGTCATACCTCTTGATTGTCTCATTCCCAGCATAGTAAACCGTATGATTTTCTGATTCAAAGGAACCAAAGCAGACAATTTCAGCTCACTAAAGCCTAAGATGTCAACTTTTATGTGCTACATTTCATTGTTGACTATTTCCAGTTTTCCTAGATTGACATTTCATACTTTCCAAATTCTCCTAATGAGATTTTTGAAGCTGTTGCTTCTCACCTTGAGTTTTCCTCCATCAGTAAATGAAGATTCTGAAGGCTCTACTCTCAGAGGCTTGATTTAACTTGGGTCACCACGGGTGATTTTACTTTGAGAAAGCAGTTTCTCCTCCGTCACGTTCCGAGTACCTTCTGACCTAAAGGGCCCACCCTCAGGCACTGACTCTGACAATATTCTGTTTCCACTTCTTAGGGCTTTGGTATCTGACAGTTTCCAAAGTACGCATAATATTTTCCTTGGCTACTTCCTTTGGAGTGTAGAGCGGAGTTCGTCTTCAATGCCTGTTCTTAGTCTGGAAGCGCTGCTAAAAACTGACTCCTGA
>NW_022106284.1:0-1236 GCF_000313985.2 Echinops telfairi | reverse complement strand
AACTAGGGGAGCTCCCACCGCATTTGTTGGTTTTACATGCAGCTTGGGAAAACATGCCACTCTGCCTCCATACATCAAGTGGCTGGGGGTTCTCCCCTTCAAATGGCTGGGGGAACTGAAGCCTAAACCCAGAGGCCCTACAAGGGACTGGGGGCAACTCCTGCCCACCACTGGTGGGGCTCCACGCTGCTGCAGGAACATCCACTCCAAGGCAATATCTCTGAGTAGGGTAGTTCACCCTGGGAGATACAGTGCTCTACACCAAAGAGGGTACACCACATGTCCTCCTCAGAACTCCAGTTTCAGAGGGAAACACCACACACCACCCGAGTGCTCCAAGCACCATGAGACAAACCACTATGGATTACTTAGAGATCAGCCAGTGAAGTGACACCCTCATAAGCCCACAACAACCCGACCGGTCACCTGAGAGGACAATCCGACTCACATTCCAAATATCAGACTACTGATCCTCTAGGGTAAGAGTGAAACCACAGGAAGATACAGCGGTACCCCGACCTCTCAGTACAGCTACAAGCAGGTCGTTCATAGAAGCACACACATGGGTCCCCCAAGAGAGAGCCTGGTGCTCTTCAACTCTTGAAGATGGCACCAGACTCCTCTAAAACAACACGTAAACAGCAACCAGCCCTAACAGCCTCAACGAAGAACAGGAGAAAGAGAAGACAATACCGGAAGAAGTCATGAACTTAAAGATGTGCATAGATTTTAACCTGTCGCAGAAAGAAATTTTGTCCTACAGGATATGAGAGAAGCAATACATAAAAAAGGATGAAATGATAGAGGAGATAAAGTCAATGCACCCAAGGGAAATACAAGACTTAAGGGATGAAATAACAAAATCCTTGGCAAATCAACAGACTTTGCCAACAGACGAGGAGGCAGAGAATCACAGCAGTGACCTAGAGGATAACCAGGCAGACCTCAACAAATGGGAAAAGCAGTCATATAAGACAGAGAGGCTGAAGAAAACCTGAGAGCCATGCCTGATGCTATGAAAAGGAACAATATTAGAATTACTGAACTAATGGAACAAGACACAACAATGAAGTCTAGAGCGAAAATAGCAAGGGGATTCTTAGAGGAAAACTTCCCAAGCTTAATAATTGAAAATCAGGCAACCATTGAGGCTGAAAGAACACAGCCAGACTGAATCCCAAGAAGAAGTGACCAAGACACATAATAGTCAAATTATCCAACTATGAAGAAAAGAAG
>NW_022106283.1:2275-3981 GCF_000313985.2 Echinops telfairi | reverse complement strand
AGTAAGGAAGACCTGAGGTGTGTGCAGAGCGAGACTGGCTGAGGAGAGGTCTGCCCCACTGTGTGGTTTCCTCCACTCTGCCCCAGAAGGCATGGATCTCCGACCATGGTTCAGGAAAGGTTTTCCTGAGGAAGTGGAACTTACAATGACAATTGAAGGCTGAGTCGTCCTTCACCAAGTGAGTGTTTACAATGGGGGGAGCAGCTTACCCTGCTAACCTATGTTTAATTAGCTACAAGTGTGTTTGATAGGCGTTATTTATAACAGAGAACATTTCAAATAAATGAAATGAAAAAATTCCTTCAATAAATTATAGTACATTCATTGTATAATCACTAGTATGAAATGATTCCTAAGTGTACTATCAATTGAAAAAAAGGTGTGTTATAAGCAATATTCATGTATCATCTCATTAATATAATGTGTGTGGTGCCTGCAGAGAGCCACTTCTTGAAACATTGCCACCAAAATATGTACAGTAATTATTTCCCATCAGAAAGAAATTTTAGTATATTTGTCTTCATTTTTTATTGACATTTTTCTTAATTGATGGAATGTGACCCTTATAAGGATTGAAAAAAAAAAGACTATATTGTGTCTTTGGCAAAAATTTACACAGCAAACTAGGTTCCATGGAATGGTTTGTTTTGTTTTTTTTTAGTATATATGTGCTGCCAAAGCAAGCACCCATGGAATAGTTTTTTTTAATACAAATTTTTCTGTGCCATTTCTCACAATTTTCACCATGTGTCAGTTTTCTCCTTATTTCCATTCTACTTGTTTTGTCTCCACTAACCCAGCATCCTTTCCCTGCCTCACCTTCTCAATTTCATTTTAGGGGAAATGTCCACCATTGGGTGCATGTAGTTGATTATTTAAGGCAGCATAGTACTCTTGGTGACATTATTTATTTTATAAGCCAATTTTTTTATTTGGATGAATTGAAGCGTGACCTCTGGGGTGGCTTCCATTCCAAGTTCAAAGGTTACCTTCGGACAAGAGTCATGGGGATTCCTCTAGTTTCTGTCAGTCCTGTAGGTCCGTTCATTGGGGGGGAATTTGAGTGTTGGTCTACGTTTTTCCTTCATTCTGGGTAGGACCTGCTATTGTGTCCCTGGTAACCAGTTGTTAGTGGTTTCCAGGCATCATCTGGTGTTTTCTGTCTCAGGCTAAATGGATCTGTGCTTGGTGTGGGCTATTAGTCCTGTGGTCTGGTTCCTTCTTTGAGTTTCCATGACTTTAATTGTTGTTTCCTCCATATGAGCAAAGACCAACGATAGCTGGGTGTTAGATGGCCGCACACAAGCTGGTAAGATAGAAGACCGTCATTATGAATTATGCTGTGCCATTTGACAGAGTTGTCTCATGAGACTATGGCCCTAAACCTTTTAACCCAGTAAACCTGTCCTGTAAGGTTTTTGGATACATTTAGGAAATCTCTGTAACTATGTTCCCTGTGTTAGGCCACGTTGATTTGGGAACAAATCCAGAAACATTTATATACGAGGGGATACCCCCAAGAAACTAGAATTGTGCTGAGTGGAGTGGATCTTTTGTGGTATGCATTTTTCCTGCTAGGCAAGCATTGAGAACCTCATTCTGAGTTACTGCACTCAGTGGCATCACCTGGGAAGGTTCTCTCTGGTCACAGTGAATTTTTTCCTAAAACAGTTTAGGAGCTCAAACCTCGTTTTTTAGTGATGGCT
>NW_022106283.1:0-892 GCF_000313985.2 Echinops telfairi | reverse complement strand
CCTACACTTTTATAAATCTTCATGTTGACATGAAATTATGTAACTACCACATTCCCTCTATCCTTTGTGGTACATATGAATGTATACACAGCACACACAAACAGAGGGAGAAAGATGTAGCAACCTGATCCCTTAAAGATTTATAACTTTGGAAACCTTATGGGTCGTTCTACTCTGTCCTGTAGAGCTGCCATATATCAGAATGGACTTGATGATAGCGAGCAGTGGGCCCACACAAGCATGCATATACATAAACCTGCACACACACCTATGTATGCATTCACATTACTCATACATAGGGCATTCTTTCATATCTGTGTAATGACACAATTTTTTTGGTTATTATTACTGTTGCAAATTCTCAAGTTATAGCATCTACCAAAAGTGTCTTTTATTCTTGTGTACTTATTATTTTCACTTACTTTAGTTGAGTTGTGAAGTCTTCATCCATATTGGGTATCATTTTTTCCATCACCAAAATAACAAGTGTCTTCTACCTAGAAAAGGGGCCCTGGTAGCTTACAGGGGTTACACGATAGGCTGCAACCATAAGGTCTGCAGTTTGAAACCACCAACCACTGCATTGGAGAGAGAGGAGTCTTTTTTTTTTTAACAAAGAGAACATTTATCCAGTATTAGCTGTAACAAGGACAACGAAAAAGGCATCCAAATGAGGGAGATCATTAGTCCAAGGTCATAATGGTATCTAAGGGTTTACTGAGATACACAGCTTTAAAGAAGATATGGGAGGTCAAAGAAGATTATCACATAAACACAGTTGACAGCAGATCAATCAATATAAGATAGTTACTGGCTTGACTCCTGAAGCAGAATCAGGGCCATGTCTGGGACATGTAAATTTTGTCAGACGGAAGAGCTTACAATATTGGTC
>NW_022106282.1:2579-3970 GCF_000313985.2 Echinops telfairi | reverse complement strand
ACACACACGTACACGTACACACACGTTTCCACAGTAGAACCTTCCCTCACACATTTTAGAAAAGTGAAAGTAATTGGCGCTGACAGGAGAGTTGCAAATGCTGTCATCCTTTTTAATTCTCCGGGAACCAGCTACAAAGAGCCTAATGGGAAAAAAAGCAGGGCCTGTCCCTGTCCAGGGCCTGTTCCCAAATGGTGTGGATTCCCTGAGGCAGACGCACTCACTCGTATGCCTCTTCATAAAGCACCCTCCTTCTCAGGTGGTTTACCTATTATAAATCCACCAAATAAATAAAGAAAGAACTTCCCTATCCTATAGCACAGGTAAACTATCTCATCTATGTCACCATGGCTTATTAGAAATAAATGTTGACTGTAATTTTCAAAGTACTAAGAACGGGCATAAGACCACACCCCCAGCAATCCGTCCTGCTCAACCCCGGCTGACAAAGATGAATTTTCAATTCATATGAATCACCTTAATGCCTTCATGCGAGAGATTTGTAGCAGGGTTAGTACATTTGTACAGCCGTGGTGCTGTAAACCTTGCATCCCAGCTTTGAAATATTTACCATCGCTTTGCCTGTTTGCTCTGGAAACGTGCAGTGGCAATTGTGCAAGAACAGGTAAGCTGAGCATTCTTCTGCCCTGAGTCCCAGCTACTACCAATTCCACTACCAGCAACAGGTGGCAAAAAGAAGACAGCTGCACCCTCTACCAGGCGATGAAGAATTTATCTCATGGAGAGGAAGGTCCCGTGGGAAGATGGAGCACGTGACCGGCCCTCCAGTTTGGGACCTGGGTAGAACTTCTCTACTGAAGCAGGAAGAGACTCTACTTCTGGTTCTAGCTGGAATAAATGACTTGCACACGTGCCCACTGAACAAAAGCGGTCCAAACCCGCTCAGAGGTACCTTGGAAGAAAGGCCTGGAGATGTGCTTCTGGAAAACTCCATAGAGAAGTTCTCCGCTTCACACCCAGGGCTGGCCAGGAGCCAGGATCAACCCACAAGTAACAACCGACCGGTGGCTGTTCAAAGCCGTTCACCAGTCACATGGAAGAAAGGCCTGGTGATCTATTTCCATAAACGTTATAACCCAGAACCACCCCCCACCGCACCCCCGGAGCTCAGTTCTATCCCAATCATGGGGGGCTGCCATGTTAGTGCTCTAAACTGAGTAGGTCCTTCATTTTGGCCAGCACCCTTCTTCTCTGAATCAGTTTCCTCACTGACCTGGTATTGAGGTTCCTTAGCTGAAGGTGTTTGCACAGGACACAGTGTAACAGAAAGATCACATGGTATTATTTTCTGAAGAAACTGGACAGAGAATGGTGCTTGAAAACCAATTTAGGGTTGTGTGGTTGTTACGTAATTTCATGTCGACGTGGAG
>NW_022106282.1:0-1035 GCF_000313985.2 Echinops telfairi | reverse complement strand
TTTGCTTTGTCTTGTTTTTGCCTTGTTTTGCCTTGTTTCCTAATGCCATGGAGCAGGCTAAAGGCCCATCCCACTGGCAGATTGCTCTGCTGTTTGTTGCTGCAGGATGCCCTCTGGGAAGTGGAACGGAAAGAACCCTTTTCAGTGCCAAGGAGAAAGCCAAGGGTCTGAAGGCCAGGCATGCGGCTCTTCAAATGACAGTTATTATTCACCTCCCTTTGCCAAAGCCATCATTATTGTCTTAGCCCCAGAAAGGCCTGTGTTGCTATTGGCTGCCTCCCTGCTGCGATCCTCCTTCCCCACATCCATTCTCCTTTACAAGCTGGGGGCCTGGGTGCATAGCTCCTCCCTGGATGTCCTAAAGAGTCTGCTAAACAGGAAATAAAATGTGTCCTCAACCACAAAGCTCAAGTCCCCGAGGCACAGGAGCTCTGCTCAGCCCCGGCAGAGGTGACTGGCCCCAAGGTGTGTCCTCCAGCTCCTGGACCATCCCTGTTTGTCCTTGCTGTGGTTCATTTAGGATGCTCCCAACCCCCTGCCTTGCTTTACCATGCTATCTCTTGGGCAGAGCAGTAAGCCTGCATCATAAGGGTTGAGCAGAATGAAATAAACCAGGAAAAGGATAAAGGTGGGATCACGCATACGAAATGTCTAAAAAAGGTACGTGTAAAGGGACCAAAGGGACCAGCTACCACTGGTCTGTCAGTTCATTGTACTGTGGTGGCTTGTGTGTTGCTGTGATGCTATGTCACTGGTCTTCCAAATATCATTAGGGTCACCCAAAGTGTCCAGGTTTCTGCAGAGCTTCCAGTCCAAGAACAAACTACAACGAAAGCATAGGCTGTCTATTTCTGAGGAAATACCCACTGAAAATCATATCAATAGCAGGTGGCATTGCCAGATATACTGCCAAAAGAGGAGCCCCTTGGGTTACAAGGCACTAAAAGTATGACCAAGTGAGTTAGTTAATTGTGCCAGCCTGGCCGATAATCACATGTGGGGCTAATTGAAAGGCAGAGGGATAAATGGGTGGTG
>NW_022106281.1:2788-3925 GCF_000313985.2 Echinops telfairi | reverse complement strand
TCATTAAGACACAGCTTTCAAAAGATACCCTGGGGGAAAAGTCTCTAAATAAATGATACTGCAGCGGTGGTTAGTTGCCACCAAGTTGACGCCAACTCGTGGCTGGTTTGAACCACCAATCTTGAGGTCAGCAGCGCACCACAAACTGTTAGTCAATGTGAGGACCTAGACAAGCGGTACACTGCTTAAACTGATGGGCAGTTCTCAGAACTCCTTGATCCTCTGTTTCCTCGACTATGAAATTTTGGGAGTAACACCTTCTTCACAGTGTTGTCGAAATGATCATACGAAATATGTCACAGAAAGCGCCTAGTGTCATGCCTGCTTTGTAATAAAACAAATGAACAAAGGTGAAGCTGCCCGTCATCTTACAGAATGTACAGGGATCAGGAGTGATAAAATTGGTTAACACTCAACTGATGGCTGAAAAGTTCAGTGCCTCCAGAGGACAAACACCTGGCAGGGATCTTTCACAGATTATTGTCTAGGAAACCCTATGGGGTAGAAGCTCTGTCCTGTAGGATGGAGGACAGGGTTGCTATGGTCAGAATTAACTCAACAGCACACAACAATCACAATATAAGAAATCTAAGCTGATTTTCAAATTGTTATTGTTATCTGGGGGTCAAATTTGCCTTGACTCATGGTGACTCCATGCGTTACAGAGTATGGTGCTCGATAGGGGGTTGTTTGTTTACTATAATCTTTAGGAAGTATTTTGCTAAATCATTCTTCTGTAGAGACTGTGTGGATTTTAATTACCAACCTCAAATTTAACAACCAATCATAAACCAATTATATACCCCAGGCTCCTTGATTCTTACACTTGAACTTGACGATTGAAAACTTACCATATACACTCGAGTGTAAGCCGAGTTTTTCATCACATTTTTAATGCAGTTTTTGTGGTAAAATTAGGTGCCCCGGGGGATATTTGAGTTGGCTTATACTCAAGTATGTACGGTACTCAGATTTTCCCTTAGAGAAAATTAAGTTATTTTTATGTTAGCTAAAAAATAAATAGATAAAAGATCACATTGAAAAGAAAATTTTGAAAATATATGTCAGAAAGCAGGAAGGATCATTTCTATCCACATCATTGACTGAGCTGTTTTTTCAAAATCTATTCCTCACTTA
>NW_022106281.1:0-1100 GCF_000313985.2 Echinops telfairi | reverse complement strand
ATATATATATATATACATCATCGTTAGATATATTAAAACATGAATTAGAATTCTGAGTCCATTTCAAGATGCATGTTATATTAGGACTTCTAACAATAATATGTCAACAATTGTGAAGAGAGCACAGCACCTGTAGTGTCTGGTTCTGTTGTCCATAGGGGCTCTGAGAGTAAGAATGGACTCAAGGCACTTAGCAACAGCAAAATGATTCCGCGAAGGATGTAAACATGGAATTCATTGTCATTACTATACATGCAGTGTGTAATGGATTATTGACCTACTCTGTTATATCTTTACATTAGAAGAGTAGGAGATAGTTAGTGAGTCTACGTAAGGCAGGATATTTTTGTAATGGGGTAAATGATCCCTTAAAGTTGGAAGGGACTCTAACTAAATATATACCGTGTGTGGGTTACTGAAATAAAAACAAAAGGTCTGTGTGTGACATTTGCAGATCCTAAAATGATCTTAAATACAAACATTATTTTCATTGGAAAATCATGCTTGACACTAAGATAAGAACATTGCTTTCACAATTTATTTCTGTGCTATTGAGGCAAGTCTTTATGATTAACTCCTTAGTACTTACTGCCATCGAGCTGATTGCAATTCATAGTGACCCTAGTAGACAGAGTAGAACTGCCCCTGTAGGATTCTGTGTTAGTCTGGGTAGACGAGAGAAACAAATCCAAATACACTCATATGTGTGTAAGAAAGAACTTTATATTAAAGAGCAATGGTACATTAATAAAACATCCCAGCCCAGTCCAGACCAAGTCCTTAAGTCTGATATTACCCCATATGTTGATACTAGTCCATAAATTCCTCTTTAGTCTCATACTGCCATGCAAGGGGCCGAATGCAGGAAGATCACCAGCCAGTGGTGGAAAGTCTTGTGAATCCAGTGGTGGTGGAAGCATCTTAGCGCTGGTGTGGGTCTCCACATGGATCCTGCAGCTCCAGGGCTGTGGCTCCATCAGTGCAGCTCCATGTGTCTTGTCAACAGGAAGATGAAGCAGAGTGTGCTTGCCCTCCAATGAGCTATTTATCTCCTTTGCACCTCCAAATGAGATCAAGCTGAGCTGATAGACAGGCTAGAC
>NW_022106280.1:2834-3983 GCF_000313985.2 Echinops telfairi | reverse complement strand
GGTGCTGCTTTTCCAGCAAACTGGAAGGTATGTTCAAGGACATGGAATTTTCAAAGACATCATGGTTCATTTTCAGCAGGATATGCAGAAGCAAAGTGATCCAAGGTCCATAGGTCTAATAGTAAACATATCCACAATGGGACACTGGCCAACACACACTCCTATGGTACATTTAACTCTAAAAATGATTAAACTTTAGGAAGTATTTAAAACATTTTATCTTGGAAAGAACCGTGGTCAAAACTCGAACAGCAGACTACTTTAGGGCATGCAGCTTTAAAAACAGAGTTCAAAGAAAGAAAACCGGAGTTCCAGCTTTCCCCCTTTCAGACATGCTTACATCTCAGTTCAATGAATGAGGTGAGCTCAGTTTTGAAGAAATAAAAATGGCTAGTGGTATAGAAAAATAGTGAATATTACAGTTGCTGGCTTACGGTAAAGCACATGTACTGATCAAAAGTCCAAGAGGAAAGGATGTAGAAGATGGAGAAAAAATAATTTTTAATGGAGAGTTCAGCACAAGCTGTTTAGAATACAGATCAATCAAATTAAAGTGAAACATTGAGGCACAAGTTAGCACCACTAAAAGAGTGTTTCAAGACCATCAGTATGAGCTTGAAACTACTATTGGTAAAATAATGAAGTTGAGACTCTTGGTTATAATCTACTTTATGAATTATAAAAGCAGTTGAAATTTCCAGTCCAGCATAGGGATTTGAAAAAGAGAATTGGATCTCTCATAGACAGAGACTCTATGGAGAGCGGTAGAGATAATTTGATTCAATACCACTGCATGGCATAATGAAAAAGAAAACAAACACCCATTGTCTGTGAGCTACGACGCGTCAGGATCAACTCCCTGGCGGTGGGTGGCAGTACTGAAGTCAACTTGAACTCAGAGCAATCCCGAAGGATCAAGTAGACATGCCACATAGTGTTTGTAAGGCACACAACCACTTCCTTCTTCCACAGAGGAGTAGGTGGTTCAAAGTGCCAGTCTTCTTGTTAGTAACCGAACACTAGTCTACTGGGCCGCCAATTATGTGCCTGATGATTTGAGGTGTTTCAGCTGAGAAGCAAGCCCAAGACATACAACTATGATTAGAATGGGGTGGACATCAACCTGAACCCTTGGGAGAATTTTGAAAC
>NW_022106280.1:0-1002 GCF_000313985.2 Echinops telfairi | reverse complement strand
AAAAAATTGATAAGTCCATTATTTCAGAGACCTTCAAAAATAAAATTTGCAGAAAATCATCGATTTTTTTCAGGCTCCTTTGGGAAAAAACTTTTAGAAAGCACCGTAATAAGTTTGGGGGTGGAAAAGATTAATGGATTACGAACATTTAAACGTAAGTTTCAAGCCAATTTCAAGTTAGGAATAAATTAAAATTTCTCAATTTTTTGGATCCAGATTATTGGAATATTGAAAAAGAACTAGTCCCATGGAAAGCAGCTAAAGAAGATTTGCTCATATTTAATGAAATTTTTAATTACCAAGTTGATATGAACAATTATTGAGACTTTGTGGAAAACATAAAAATTTCCCCAGAATTATGCAATTCCCGAAAGTTTCAAAGAGCTAAAAATATTGTCAGAACAATTGCTGGAAGTACAGCAAAAGCGGAAAGGGGTTTTTCAAAGATGAACATAATATATTCAAAGAAGAGAAATCGCCTGTATTTAATATATCCAACACAGTGATTATTAGCCTAATTGGCCAATCTAAAGGAATGGGATCCTATTCTACAGTGAAAAGATGACGAAGGGTGAATAACATGGCCAGTGATGCTCAGATAAAAGCGAAGAATATTTCAAGTGAGGATTTCAAACAAGAAACAATATGAAAATACCTTAAATAAGACTTATATTGGTTTTGTCAGGTATTATTTAATATTTTTCATTAATATTTTAAAACTCATAATCTAGTTTATTGTACTTACTGAAGCATTAACTGTATAAAATAATAAACTACCTTTCAAGTTTTTTTGATACTTAAAGCGATCATTAGGGCAGCCAGCAAACGTTAAATTATTCTCACTTTGCCTTCACCCTGGTCACTGCCATGACCCCAAGTATCCACATTCCAAAGGGAGCGCCCCTCCCTCTTACAATGTTCCTCCTGCGCCCTCTGCTGAGAAAACTGGACATTGCGCTCAGTATGAAGGCGAGTAAATCCACTATCATCACAGAGAAGGTA
>NW_022106279.1:3017-3978 GCF_000313985.2 Echinops telfairi | reverse complement strand
AAAAAAATATAATTAGCAGTAAGGGACAATATGTTATTATATTTCCTGAAAACTCAAATGGCTGATACTGTTCCATGCAACTGTGAGGAAAAGCCCAGGTACTCCTTTCTACTTGTTATCCCGCAGGAGTTGGAAGCCTTGACAGCTTCTTATACTGTCAATGCGCAGCCTGGTCCACAATATGTGGTCATTCCGGCCAAAGCTGGGTGATCTCTACAGTCCCTCTGATGCTGACGGGTATACATATGTTTTAGATTATTTTCCCTTCATTCTACATACATTTTAGAAATAGTAAAGTTCAGCCTTAATTTGGGGGAAGAGTAAGATATAGACCTTCAGTAATTCCAATCATAGTCACTTCAGATCGCTCCCTTTTGTTGCTAAAGACCATGACTTTGTTTTCTATGTTTGCAGATCTGGGTGGGTTATAAGAAAAAGTAATTTACTGTTTACTTTTCTGGATGTATGAACTCCAAAATCAGGGTGTCTGCTCTCTTATCCATCTGAGAACTCTGTGAGAGGAAACTTCTGCATCCTTGAGCATTGACTGTAGATCCAAGCACAGCAAGATCCTTGACAACTTCAATCCATTTGTCATGATGCTACCCGTTTGTTCAATTGTGAGGATTTGAATCTTCTTTACATTGAGTCATAATCCATACTGAAGACAGAAATCCTTGATTTTCATCAGAAGCTGCTTAAAGTCCTCATGTTCAACAAGCAAGATTGTGCCATCCGCATATAGCAAGTTGTTAATATGGTTTCCTCCAATCCTGATGAGACATTCTTCATATAAGCCAAATTCTCTGATTATTTGATCAGCATATTGACTAATTACAGGGAAATGATACCACCTTCACACACACACACACACACACACACACACACACACACACACACATCTCAGTATTTTGAACCCTGCAGTATTCCCTTGTTCTGTTCACACAGCTATCTCATGATC
>NW_022106279.1:0-1350 GCF_000313985.2 Echinops telfairi | reverse complement strand
AACTTGTATAATATTTGTGTTGATCAGATTTCCTTTAAGGCATGTACATATAATCCTATCACAGACAGCATTGTACTTGTAAGATCGATCTTGGAATGTGTTTTTGACAATGAATGCAACGCCATTGCTCTTGTCTGTGTCCTCCCTGGCATAGTAAACCATTTGAATTTCTGGGTCAAAGTGGCCAATAGTAGTCCGTTTCAGCTCACTAACACCTAGGATATCAGTCTTTATGAGCTCCATTACATTTTGCATGACTTCCAATAGTCCTCTATTCATGATTTGTACAATCCAAGTTCTAATTACTGTATACTTTGCAGCTGTTTCTTTTTACCTCGAATGGTGCCCTATCAGGAAATAAAGAGCCCAACGTTTCCACTCCCTCAGGTTTTACTCCATTTCCCTCATCATAGTTGACGGTGCTTTGAGAAAAAGGATCATCAGTCCGATTTCAAGAGCATTCCAAATGAGCAGCCCCATCCTTCAGCTCTATCTTCGACATGTTCTTCTTCCATTTATTAGGCCTTCAGTGTCTGACAATGTTTACAAGTAAAAGGTTTTCAGTAGCTCCTTCCTCCAAAGTAGATAGTCAATTCCTCCTTCTTTGTCTGTCTGAGTCTGGGCGTTCCACTGAAACCTGTTCACTTGGGTGACCCTGCTGGACTTTGAAATATCACAGAAATCGCTTCCAGCATCACAGCAACATCCAAGCCACCACAGGATGACACACTGACTGACAAGTGGTAGAGGGAAGCATTAGAAACATTAAAAATATCACCTTCCAAAATGCATAGATGTAGAATATATCAAGAAATAGTAGCTTTACATTTTGATATTTTTCATTTAATATAGGCACTATAATTTTAACAGCTCTTTTTTATATAACTTCATTATTTTTGGCCTATTTATAGTTCATGTTTTCCACATGACAGGATACATTTGTGAACTTAAACTATTATCCTTTTAAAACTTAATGACATCTTAAATATTATTGCTTCTTCAAATTATACTAATTTTATGTTTTGTTCATTAAATCCAGCCAATCAAATTCAAACTCACTGCCATCAAGTCAATTCCAATACTCATCAACTCATTGCGATACTATAGGACGGGGAAGATCTATTCCTACTGGTACCTGAGCCTGTTACTCATTATGGTATTAGGGTGCCATGTCTTTTCCCAGTGGTGCAGCCTGAGGTTTCAAACTGCTGACCTTGCAGTGGGCAGCATCATATGCAACCATCGGGCCAGCAGGATTCCTTAAATTGAGCCCATGCTGACCTGCAATTGAGGAGAAAATTCTAATGGTCATTTTAATAAATTTCCTTTACTATTGGGAAGTGTAGAAAA
>NW_022106278.1:0-3977 GCF_000313985.2 Echinops telfairi | reverse complement strand
TCATTTACGTTGTTGAAAAAGGAATTTGCTATGAAAAAGTAGTTGGTCTTCAAAAATTCTGCCATCCAATCTCCAGTTTTGTGTCAAATGCATATTGGAAGTTGTTATTAAGATTTCCTCCAATCCTGAAGCTGTTTTCTTCTTCATGTAATCCAGTTTCTCATTGTATTCGCTTAGCATCAGATGGAATAAGTATGGTAAAAAGTATGGTGTATATCTTTCTTGATCTTAAACTATATAGTGTCCCTTTCTTCTACTCGAATATCTGTGTTTTGGTTTTTGTACATTTTTGAGAAGAGCACAATTGAGTATACTGTAATTTTCATTCTTCAATGTTAATCACATATCTACATAGTCAAATACTTTTGCTTTGTCAATAAAAGGTAGATAAACATCTTTTTGAGATGCTCTGGTTTCAGTTGTTTCATCTGACATCAGCAGTGATATCCCTCGCTCCATGTTCTTTTCTGACCCAGTGTCATTTGCTGGCACTTTCCTGTCTATGTACTTTTGCAACAGTCCTGGAAATATCTTCAGCAAACATCTACTTGTGTGTAAAATTAATGATAATATTCCATGGTTTCTGAATTCTATTCAATCAACTTTCTTTGGAGTGAGTCTAAATATGGATATCTTTCAGTTAACTGGCCATATAATTGTCATCTTAATTTCTTGGCATATAAAAGGAGCACTTGCAGATCTGCATTAGTTTATTGAAACATTTCAGTTTGTTTTCCATCAATTTATGAAAGTTTGCTTTTCACCAATATCTTTAGTATATTTTGGATTTCTTCCATCAAAGCTATCCTGCATCCATACCATTAAAGAGGTCACCATATATCTGCGGTCTGAGATAGTATGATTGAGCAGGCCACTCCCTCAAAAGACAGACATGAAGACTCTTGCCTAAAACTAACGCTGAACATGAACAGTAGAGAAGACTCATACAAATTAGCTTGAATTGTTACCATTGCAAATTATAACTCACTATTTCCATTTTACAGATGGTTCACTGATCTAGAAGCTATTAATATGTCTGGCTCAAAATGATAGAGCAGAACTTGGATCAACTCTATTCTCATTGATAATTTTAAGAGCTTTCCACTTTGTATAATATCTCCCAGTATAGCAAGGAATAATTTGTTGTTTTTTATTGTTAATCTCTGCTACACACTGAGAATAGTGAAAATATTTTATAAATAATTATTGTTTGGCCCTTAATGTAATGAACATGAATCTTTTGAAAATGAAACTATTCCAGTTTATTATTGAGACAATAACACCAACTTTCAAGGGTAATAAAATCATTGTACATATACCGGTATGTGAATTTCCTAGGTTATTTATACTCACAATTAAAATCCCCAGAATCATAGATTAAAAAACACAAAGTAATAAAACCTGATATCAAAAGACAGGTTGACAAATGTTAATATATCAAAAGTATAAAAAATTTAATATTGATGCTGTAAAAGAAGACATCAATTATTTATTTTCAATTGTATAGAATAGAAGATAGCTACTGAGTAACACATACCAGAAGGTCTCCATAGAAATCAGCCCAGGAGAGTTACTAAGAGGGAAATTCAACACTGCTGGATTGCAGGAGGAACGTCATACAGATAAGTAGGAATAGACCCACAAGGTTTTGAGGGGCTGGGGGCTTTTGGTTTACTACAGTGGAGGCCAGCAAGGGTTTGACCTTAGCCCTGCCGCTGTCTTGGCCAGAGCTGAACCATTTGGAGCTGACACAGGGGCTTAATCTCAACACAGCCACAGCTTGCCACCACCTCCAGGCAAGGATTAAACATTTGCAGCCCCACGGGCAGGGATCAGGGCTCAGCTATATTGTTAATTTTGTTTCCCTATCTTCTCTCTATCCCCTGACAGTCTCAGTAGGCTCAGTTTTTTTATATTTTTACCTTTTGTTTCTTCCCTGTTCTCCCACACTCCACTGCTGACTTCCAGATGACTTCCCTTAGCCTAGGGCATTTATGCCTGCCCCCACCCAGTTAGGTGAACACCACCCTGTGCAGTATAGCCCAAGGTTGGGGAAAGTCAGGCCAATTTCTACCAGGGGATACTCGCCCTAACTTCTTACCAGGGAATTCCTGCCTGTGTGGATGGGGAGCTCCTATTTTTCCTCTGTTGTTCCACGTATCTGAAGGAACTGCCTCCCACCTACCTTAGTGCCTCACATGACCTAAGGCAGCTCAATCAACACCTGTCAATGTTCCAAGCTGCTACAGGAACTTCTGCCCAACCTTCGCAGTGATCTACCTGGCCAGGGCAATTCTGCCCTCCATTCGCAGTGTTCTACACCAAAGCAGGCAACCCATCAGACTTCTGGGGCATTCCCCTGAGAAGGAATCCACAGGAGGATAAAGTGGTAAGCTAATTCCATAGTGAAATTAGCTGTAGGCAGGTCAAAGAAACATTCCTACAAGTCTCCCAGAGAGAACCAGTGCTCTTCAACTCCCTGGAAAATGCACCAAGATCCTCTAAAACAATGCAACGCAAACAGCCATCAGCCCCAACAACCTCACGAAAAAACAGGAGAAACAAAAGGCAATGACAGAAGATGACCTGATTCTAACAATGTGCATAGAAGAAGCAGACATTAATCTGCCACAGAAATAAATGTTCAGAATGCTGCTTGGAGTCATACAGGATATGAGGGAAACAACACAGAAAAAGGATGAAATGATAGTGGAGATGAAGTTCACACACCAAAGGGAAATACAAGAGCTTAGGGAGGAAATAACAAAAACTAGTAGCAGACTCACAGACCTTGAGAATCAACTGGAGGAAGCAGAGAACCACATCAGAGATTTGGAGGACAAGCAAGCAGACTTTAACAAACATGAACAAAAATCTAGTAAGATCATCAGTGAAGCTGAAGTAAATCTAAGAGCTATGTCTGATGCTATGAATAGGGACAACATTAGAATTATTGGATTACCAGAGGAAGACACAACAAAGAAGTCATATGCAACAATTGTGAGAGAATCCTTGGAGGAAAACTTCCTCAGCTTAATGAATGAAAACTAGGCAATCTTTCAGGAGGCTGAAAGAACACCAGCTAAACTGAATCCCAAGAAGAAGTCACTTGGGCACATCATAGTTAGACTATCCAACTTTTAGGAAAAGGAGAAAATCATGAGAGCAGCTAAGGGAAAACAAGCAATCACATATATAGGTTCCCAAATAATTATATGCTCAGACCTATCAGCAGACCTATCAACTATGAAGAAGAGGAGAGAGTGGAGTAAGATATTCCAAAAATTGAAGGAAAACAACGCAAACCCAAGAATACTCTACCCAGCCAAATTATCGATAAAGATAGAAGGAGACGTAAGAGTCTTCCCAGATAACGAAAAACTCAAAGAATGTGTTAGAAGAAACCCAGCTCTACAAAATATCCTTGCCAACCCAGTATGGGCAGAAGAACAATACTCACCAAGCATAAATGAGAGACTGCCACATAGAACAACCTCACCCAGAGGGTAAAAAAGAGAAAACAGACCCCAAGATTGCATTGGCTTACGGATGGAAAGAAGTCAAGAATTATGCACACACACACGCACAACACACTAATAATAAAGTAAGGTAGGAAAACACCCAACACAAAAGGTATAAGATGACATCACAGAGTCCGCTGCTGGAGATAATAACCCTGAATATAAACGCCCTGAACTCGGGTATTAAAAGACTGAGGCTAGCAGACTGGCTTAGAAAACACAACTCATCAATCTGCTGCCTGCAGGAGACACACCTCAAGGCTACAGAAAAAAAAACAGGCTGAGAATCAAAGGCTGAAGAAAGGTATACCATGCAAACAGCAAGTCAAAAAAAAGCAGGCGTTTCAATCCTCATCTTAGATAAAATTGCAAAGTGCAAACCATGAAAAAAGAAAAGGAAGGACACTATATAATGCTTAAGGGAACAGTAGACAAAGAATCACTAAGCATTGTAAA
>NW_022106277.1:2736-3928 GCF_000313985.2 Echinops telfairi | reverse complement strand
ATTCTGTGATACTCACCGTCACGACAAGATGACAAGACAAAATGGGTGCATAAGCAAATGTGGTGAAGAAAGCTGGTTGTGCCCGGCTGTTAGAAAATATAGTGTCTGGGGTTCAACAAGCGGCCACTTAGTAGGGAAGCAACAAAGCCCACATGGAAGAAGCACACCAGCCTGTGTGATCACAAGATGTTGAGAGGATTAGGTATTAAGCATCAGAAGACCCCAAACTATCATATGGATGTGAATGAGTATGGACAAAATGGAGACCCAAAGCCCATCTGTAAACAATTGGACATCCCCTCACAGAAGGTTCACGAGGAAGGGAAGAGTTAGCCAGAGTGTAGTATAGCACTGACAAAACACACAACATTCTTCTAGTTCCTTAATTCTTCCTCTCCACCACTATCATGATCCCAGTTCTACCTTACTCCACCAGAACATGCACACTGTTACAGATAAGAGCTGTCCACACAGAATCCAGGACAGATAGGAGCTCTTGACACATAGAATCCAGGACAGCTAAATCCCCCAGGAACAGCAATAGAAGTAGCGATCTTATGAGGGTGGAGGGAAGGTGAGGGTACATAGGGTGGGGGGAAGAAAGGGGCAACTGATCCCAATGATAGACGTATTTCTCCCCCTGCCCCCCAACACACACACACACACACACATACACCAGGGGGATGAACAATAGAAAGATGGGTGAAGGGAGACATTGGACAGTGTAAGATATGAAAATAATTGATAATTTATCAAGGGTTCACAAGGGCGGAATGGGAGGGAGGTGGAAAAAGAGGCGCTGATACCAAGCGCTCAAGTAGAAAGAAAAGGTTTTGGAAATGATGATGGCAATGTATGTACAAATGCGCTTGATACAATTGATGTATGGATTGCTGTAAGAACTTTAAGAACCCCCAATAAAATGATTTATTAAGAAAAAAACCTCTTTAATACCAATGAATGTTACATTAATTTTCAGTCTCTACAAAAAAAAAACTCTAATAAAAATGTTTTGCAATTTATCACCATACGTAATTGAATGTAAAAAAAATCTAGAAAATTGGTGGAGAAAAAAATCTATTCTTTAAAATTACCAATATTCAGAAAATCTTAATTCTGGAAGCTTAATCTCTGTATAACAGATTCGTGCCAGAGTTGTAATGTTTTGCTTTTTTTTTATGACTCTTGTGGG
>NW_022106277.1:0-1022 GCF_000313985.2 Echinops telfairi | reverse complement strand
CTCAAGTAGAAAGAAAATGTTTTGAAAATGATGATGGCAACGTATGTACAAATGTACTTGATACAATTGATGTGTGGATTGTTATAAGAGCTATAATAGCCCCCAATAAAATGAAATTTTTAAAAAACCCTATGAAAAGTAATACTGACCCTGATGGACCGGATGTAAATGAGTATAATGTTGTAGTCCTGAAAGACAAGGAAATGGCCAAGTTAGAACGTAGGGAGAGTTCTCCGAGAGAGAATTGGTTGCCTTATAGAATTGTGGGCTATTGGATAGGAGGTAGACATTGACAATATATTTCCTTCTGCTCTCTCATTCCCCTTGGGTGCTTCCCATTGTTAACCAGAAGCCACAACAAAGGCATGTCCCAAAGAGAGGGGTGAAGAACGATTGAGGTCAATCAGGTGGCACAGAGCATTCATTAGGGACTACTCCCTTTGTCCATCAACATTTATTTTTAAAGCATGTACATGTTCCTTACACAGGGAACACAGAAAGTTCCATTATCTAATATATGCTCAAAGGTGATACAAATTTAGTCACACTTCTATGTCTAACAATAATTATGAACCATCACTTAGGGTTTTTGCTGTTCTTATCAGGCGCTGTCAGGAGAAGGGGACCGTGCCAGCGCCTGCACCATTCTCACAACCACTCCTGTAGTTCTTCCCTCTGTTGTAACCATGCTTCGTACGAGGCCGCGCATTGCCTTTAGGGTCTACCAGCAACTTTACTGAGGTTCTTTATCAATAGGGGTGACATGAACGTCAGAATATGAGTCCTTAGTGTGTTTGTATCTATTCGATTGTTTTAATTGACCAGTACTATAGATAAGAGGATATTAAGAAATGCCCCAGAAAATCCCCAAGTTCCAAACAGAGAGTCTTCCTTGCACACACTGTGAGGCAGCAGAACAATTTTTCTTTGGTAATGGTAATCAATTACACAGCCTGCAGAATAATGTCTTTTTTCTGCTTATTGGTTTAGTAAAGAGCCCCACAATGGCCTGCCTTCGTTCT
>NW_022106276.1:2883-3929 GCF_000313985.2 Echinops telfairi | reverse complement strand
TTCCCCCCAGTTCCCCCTCTCCCATGTCACCCCGGAACTGTCGGTCTTGTATTCTCCTCCAGATTGTTCATCCAGCCTATCTTATTTAGACAGACCTACCTGTAAAGCGGAACTGAGGGACAGGGAGGAAGATGGACATCACTGACAGGACAAGGGAGAGCAGAAACAGAAATAGCTTTATTGGGGGGAGGGGCAGAATTCCCGGATGAGGTTCCGTGATCTAGGTCAACTGGTCAGGGAAGTCAGGCTCAGCAGCTGGGGTGGAGGGTTTTTAAAGGGGTGGTGAGGAATGTATGGCAATTATGGCAATCAGCATATGGGGTCTGGAAACTCCGAGAATTGCTTGTGGACTCCTCATGGGTTTCTCTGAACCCAGAGCATCTGGTTTCACTGGTTATCTTATCTGGCTGGCTGCTGCTGACCTCCGGGACGTGCAGGGAAGCACGTGCAGGGCCCTGACCTGCTTCATCTTGGTCCAAATGGGGGCTGCCTAGTTCAGACCCGGCCCAAGCATTCCAAACTTCTTAATATTGGTAATGGGGTGACGTTTTCTGTCTTAACTACTTCCTGCTGAGATAGGGTGAAGAAGGGGGGGATTAAGAGTTGGAAGGTTCGAGGGCTGGGCTGGTCGGCAGTGGACTGTAAGGGTGAAGAACCTGATTGAAGGTCAGGTTGGAGATATCTTTCATCCGTTCCTGCAAGAATCTAAACACAAAGAGCTAAAAGCAAAAGTACACAGATTATTATCAGAGGCCCCATGAGGGGCATAATCCAGGCCATGGCAGGATTTTGAAACCATGAGGAGGTGGTGGTGCTCCACTGATGGTTCCTGATTCTATTGTCCATGGTGCGGAGTGCCTTAACATTTTGTTTAACTGTGCCTGATTCATTAATATAACAGTCTCTATTTAGAAACATGCACGTTCCTCTTTTATCTGCAGTTAATAAGTTAAGAGCTTGGTGATTTTGTAGGGTGACACGTGCTAAGGATGTAAACTGCCTTTGGAGGGAGACGAGAGTTATCAGTTTGATGTTTTTTGCAATGG
>NW_022106276.1:0-896 GCF_000313985.2 Echinops telfairi | reverse complement strand
CAGGGCTGCTACTTAGGCTAGGGTTGAAAATGTACCTTCTGCCGGAACCAGGCATCACGGGCTGACTGCCTGCTCCTCAGGGCTGTTAAAACCTTAAATGCCATATTCGCTAAATCTCGGACCGGGGTTTGAGGGCCTTTCTTCCGCTTATTTAAGCTTTTAGTGTAAAGCATCAGTTCAGCAGCTTTAAAAGGTGGCTGGATTCTCGTCAGGCTTTTGAGTGATCTTAAGATGATCAAATTTGGCTCCTAGATGGGAAATGGCCTGAAGCCAGGTCAGGGCACACCGAAGCGTTTTATTACGGCAGGCCCGGCTATCCCTACCTGCTTGATTGTTAATTTGATAACTTTAACCAGGTTTTTGTCTGGGAACCATCTAGATTAGGGTGGGTCAAATGAACCTGGTTGGAGTGCTGCTGAACAGTGAGAAAAATGCATTCCCTCGTATCTGCGGTTAAAGTGGAGGAAAGGATGACAAAAATATCATGCCAGGACAAGTCATAAGCTTGAGGCAAATACCGAAACTCCTTAATATAGGTGGTGGGATCATTACAAAGGAGCCTAAATGCTTTTCAATCGGAGATAAATGAGAGAGACGGGAACATGAACCAGATCACTCTCTCGGCCCCGGCCACTTTCCGGAGTGGACAAAGGACAAGGGGTGTTCTGCGGTTGCACGTGCTTGCTAACTGGCGATGCAAGTGCAGCCTCAGGTTCCTCCAGCGAGGCAGGTAAAGGTGTTCAGGCAGGTCTGAAAAGGCAGACATCAGAGGGAGGTCCAGAAGCAGGAGAGGAGGAATTTTCTTTAGTCAGGAGGACTAGGGAAGGGGAGGAGGAAATACAGAGAAAGGGGCGGGAGCTCAGAGGAAAGGCGGCCTGGAGGCAGAATCTCAGACT
>NW_022106275.1:2318-3881 GCF_000313985.2 Echinops telfairi | reverse complement strand
TCCTTTTCTTTGGGTAAGCCTTTCCAAGTTCAGATACGTTCCTCTAAATCTCCTAAAACAGATAATGAACTTGTGTTCTCCATATACAGCACCTCTTTTTGTCGTAGGAGTTTTTTTAGCACTTCTAATGAAAACACTCCATAGAGTTATTCCTATTGTGTTGTGAGTGTTGGGTGATTTTTAGCTGTATCAATTTGGGAATTTAGCAGGAAAGCCTTCACTTCTGCCTGTATTTTAAAACTTACAAATATCCATTGGATGTTTTGGATGCAGGACCTTAAGCGCTTTGTTTCCTGCAGGAAATAGGTTCATTCTGTTTGTACTCCCTGCTGGGAATTTGCATTTCGGCCCGGAATATATTGAATCAGAATCAAAGCTTTGACTGGTGCAAAACAGGTCAGTCATGACCAGTGGGAACAAGGGCAGTGGAAGCATGGCAGAGCAATCAAATCTGCTGGACGTCAGATTTTGACTCCCATAGGCAACAAGAAATGGTGCCTTATTCGAAGCTGGCAACCTCCTAACACATTCAAAACAGAGGGGTCGGCTGCCATCTTTGAGTTGGAGACTAGTACATGCATTCTTGTAGGGTCCAAATCTGACTCGCAAGAGATTTGGCTGCTTTGTAACACACAAGCTACCCGAGGCAATAACTGAACCGTTACAAAGTGGTCTGAAGCCCCTATCAGAGTCTAAGTTTTGACGAGATCCTCAGGACTGTCTTTAGGTCACTACGATTCACAATGGACGTGATGGCAGTGAGTCTGTTATTGGGTTTACTGTCCAGGACCTGCTTCTGTACACTTAAGAGGGTCTTCACAATGCAGGATTTTTATGTCTGTGTAAGAATATCCTGGGAATCTTGTTAAAATGTAGAGTCTGATTTGGTATATCAGAATTAGAAATGCACATTTCAGTATGGGGTCAACTGGAACAATCTGAATGAAAGCCAAGCTGGCACATATCCTGCAATAAGGTATGGTGATGTGAAGAGATCGGTGAGGAGCCTCGGAGCATCAATGAGGGAGTTAAACTTACCGGGGACCCTGGGTGGTACAGTATGCTGGCTATTAACTGACAATATGAGGTTTGAATCCACCCAGAAGATGCTCACAAAGCAAGCCTGGTGATCAACTTCCCCCCAAAGCAGCCACTGGAGCCCTAGGAAGCACAGTTCTGCTTGGATATCAATTACAATTTGAGTCACACTGGCTCACCTGGTCATGCTGAGGGGTGATTTTGAAGTAAAAAACTAAAGGATGAGTGGAAGTTGACCTCTAGATGGAAAATGCGATTTAATGAGTCTCTTCAGAAGGCTTAGTAGTGGGGACTTCCGGGAAGATGGCGATGGAGTAACAAATACCAGAGGGACTCTGCAGAATTCAGACAGGAGAGTTGCTTAGAGGGAAACTCGACACTGCTGGACTGTAGGAGGAGCATCATAAAGACTCTACTGCTGACCTCCAGACCACCCCCTTTAGCCGAGGGAAATTATGCCTGTACCACATCCAGTTAGGTGAGCTCCACCCTGTGCAGCTAGCCTGAGGCTGGGGAAAGCCCTGC
>NW_022106275.1:0-976 GCF_000313985.2 Echinops telfairi | reverse complement strand
CAACACAAACGGTATAAAATGACATCAGAGTCTGCAGATGGAGATAATAAGCCTGAATATCAATGGCCTGAACTCAGGCATTAAAAGGCTGAGACTAGCAGACTGGCTTAGAAAACACAACCCATCAATCTACTGCCTACAGGAGACACATCTCAAGGTTACAGACAAAAATAGGCTGAGAATCGAAGGCTGGAGAAAGGTATATCAAGGAAACAGCAATTCAAAAAAAGCAGGGGTTGTAATCCTAATCTCGGATAAAATTGACCTCAAAGTGCAAACCATAAAAAGAGATAAAGAGGGACACTATATGATGCTCAATGGAATGGTAGACAAAGAACCACTAAGCATTGTAAACATATATTCCCCGAATGAGAAACCTACTGAATACATCAACCAAACACTCCAAAAGATGAAAAAAAAAAAATCACAGCCTCAACAATTATAGTGGGTGACTACATTACACCACTCTCTGAGAAAGAGAGATAACAGGGAAAGAAACGCAACAAGAAGGCTAGAGATCTAAACACTATAATTAGACAATTCGACCTGATAGATATTTTCAGAGCTTTTTATCCAAATACCAAAAAAATTCACATTCTTTTCAAGCCCGCATGGCACATATTAGAAGATAGACCACATGCTGGGGCATAAGGCAAATCTACATAAATTTAAGCACATTGATATCATACAGATCTCTCTCTCTGACCATTGTGCCATAAGGCTGGAATTCAACAAAAGGGAGACGGAGAATACAAGAGCAAACAATTGGAAGATGAATAACTCTCTACTGCAAAAGGAGTGCATACTGGCACAAATCAGAAATGAAATTAGGAAATTTCTAGAAACCAACGAGAAGAGCACACAACATACCAAACTTATGGGACACAACAAAGGCAGTTATCAGAGGAAGTTTCATAGCAATACAGGAAAACCTGAGAAAGGAAGAGAGACTCAGGATTGATATGCTGGCACAAAA
>NW_022106274.1:2556-3929 GCF_000313985.2 Echinops telfairi | reverse complement strand
AATTCTTCTGGGGGGAGGGCAAGGTGTCCACGAAGTTGGGATTGGGTCGGCCTCTCCACACTCAGGTAGGTTATCAAGGCAATTAAATGGTTTCTACTATAGCCAAATGAAAGAGATAGAAAAACAAACAAAAACAAAGTGTCTCTATAAAGATCTCTATTCTAGCTGGCCTGTAATATTTTTTAGTTGCTTAGTTATCTTTGTAGTTCAAGTGAATATTTAAAATAGACATTTTCTTCAGGGAGAGGAAATGGAATTTTTGGAGTTGTTGCCTAGACAATTTGCTTGATAATTTGTAAAGTTGCTAGAGAGAAAAAAATTATTACAGAATTGAAATAGTTGCACTAGTTTCCTTACTTTGCCTTGCAATTATGACTTAATTTAGAATTTATAGCTCAGTGAAAACTAAAAACCATTCCATTTTCAATCTCATAAAAGACATTTTGCCGTTCATTCACCAGTACCATTAATTAACAGATTTATCCAACAAGCATTTTCTAAGCTCTGCTTATGTACCTGCATCGTTCTAGGCAGTGATGATACTGTGGGGCGCAGGATAGGGACCTGTTGCTGCTCTCTCAGTGTAACCAATCTGGTCCAAGAAAGAAAAACTGAAACAAACAAGGATAGCAAAATCTGAGGCGAGTGCCCACAGGAGGCCCACAGAAGGTGGGTGAGTAACACGGACTACGAGCAGAATAGTTCACTGGAGGAAATGACGTCTAGGGGAGTGAACGTCTCCAGACAGAGGGAACCATGAAATACATGGTGCAGAGATGAGGCAGCACAGTGTATTTGAGGTCTTAAAATAGATGGTTTGGAGCATGTGTTCCAGGGGAGAAGAGGTCGGAGCTGAGATAAAGAAGCTCAATTGTAAAAGACTTTAGCAGTTGCTTTCTTCCGCCAAAAGGAGGACTTGAATTTTCTTGATTTTGACTAAGTTTTGCAGGTAGAATATGCTGAAGAGTTATATTTATTGAAAACCAGGACTGCCCGGTTGCGTAATTAACTAGAGATATCATTCAGTTACCAAACTCACTGCCATCCAGTCGATGCTGACTCACAGCGACCATATACATGTCAGGAGATTTGGTAGGCTAGAAGGTGTAATTTGAACCCACCTGATGAGTAAGCTTGGACTGTTGCCAGCAAGGTCAGTGGTTCAAACCTACCAGCCACTCTTTGGAGAAAAGCTGAGGCTCTCCGCACTCATGAAGATTTACCCTCTCGGAAACCCTACATTGGGTCTGTGAATCAGAATCGCCTAGGTGTCATGGATTTAGGTGGCTTTTTTTGTTTTGGTTTTGTGGTTCTGTGAACGAAAAGGCTTGGCGATCTAGTCCAGTAAAGATGACAAGAAACTCCCATAGCAT
>NW_022106274.1:0-1408 GCF_000313985.2 Echinops telfairi | reverse complement strand
CACTATGAATCAGAATCAGCTCGATGGCAGTGAGTGTGTTTCTTCGTTCTGTTTTTCTAGAGCTAGACTTTTTACTAGAGAATCCAAACATATATCTATACATTAGAAAATCTAGTAAGTTATTTAATTAAAAGAGTATTTGGTCAAAATTGTTAGCAGATATCACTTGCTAGATTTATGGTTATGTAGTATGTCCTTCAAATAGATTTCTTTATAGGGCATCCTGCTAAGTAATTTTATTTTTTTCTCCCAATGCCAGTGTCCTAATGGGAACCATCAAACATACAAATGCTAGAATGCTATGTTTGGAGTATAAAATGTGAAATTTATATTATGCTCTCATAAATGAGTCAGCTAATACTCCGAAAGTAATATGATAATATTTTCATATGCACGATCAGACAGGTGGTTAGACACAAAAGCAGAAATGGTCCTTCGATTCTGGTAGGCATGCACAGTCTCTGGGACACTTAGGCTACGTATTAACTGATGACTGCAAGGTCAGTGGTTAAAATCAGATCAGTGATCTAAATACAAGATGTTCCACAGGAGAAAGGTGAGACTACCTATTTCAGAAGAGAGTTCCAGTCTTGGGAACCACATATAGGGTCATTATGAGTTGGAATCAATGTGATGGCAGTGGGTTTTGTTATTTTCTTATCCACCAGGTTCTAGTCTATGGAACAACAGTTATCATTTAAACATGTTCAAAAGTCTGGCATGTGTTAACATGACAGGCAAAGACACAGAAGAAAAAGATAAAGCACAGCTGCTGCTGCCGCCGCCGCCGAGGATGCTACCATCTACTACTAACACAGAGATGGGCATAGTTATCTTCTATTAAGGAAATGCATGTTGTTGTTGGGTGTCCTTGAGTAGGTTCCAGCTCTCAGGGACAGTGTGTACAACAGAGTGGAACACTGCCCAGTCTGGATGTTCGCAGCTGTGTCTTTTCCTTTTGCAAAGGAAGCGTTGTCCCATCACCATCATTAAGGTCAGCTCCGTATTGAGAAGTCAGCCATTCTCCAGTCCCATTTCGAGTGCCTCTTATCCGGATGGGTTCCCCTTTTGGCGTTCTATGAGATGGTGTTACACTGCTACTCCTAAGGTTTACAGTGGCCAAGTTTTTCAGGAGTATACTGCCACTCCCTCTTCCTAGTTCTGTCTGGGTCTCGATGCTCCCCTGAGGCCTGTCCACCATGGGTGACCTTGCTAATGTTTGAAACACTGATCAGTAGCATGCCATGCAGCATTACACCAATTAACAAGCCACCACAGGTCAGCAATGGAAGTAAATGAGAACAAATGTAAGACAAGGGATGGCGGTTGGTGGAGGTGGAGTCCGGTTGGAACCAAACAAGTCCAGTGCAAGCAGATATTTTCCAGAAAACCTGGATTCGTCCTATAT
>NW_022106273.1:2874-3987 GCF_000313985.2 Echinops telfairi | reverse complement strand
TGCAGGAGGATCACAGGCCAGTTGGGTGCAAAGTCTTTTAGAGTCAGTGGCAGTGGAAGCATCTTCAGGGTTCTTGCGGGTCTCAGTGTGGCTCCACAAGCTTGTAAAAAGGAAGGTGAAGCAGAGAGAGAGGAAGTTCCCAGAATCCTCATGAGAAGAGCATGCCCACAATAAGGCATCATCAGGCTGTGACCTGATTGACAGGCCAGACTCCACCCCTACACTTATTTCTCAAGTTCACATGAAATTATGTAGCTACCACATAGGCCATGGAGGTGAGGTAGTTGAGTGGGGCAGCAGGATCTAGAGAAGTTTCTCAGGGTGAACTAGCACTGAGCTGGTGTGAAGCAGACAGGGATCGCTGAGAAGGGTAGAGGATGATGCAGCAGAGCTGTACATCTTTTATTGGGATGGGGCAGGGGGGAGGCACAAGCAGTGCCAGGGTCAGGCTACTGCTCTGAATGTCTCAGGGTGCTCAGAGGAGGTACTTACTGGGAGATGAGAATATTGCTAACTTGAGGACTGTAGAAGTGGCAGGAAAAGGTTGTTTGTTAAAAAGAAGGACATAAACAATAGTACTGGTTAAAAAAGAATTATAAAAATAGTTAAAAATTTGTTTTAAAAAGGGGGAATGAACTATGTATGGAATGATATGATATCTGTATTAACTCCCAATAAAATGTTGTAGCAGTTACATAACCTCACATCAACTTGAGGATATTAAGAGTGAAGGGGTAGAATCTAGCCTGTCAGTCAGGTCACAGCCTAATGATGCTTCCTTGTGGGCGTGGTCTTCTCATGAGGATTCTGGGAACTTCCTCTCTTTCGACCTGGAGGTGGGCCATACTCTCTCTGCTACACATTCCTGTTAATAAGCCACATGGAGCCAAATGGCAGCCAGAACCCTGGAGATGCTTCCAGTACCACTGGATCCACAAGACTTTCACCCTCTGGCCTGTGATCTTCCTGTATTAGGCATCATTGCATGTGTAGCATGAGTCTAAAGAGGAATTTAGGGACTAATATCAGACATAAGGGGTAATATCGGTCTTACAGGCTTGATCTGGACTGGGCTGGGATGTTTTCTCAATATACAATTACTCTTTGATATAA
>NW_022106273.1:0-1180 GCF_000313985.2 Echinops telfairi | reverse complement strand
AAAACACGAATGCACATCTTTCTGATATTCCTTAATTTCAGCCAAGAGTCATTTGACTTTAGCAATAATTGTTCTTATTCCACAACTTCTTTTGAACTTCACTTGTATTTCTGACAGCTCCCTGTCAATGTATTACTGCAAGCATTGCTAAATGATCTTGGGACAAAGTTTTACTTGTGATATCAATGATATGGTTTGATAATTTGAAAACTATGTTGGGTCACCATTATTTGGAATGAGTACAAATATGAATCTCTTCCAATCAGTGGCAGCTTATTTCTCACCATAGATGAGTGAGTACTTCCAATTCTTCATGAGCTTGTTGAAACATTTCAACTGATATTCTGTCAATTCCTGGAGCCTTGTTTTTGGTTAATGCCTTCAGTACTATTGGTTTTTGTTCATTTGTTACTTCTTGAAATGATGACTACCGACTCTCTTTTTGGTACAGTCCCCTGTGTAATCTTTCTATCTTCTTTTGATGCTTCCTGCATCATCCAATATTTTGCCTTTAGATTCTTTCGCTATTGTAGTTCGAGGCTTCGATCTTTTCTTTAATTCTTTCCATTTAAGACATGCTGAGCATTTTCTTCCTTTTTGGTTTCCTAACTCCACATCTTTGCATATTTCATTACAATATCTTACTTTGTCTTCTTGTGCTGCCTTTTCACCTTTTCTGTTGAGCTCTTTTACTTCATCATTTTTCCGTTTGCTTGAGCTGCTCTAGGATCCTGAGTAAGTTCCAGAGTCTCTTCTGACACCCACTTTGGTCTTTTCACTCCTGTCTTTTTAATGACCTTGCCCTTGTTCATGTATACTGTTCTTGATGTCGTTCCTATACAGTAAACCATACAAAACAAAAAGTTAAAAGGTGACTCAGTAACAATGATCAAATAAAACAGAAAAACCTCAATTGAAAAGAAAGAAAAAAAAAAACAAAATAAATTCAAAATGGTCAGAAGGGAGATCTAATGAGAAGGTATTACATTCCAAACTAACTACAGCTGATAAAATCCACTTTACAGTGCTTTTTGCCTGATATTAAGACCATTTAAATTTCTAGACTTTGGTCAGTGTGTTAGTCTAGGTACTTTAGAGAAACAAATCCACAGCAACTCAATGTGTAAGAGAGTTTTATGTAAAGAAAGTGTGCATCACAAAAACATCCCAACCCAATGCT
>NW_022106272.1:1886-3892 GCF_000313985.2 Echinops telfairi | reverse complement strand
ATCCATATATCATACAGTTCAGTAGCTTAAATATATTTAAAAGGAACTGTGCAATCATCGCCTCCATCAATTTTAGAATCAGGCTTCAGACTTCCTGGAGGCAGGAAGTACCTCCACCTCTTTAATCTGCAAAGTAGCTGGGGCATTTGAACTGTCAAGCTTTTGGTTGGCAGCTGAGTTTGGAATAGATAATCACAACACCACCACAGCATTTCTTTTAGTATGGAAATAATCATTTTATTTAAGGGATAAAGAAACTGAGGCTCAAAGAAATTAAGTAACTGGCTCAAGTTCCTATGGTTGTTAATCATAGATTCAGAACTATCTCCTTCCCTAATATACAGCGACCTGAATGTGGAAGAAAGGACAGTTACTGGAGCAGTAGAATTTGAGGAAATACAAGTGTAACAAAAAGAGAAATAAATGTTACAGGAAGTCAGAGGTGAAGTAGAGGGGCAATGAAACAAACAGAGGACCCTCAACAAGCTGGACCGACACAGCGGCTGCAACAATGGGCTCAGACAGAGCCATTGCAAGGATGGCTGGAGCCCAGGCAGTGTTTCGTTCTGGTGTGCACGGGGCTGCTATGAATCAGAACGGACTCAATGGTGCCGTTAACAGGTTTCTTGTTGTCCCCTAGCATCTCACGTCTCAACTTTAAACCTTCCTCTGTCCACCCTCGACAGCCATGTGTAGCAAATGACACCAATTAATGAAAGAACTGGATCTACATCTAGACAAAGGAGTGAAATACGGTTTCAGTAATAACCTTAAGGTGCCAATTTAAAAAAAAATAATTTACGCAGCAACTGTTTCATTTGAGCAAAAAGAAAGGAAAATTAAACAGCTTCCCAAACACGCCTCTGGAATACTAATATCCCCACATCTCCCAGAAGAAGCAATTAGGCAAATAAAGAATATACTCATATACGCCCATGCCGAAAACTGGATGCAGAAAATCTGTTTTAAAATATTTACTTTACTGACTAGTTTTTAAGTGTTTTCTTTAATTCACAGGATTCAGTACATGAACATCATTGAACTGTAGTGCATGAGACGATTGTTGTTGAGTTGACAGGGACTCTGGGTGTAACGGAAAGAAACCCTATCCAGTCCTGTACCACCTACACGGCCATGGCTCTATTTCAGCCTATTGCTGCGGCCATGGTGTAAATCCATTTCGTTCAGAGCATCCCTCTTTCTGGCCGACCCCTTACTTTACCAAGCACAATGCCCTTTTCCAATTTCTCTACGGATAACACATCCGAAGACGCAGGATGAAGTCCTGCCAGCCTCAATTTTAAGGAGTATTCTAGCTGTCCTTCTTCCAACGCAGATTTATTCAATCTTTTGGCAGCCTCTGGTGTATCTAATATTCTTTGCCAACGCCATAATGTATTGGAATGTTCCATCCCATCCAACATTTGACATCTTTTAATAATGCATGATCTGAACCATTTAATCTACGAGTCGGTGACTTGCCACTCTCCTTGCCATCTCATCATGCCGAAGTAAATGAAAACGCTCAAGCCAAACATGTGAAAAATAATTTATCGTTTGCTATAACCAGTGGAAAATACAGTCTCAATTTGGTTTTTAAAATCAATGAATGAAAGGCGTGACATCTAGGAGAACCACACTAGAAGAAGCCGTTGTGTTGTCAGATGCCGAAGGGTTGGTTCCGGCTGATGCTGACCTTACGCACAACAGATCGCAACACCAAGACGAGAAGGACTAGGCGTCTGGCACTGTCTTAGACAACGTGCCACTGCGATTCACAAGGCTTTCAGTCACCTCTTCCTTATTCCTAGTTTTATCTTAGTGTGGAAGCTCCCCAGAAACCTGTCCACCATGGGAGACCCTGCTGATATTTGAAAGACCACCAACACCAACTGTTTCACGCAGTGCCTACATAGCTTCAGCATCACAGCCACACACAAACCCCACCACAGTACAACACCCTAACAGCCAAGTGGCAGAAAATACAGGCTATAGCCATAGACTTG
>NW_022106272.1:0-903 GCF_000313985.2 Echinops telfairi | reverse complement strand
GGCACAAACCTTGGGTGAATGTTTCATCCCTTCTACACGTCTCCCATTCCAACGATACGTACTTGAGTTTTGCAATCTGAACAGCCTCCCCAAATACAATGATAAAGTAAGCCTCTGCGTGTGACATGCAATCTTTAATCCCGTACAACTTCCTCTCGTTACCTCCTTCAGAGTGAAGAGCATCTTATTCACCTCTATTTTCCCAGTGACCTGCTCACTGCAAGGCCAGCAGTTCGAAACCACCAGCTGCTCCGCGGGAGAAAGATGGAACTTCCCACTCCCTTATAGAATCACAGTGTCAGAAATGCACAGAGGCAGTTCTACCTGCTCTATAAGGTCGCGATGAGTCACTCGATAGCAGAGAGTTTGCATTGTTAGGTTTGGTGCAGTTACACACGCACGTGCGCGAGTGCGCACGCACCAATGGTTATTATAATTTCATTAGGGTTCTCCTTTTTTATTCTTCTTATACCCATGATTTTACTTCTAGCTTGAATACCCAACAACTTTCCTACCTCTTCGCCCCCTGCTGAATATTGATCCCTAGCTCTACAGCAATCTTACTTTTAAAATTGCCCAAACACCTGCATCGTTTTCCTCCACTTGAGATTTAGCACCCCAGCTGTCTTTGTTCCGTAGCGCCGCTGTAACAAAAATCCCACTAGTGGGTGGCTTCCACAAACAGTATTGAGGGTGTGTGAGTCGGGTGCAAGTGTCCAGAATAAACTCATTTCCCATTCCATAATTTGTCCACGGTTTATTTCCTGTGGTTAGTCTCAATCCTCCGCAGGGGAACAACGCTCTTTGTACTTCCTCTCTGGGTTCCTGCTTTCTCGTTGTCACTCTGCCCTATTTCTTCCTGTCGTCTGGGCTTTCTGATCGGGTATCTGCTGCTGATTGGGT
>NW_022106271.1:2963-3988 GCF_000313985.2 Echinops telfairi | reverse complement strand
CCTGACATTTTAGCAGTAAGTTTGCTGCTGGATATAGGATTCTTGGTTGGCAGGTTTCTTTTCATTCCAATTTTTATGTATGCCCTTCCATTGTCTTCTTGCTTGCACAGTTTCTGTGGAGAAGCCTTAGCTTAACCTTATCTGTTTTGTCTTGTAGGTGACTGTTCATTTTTCCCTCCCTGCCCTAAGGATTCTCTCCTTTTACGTGAAATGGGAGAATTTGTCTACAATACAGCAGCGGCTTGGGCTTCTCTCAGCTTCTTGAATATTTATTTAAATAGTTGTTTTCTCTTCCTTTGTGCTGTTGGGGTACTTTCCTTCCATGATTTCCTCTCGCCTTATTCTCTGTATGTTTTTGTTTCTTCTTGCCCCATGATCCCAATGAGATATAGCTTATTTTTGTTGATAGCATCTCACATAATTCTGCCTTCCTTTGGATTCATTTGCTTCTTTTGTTGATTATTTCTCTCATGGATATGTCAAAGGGATTATCTTTAATTAAACTGATTCCATTTTCCTTTCCTTCCATTATCTTTCTCAAGTTTTTCCCTATATTGTCTACTTCTTTTATCTCATTGATTGTCTTCTGGGGTGATTTTTATTTAAAACAAATACTTTTTCAATTTCTTCCATTGTTTTCATGACTATTTCCCACATATCTCTCTCTCTTTTTTCCTAGCCCTAACCCTAACCCTAACCCTAACTTCCCTTATCTCTTGAAGGGACCTAAACTTCATACTTCTGAATCCTATTTCTCTAGTTCCAGGCCTCTTTTTCTAAATATCTATTGGGTTTGGGTGATTTTAAATTGTTTGTGTTTGTTTTCCTTGAGTTGTTTACTTTGCTTGGCTGATGTATTCTCAGTGGTGTGGTTGAGCTATTAGTGGTGTGTGAGTGGCTGTTTGTATGGAGGTAGCTGTCTCTGTCTAGTGACATAACAGATCTAATAAGTGCCAGAAAGCATATAGTGGGGAAATGGACAAAAGTGGAGAGGGAGAGAGATGAGTATATATGGAATGTGAGAA
>NW_022106271.1:0-931 GCF_000313985.2 Echinops telfairi | reverse complement strand
TTGTTTTGAGTTGGAAGTGACTCAACAGCATCTAACAACAACAAGAATTTTTATCACCGCTGCTTTAGAACAGCTAAATGGTCAACAAGTAGTCAAGAACATGGTCAAACACATGGAGTAAGTAAGTCTTCAATTCTTTGACATATTCCTATTCCCTGGTTCATCTTGTTTTCCTTCTAGTAATTTACAGAGTCTCTGATCCCTCTTGGGACATGTGGATACCTGGAGACTTTTCAGTCTTTTCTGTGTGTGAATGCATCTTTGTGGACTATCAGATGATCAGCAATACCCGAAAAAGGCACACTGTGGAAGTTTTATTTTCCTTATGTTTATTTGAAATTTCTGATTCCTATCTTTTTCTCTTTTTTTTCCCAGACAGAATTGTTACTGTATGGTACATGCATTAATGGTATTGAGTACTGATTTTCCACTTCGACCCCTATTATTCCTAACAGTACCCAAAGTATTGGACTTTTCTATAGCAGCTTTCACTAAAGTAAGAACTTGCCAGAAATGAAGCTGTCAAGACTTGTCTATTCCTGATTGCATTACTACAACGATGGGACTCAGAATGGATGAGTGAAATCGAAGATTAAATTATGGCATAGATGCATTTTTTAACCAAACAAAAATTAGTGTCATTTGCTGAATAAACTCTCTTGTGCTTGTTGTTTTGCTTTATTCCACTTTCAGAATCCTGAAATAGTGGTTTCTTAAAAATATATGCCCAGTTTTAATGAAATTTTGGCAAGTATTTTGCCCAATTTTAATTGTCATTTTAATAATCTTCCCTTCCCCACATTAATTAACAGAACTCTTATTTCCTGTATAAGTGAAACTTAGAAGGACTGACACAGAGGCCATTCTGTGTATGAATGAATGTTTCTGACTCTAAAGGCAGTGCTCATTCAACCACAATGGCTAATGATGT
>NW_022106270.1:0-3959 GCF_000313985.2 Echinops telfairi | reverse complement strand
CGGGAAGGTAGATGTCATAAAATGACCGTTTAGCTGAGCAAGGTGCTTTTGTACTAGGGGAGTGCGCATGAGGAGGCCCAATGTCCACCTGCCACCCTACTACCAAACCAATAATTAATGCATCTAGGTCCGTTCCCCCCTTAATCTTAAATATATTTATATATGTACATGGCTGTAGTTAGGCTTTGTTTTACGTCTACCGTGACTCACAATTAAGCAAGATAACTAGAAACTATGTCAAAACATTATAATGATTTCGTATAGCTTTCCCATGGCCTTCAAGTCAATTAATAGTCATTAGCAGCTCTCCTACGGGGTAGAACTGCCCCCCAGGGTTCCCAAGGTTAGAGTCCTTTATGGAAGTACATGGCTCCAACTGTCTCCTACTGATCAAATGGGACATTTGAAGTTTCACCATTTTGCTTAGGGTTCACAATTTTACCACCAAACCACCAGGGATCCTTCCTGGAGCACTCATTGAATAATGATTCCTAATCATTCTATTCATCATCAGAAAAAAATTAATAGGCAGTTTGGGGGTCATAAAGATTGATGGAATGATATACAGTTCTGTAACATTGAGTCTTTAAAAATGCCATTGCATCGCTTCAAAAGAAGTAGAAAGTAAATGTTTTGAGAATGATGATGGCAACGAATGTACAAATGTGCTTGATACAATGGACACATGTATGGATTGTGATAAGACTTGTACGAGCCCCCACTAAAATGATTTTAAAATAATATGCAAATGTCCTACTGCCTGATGTTATAATAAAAAGATTCTCATCGCAACAAAAAAAACCTAAAATATTTCCTATCAAATACGGAGTGATAAAAACATAGTAATTCCATCTGAGCAAAGGCAGGAAACATCTGAGACCTGGAAAACAAAGGCCATCTCACTGATTAAAGCCCTCACACATTTCACTATATTTCAGTTTGTATCAGATACCATTATGGCAATAAACCTAAAAACGATTGGTTATTTCCAAAGAGCAAATCAGTGCGCATCCCAGGCTTCTGTGTTGTCTCAGGTTTTTTCTTGTTGTATGTAATAAATTGAAGTTTGTTTGTATACTTTGGTTGTCCTTGACTTTGAGATATTTTTGAGAAGCTAAATTACTCACAAGTGTTTGCATTTAATATAATTTTTAAATTCAAAAAAAAAAAAAAAGAGAGAGGAGGAGGCAACACGCTCAGAACAGCATCGCCGCACATAGTAAGGACACTCTGCCTTTCAACTTGAACACAATTGCATCGCCCACAAGAGCAGTAGAAAGTTCTATGCACCATTTTCCAAGGAAGATAAGAACAGTATATGGTAAATGATATTGAGCCACATCAGAGACGGAAAGTCTCAAAGAAACCAAGGTGATTTAATAAAGTCACGTCTGTGGTAATGAGCATGTATCCGCTTTACTCTGATTTCTTTTCACTGATAGAAAATAGAAACTTCTTCTACGGCAATTTCTGAGTGCTTTGGCAGAAGAGAGCTCTTGTCATTTCCATTTTGATGTAGTAGGAAAAAGAGAAAGGAGAGAAGAGTAGACCACAGGGTGGTTTTGGTAATGTGCTCAGGGCCAAGAAAACAAGCACGTGCGAATTGTGTAACCAGGTAGCATACAATGTCAAAAAAAACATGTTCCAGGCTGTGAAGGCTGCCTCAGTTTTGTCTCAAACGAATCCCTTCTTTGTGGAGCGAAGCAAAGGACGACAGATGCCCTTCGCTTTCCATTCACTAGCCTTGATGGATAAGGACCACACCACATCATTGTACCTTAGTCCTTGAAGTGGAAGGGCTGAGATCCATTCAGGAATTCACGTGAGAAATAAAGAAATAGCTGAAGTCTGCAATTTTCCCCATTAACGAGATCCTCCTACTGCTCCTTCAAATTCATTTTCAGATGTTAATAGCTGGTATACACAGTTTGAATCATCACCCCATTGTTATTGATGCATAGTTTGCCTCTGATGATAAATCGTGCATTTATCTTTTATCTATGTTTTATAATGAAAAATTACCAGGGAAAGACTCCAGTAGAACGTCAGCTATTTAATTAAAATAAATGTATTCTGTTAATGAATAGGATTAAGCGTACAGTACACAGACTTTGATTTTATTTCTATTTTTAAATTTCCCCAAAGAATTAATTAGCCTATGTATAATTCTTCTGAAATGGTACATTCTAAAGCAGTACCTTTCAAGCTACATAATCCTGCACGTAGGACTTCTGCAAAGGTACCTGGGCAGCAACATGGAGTGTGGTGGCAGGTAGGTGGAAAGTGAAAACAAAGTGTCCCATGACCTAAAAAAGAAAGAAAGAAACCGAGCCTCTAGGAATACCAGCTTACATCTCTCTGTAATGGTCATTAAAGTGAAAACTCACTTCACCAGCCATAATCATGGCAGCTCTTGAGTACCAGTGCCTTCCATACAGAGCAAAGGTCCTAGAAAGATCTAAGGACACTAGTTTTCTTTGCATTATAACTGAATGTTAAAGATAATGAGAAAATATAAATTGATTTGACTGTGAAATTACCAGTAACTGTTAAGGCATTGATATTGATATAAAATTGTTCCTAGATAATGTATTTGATTTTTAGTAATATTTTAAAATATTTTATATTTTATCTTAAGAATAAATTTCCACATTGGTCATTGAGTGAGTAGTTTGGGATAAAAATTCCTAATGCTGCAAGCAATAAAAACACATTTTAAAAATGTTTAAGTTCTATAGAAAATAGAAAAATGAAAGTTGTGCACACACAAAGATACATGGCAAATATGAAAATTGTATACACTATACACATATATAAATGGGAAAAATATTAATGTTTCATTGTCTTACTGAAAGTTAATGTATTAAACTATCAAAAGTAACATTGAAAGCAGGTATTAAAATATTTTATTCACTTTGGTCAGTTATGTAATTAAATTGAATGAAATTATCTATGACACAAAATCTCTGAATTTATTTAAAGATAGTACACAAATATTTCAAAACATTTTCTTTCAATACATTCTTCAAGATAGACTTTATGTAAAATCAAATTTCAGAGGAATATTTCTTAATTTAAATTTTTAGCTTATCTTGCAAACAGGTGAGACTTTAGTCATGCTCAATAATGGTATTCTTTTATTCTTTCTTCACATTAAGTAGGTATGTTTTCAGAAAATTAAAACTCAAAAAAGCAAGCAGTTTGTGACACCAGGGTCTTCATGCTACGAGGGATTTCCAGAGTGATGAACAGCCAGAACGTGAGAAGAAACCAGTCAGACTGGCACTGAATGGATGCAGACTACCACAGCGCTCCAGCCAGAAAGCAGTCCAGATGCCCAACACTGAGTTTGCACCTTACTCTCTTATTAACTGAGCGCATTATGTTTCCTGAAGTTCACATCCATTTCAAAAGGGTCCTCCCACTCGTCTGTGGGTCGTGGATGACTCACCACGGTCCTGTTTTTCAGTCTTTTCCGATGGAGCTTCCAGATTCACATGCGTCAAAATGGCCAATTAACTCACAGTCGTCAAAATGGTCAGTTAATTTTGAGGTTGTTTGACTCCAGCATTTTAAGGAAAATGTTTTCCAGGAAAATCAGTTTTCATTCCATTTAGTTTGTATGATTCTCCCTGATATCAACGTCAAACCTCCAAACTTAAAAAGAATAAGGAGTCTTAAAACTTCTATCTTCAACATTTTGTTCAATTTTATGTATATTGATTGGAAAAAGGCTTCAGATTCATAAATACAACACAGGAAGTCCTCTTGTCAATAACTAGGCAATGAAATCAGAGACTGGAATAAAAATAATAAACTAAGGGAATGCAAAAAAACCACAAATACAAGGGCAGCCATAACTCAGAATATTTTTTGTGTGTTATTTAAATAAATAATAGATCTATGAGCCTACATTTATAGGTTTAGTATTAAGGTAGCAGAAGGACATTGGGCCTCCA
>NW_022106269.1:2608-3988 GCF_000313985.2 Echinops telfairi | reverse complement strand
TTTTGATATTGTTGGCAATTGCTTTCTTGATGTTAAGTTGTAGGAGGAATTCTGATGTATTTTGTATATTAGACCTCTGATATAAACTAAAACACTAAACCAACTGTCATTTCACACATTTTAAGAAGTAGTATATAATCAAGAGCCAAGGATCTTGAAGATATAATCCTAACTTGCAGTGAAAGCATTAGGTAAAATAAGGCTCCAGTAATTGATGAAATGACAATTGAAATGTTCCAATAAGTTGATTAAGTACTGTAAGTACTCACTCACTTATGCCAAGAAACTTGGAAGACAGATATATGTCCAACAGAATGAAATTAATCCACATTTACATACCGCCCCCCCCCAAATGATGCAATACAGTTTGGAAATTATTGAACAATATCATTAATAGGGATAGCATGCTGATGTCATATAGATCTTGCTTGAAAACAGATAAAACAACAAATGTTTCATTGTATTATACTGCCTATGCAAAAGCATTCAGCTGTGTAGATCATAACAAACTACAGAGAGTATTGAGAAGAATGGGAATACCAGAACACTTCATTGTGCTCATGTGGAACCTGTACATTAACCAAGGAGTTAATATAACATGAACAGAACGAGGAGATATTGCAAGGTGGTTCCCAATCAGGAAAGGGGTATGCTGAGCAAATAATCCAAGAAGCTGAACTATATGAAGAAAAACTCAGCATCAAGATTGGAGGAAGACTGATTAATATCCTTAAATATGCAGATAATACAACTTTGCTTGCTGAAAGAAAAGAGAACTTGAAGCACTTGCTGATAAAGATCAAGAATTGCACTTCAGTATGGATTCCAACTCAATATAGAGAAAACAAAATTCTTCACACCTGGACCCATAGACAACATCAGGATAAATGGAAGAAAGATTGAAGTTGTCAAGAATTTCATTTTGTTTGGATTCACAGTTAATATTTATGTAAGTAGTAGTGAAGCAATTAAACATTGTACAGCACTGAGAAAATCTGTTGTGCAAGGCTTCTTTAAAATGTTGAAGAACAAGGATGCCACTTTGAGGACTAAGGTGTCCCTATCCCAAGCCATGATATTGTCAATGGCTTCAAATACATATGACAGTTGGACAGTTGGACATAAGGAATATTTCAGGGAGTAAAAAATTATTCATTTGAATAATGGTGTTGGCAAAGTATAGTGAGAGTACCATGGACTCCAAGAAGAACAACCAAATCTATCTCAGAAAAAGTACAGCCAGAATGGTCCTTAGACGCAAAGGTGGTGAGAATTTGTCTCACATAATTTGGACATGGTATCAGAAGAGACTAATACTTGGAAAAGTACATCATGATGGGTACAGTTTTAGACTAGTGAATAAAAGTAAGATCTTCAAGG
>NW_022106269.1:0-1323 GCF_000313985.2 Echinops telfairi | reverse complement strand
AAACTGCTTTGTTTTATAAACATATGGATTCATACGAAAAAAGGGAAAGCATGAGATTAAAAACATCGAAAATTACTTAGTTAAAAGTATCTATAGAATATTTTTATCAGGAAATAATATTCCATTGTATAAATTATCCACAGTTTACTTAGCCATTGTCCTACTGATGGACATCTTTGAGATGTTCATGTATGAATAAAATTAATATTGATGATGAAGTGTTGTGGACATTTTTGTACAAGTCCTTTTGTAGATATGGGTTAAAATTTAGATTGAGAAAATGAAATACTTATGCATGGAATTAGGGTTTCTACTTACTTTTAATAAGTTTGTGTTAGTCTGGGAAGACTAGAGAAACAAATTCATAGACACTCATGTGTATAAGATAGATCTTTAAGTACAAGAGCAATTGAATGTTGAGAAAACATCCAAACCCAGTCCAGATCAAGTCCATAAGTCTGATATTAGGTCCAATATCCAATACCAACCTATAAATTCCTCTTCAGACTCATGAAACACATGCAACGATGTAGAATGCAGGACAATCACAGGCAGGAGGTGAAAAATCTTGTGGATCCAGTTGCAGTGGAAGCATCTCAGTTCTGGCTGGGGTCTCCACATGTCTCCTTTAGCTCTGAGACTCTGGCTGCCATCAGCCTGTATCCATGTGGATTGTCAACATAGATTCTCTAAGGGAGTCAGAGTGTGTCCTGCCTCCAATGAGCTATTTATTTCCTTAGTGCCTTCATATGAGGTCATCAAACTGTGACCTGATTGACAGGCTAAACTCTACCCCTTCATGCCTAAGTCTCAAATTGACAACAGATTATGTAATTACCACAAGGTTCTAAAAGCATATTATTAGAAGTTCATCACAAAATACAAACACATGCACAATAAAAATCACTCTCCAACTTATGAGGTATAGCTTCTAAGTAGAATTTTTTAGAGGAAAAATTCTAGAATTCAGAATTTTTAAATTTACCACAAAAATTAAAAATTCCAATTTTGGCAATCTACTATTTTGACTATCTTCCTATGGAGATATAATTATAATAAATGTGCTTATTATTTGTCTCTAGTTTGGTTAAGATACTGAAAATTGAAACACTCAACAGAAACTTTGTTCTTCGGAGCATATTTATAAATCTAACCCATCAACACTTTTGTTTTTTCAATACTTTTACTGAGGGCTCTTACATCTCTTATCACAATCCATACATTCAGCCAATGTGTCAAGCACACTTGCAGATATGCCGACATCATCATTTGAAAGCATTCTTTTCCCACTTGAGCCCCTGATATCAGCTCCCCATTTCTTCC
>NW_022106268.1:2948-3967 GCF_000313985.2 Echinops telfairi | reverse complement strand
TTCAGTTAAGAGCTTTTAACACATGGAATTCAGGACAGATAAATCCGTCAGGAATAGTAGTTGGAGTAGTGATAGCATGAGGATAGGGGGATGATAGGGGCCTGGGTCGGGGTAGAAAGAGGAACCCAACATAAGGTTGGATATACAGCACACACCCACACACCCAGGGGATGAATAACAGAAAGGTGGGTGCAGGGAGACAACAGACAATGTAAGACATGAAATAACAATAATAATATATAATTTATCAAGGTTTCATGAAGGTGGGAGGGGAAAGGAGGGGGGGGAAAGGAGGGGCTGATACCAAGGGTTCAAATAGAAAGAAATTGTTTTGGAAATGTTGATGGCAACATATCTTCAAGTGTGCTTAATTCCATTGAATGATGGATTGTTATAAGATTTTTAAGAGCCCCCTAATAAAATTATTATTTTTAAACTCAAAATAACTAGCTGCTCTGAAGGAAGACTATGTGCTTCCACAAACATGTAGGCCTTGGAGACACTTGGGGCAGTTATATTGGAGACACTTGGGGCAGTTATATTTTGCCAGCAGAGTTGCTTTGAGTTGGAATAAACTCAACTGCAGAGGGTTTGCTTTTTTTGGTGGAGCGCTGACGGTGCTGTTGGTAAGCATTGGACTGCTAATTTCAACAGCAAGATCAGTGGTTCAAATCCACCAGTTGCTCTGTGGGAGAAAAATGAGGCTATTTGTTTCTGTAAAGGTTTATGGATGACAGTGAAAGCCCAGAACCCATTTGCAGGGGCCCCAAGTGGATTGCTTCCCAAATGTGAATAGCCTTGCCATCAGACAGAGTGTGTTGAAAAGTAGACTAACATTGTTAGGTTAAAATTTAACATTTTGTCATTTATTCTTCCCTTTTTAACTCCCAACCCCTATTTTCCCTTTTGACCCATTTTAAATTTGTTGTTGTTTTTATAATTTTCTGTTAGCTTTTCAATGGAGTTTTTTTTTCCTGTTTTGCTTTGTTTTTCTTTTCTTTTTGTATGTTTTTAAAAAA
>NW_022106268.1:0-1036 GCF_000313985.2 Echinops telfairi | reverse complement strand
AAATGAAGACAAAAAAGGACTGAGTGTGTCAGGGGCGTGGAAGGGGGTCCTGTGGATGGCGGGGAGGACATGGGGTGCAGGGAGACTGGATAGATCTGCAGGGACTAGACTAGAAAGAACCTCAGTGGCTCCAAAAGGATTTCAAATATCTAAAAAAAAAAAAGTATTTCTGGCTGGGCTGCAACTACCAGCTGCTCTGAAAGGGGGAAACTATGTATCAAAACTCAAACTCATCAAAAAGACCAGGTTTACTGGCCAGATAGAGACAGGTGAAACTTCCTAGACTATGGGCCTTCGCCATCTTCCAGATCTGGATCAGGACTCACCTCCATGGCTCAACTGGTAGCCAAACAATAGACAGGTCTGTGAGCGTAACAATAACATGCAGAGATAAGAACCCCTCAGAGATCAAAAGAGCAGCATTTCCCCAAGGGCAAGGTTCAGAAGGGCTAGGAATGAAGGAGGAATGGAAATTGGAAACAGAAAATGAGGAATAATCGGGGAAAATAAGGGGGGAAATGAGGAGCTGATACCAAGGGTTCAAGTAGAAAGCAAATGTTTTGAGAATGATGAGGGAAACAAATGTACAAATGTGCTTGACACAATGGATGTACGTAGGATTGTGATAAGAGTTGTACGAGCCCCCAATAAAATGATTTTTTTTAAAAGAAAAAGAAATAGGAAACAGAGAGGAAGTGGAGGATGGGATATTACACTGGGCGGGGGTGTTACAATCAATGACATGGAAAAATGTGTATGAATTGGTGAATGGAAAACCGATCTCCTCTGTAAACCCAATTCACAATAAAAAGTTAGAAAGGGGAAAAGAAGCGTAAACATCGGCAAACTTGAAGGCTGACACTAAACTGAGGCTTTCTCCTTCAATCGGAGCTGAAAAGAGAAGGTGGAGAAAATCACCTTGTCACCAGGTAATTCAGTCTTTAAAACTGTCCTGGGAGAAATACAGGCAGCGTGCTCCTTAGAAGTGAGGAAGTTTAGACTTTGACTCGCCCCCTTTGGACACGCTGTCAGAAGA
>NW_022106267.1:2130-3945 GCF_000313985.2 Echinops telfairi | reverse complement strand
CTTGAGAATACAAAGTAAAGAATTATAATGGGATGGGCAAAGATCAGGAGTTAGAAAATCAATAGGGAAGAACATGTTCAGCATATCTCAAAGCTCAAAGAACTGAAGAAAACTTCAAGCTTGCAATATTCCAGCTGCAATACTGAAAGAAGATAGAAGAAATGCATGATGTCACTGGGTCAAAAATAATTTATCAACATTCAAACATTTTAAATTTAACCTAATTAGAAAAAGAATGTCTACATTGTGCATTGTGTTCTTCTCAATAATTGTTTTAAAGTTTTCCAACTTTCTTATACCAATGAGTAATCATCAGTACATTTTGATGGCATATTTGATCAATTTCAGACTGAAGAATTTGGCAAAATATTCAACATTATTATTTTTGATTGGTGGGTAAATTTAAATAACAGACATATTAACGTGTCTTCCTTTTGGGTGTACAGATATTATCCTACCACTGACAGCATTGTACTTCAGGATAGATCTTGAAATGTGTTTTTTATGATAACGCCTGTGATTTGTCCCTTGTCATTCCTAGCATCATAGACTACATAATTATCTGATCAACATGGCCAATTCCAGTCCATTTCAGCTCACTAAGGCTAGAAATCCATCTTTTGGTATTTCTTTTTACTTTTGATGACCCTTCATTTTTTTCTAGATCCATATTTTTTACATACAATGTTCTGATTATTAATGGATTTTGAGTCATGCTCTATCAGTGAATAGGAGTCCCCCAAACTCTTGACTCTGCCCATGTCATTAAGGTCAACTCTACTTTGAGCAGGCAGCTCTTTCCCCAGTCATGTTTTGAGTGCCTGATGCGCTGGGTTCCTAACTGCAAGGCTAGCAGTTCAAAACCACCAACCACTCTGAGGAGGAAAGATGAGTGAAGCTTTCTATTCTCCAAAAGAGTTGCAGTCTTAGAAACCCACAGGGAAGTTTCTACCCTATCCTATTGGGTGGCTATAGTGTTCACTAGATAGCAGTGAATTTGGTACTTGTTTTCCTTCTTACAATCTGATAGGCTCATCTTCCAGCATTATATGGGACAATGTTCTTCTGGTTTCAAAAAGTTGTCTCTGACCAAATTTTTAGAAGTAAAAATGGCTGTTCTCTACAAATGGTAATGATGTTAGGTGCTGTTGAGTCCATCTCGATTCAGAATGACCCTATGTACAATAAAGCAAAATGCTGCCTGACCCCAAAACTTTCTCACAATTTTTATTTTTGAGCAACTTGTTATAGCCACTGCATCCATCCATCTCCTTGAGTTTCTTCCTCTTTTTCACTAACACCTACTTTACCAAGCATAGTGTCCTCTCCCAGGGACTAGTCTTTCTTGATAATATGTAGAAAGTATGTGGGACAAGTCTTACCATCCTGGCTTCTAAGGAGTATTCTGGATTAAGGTATTTTATGACAGATTTGTTTGTTCTTCTGGCAGTCCGTGGTACTTCCAATATTCCTCCTCAACACCATAATTCAAATGGATCAATTCTGTCCTAATCTTCTTTATTCATTGTCCAGCTTTCATATGTATATGAGGCAATTGAAAATACCATGTCTTATGTCAGGTGTACCTAAGTCCTTGTCTTAGGCTGGGTGTTCTAGAGAATCAAAATCAGAGAAGCTTGTATATAGATCAAGAAAATAGCTCACATGGTAGTAGGAGTGAGAAAGCCCAAATCATACCTGGCTTCAAGTCTCTGGGTCAAATGTTAGGCCAGAGCTTCTTTGGACTCATATAGCTGTGGGGGCAGATGAGGCTAAGATCAGCAGGAAGGTGACAGGATGGGTGCTGCTGAGGCA
>NW_022106267.1:0-1150 GCF_000313985.2 Echinops telfairi | reverse complement strand
CTTGATAACTTGAATCTCTTCTCAGTTTATCATGATGAGGTCCAGTGATGAGGATTTTTGTTTTTTCACATTGAGTTGTCATCCATACTGAAGGCTGTAGTCTTTGATCTTCATCATCAAGTACTGCAATTCCTTATCATTTTCAGGAAGCAAGGTTGCATCATCCACATATTGTTGTTGTTGGGTGCCATCAAATAGGTTCCAACCCATAGTGACCCTATGCACAACAGAATGAAACACTGCCCAGTCCTGCTTCATCTTCACAGTCCTTCCTATGCCCATTGCTGCAGCCATGGTGTCAATCCATCTCATTGAGGACTTTCCTCTTGTTTGCTGCCCCTCTAATTTACCAGCAGGAACTGTAGTGGCAGAGTTGAACTACATTCAAAAGGCCAGCAGTTTGATTCCAACATCTGCTCCATAGGAGAAAGACAGGGCTTTCTACTCCCGTAAAGAGTTATAACCGGAGACTTTTGGGAAGATGGCGTCGATGTTGGGACATCCATCTGCAGTTCCCTGTGAGTGGTTTCCGGATTTGCAGGTAAGGGGGCCAATTCAAGGGGTTTTGACCTAGACTTAGTCTCGCCGTGCCTAGGGGACCTTATATCAATTTCCCCATGCATGGTATAGCTGTGCTTGCCACAACACGCATCCCCTTGGGTTTCCCATACACCAGAGACCCATGTATAATGATCCTGTTGTTTCCTAGTGCCAGTGACACATGTCAGCACTCCCTTGCTCTCCCCAGTCCCTGCGACCCCATATGTACCCTGTTTTCTGCTACCGCACCCCACACCCCCACACATGTCATGATCCTGGCGTGCTCATGACTGGTCTGGTGCTGCTGTGCATGACTGGTGTCTGTGACCAGCCTGCATCCAGGTCCCCTGAGTTTCTCCCTTCCCCACTCCACCATGCAGTCCATGAGTGCTGGCCTGCACTGTGTGCAATAGGTCTACCCAGCACCACCCTCCCTGCCTGCAACCACCCTACTTGGCTGCCTGAGAGTGCCACCTGTGCTGTCCTCTAGGTAAATGTGTTAGACAGGGTTCTCTAGAGAGATAAAACCAAATTGCTGATAACTTAATATATTTATTTATAAAGATAATTAGATATATAACAAGGAATGAACTGTTAAATCATATACAGT
>NW_022106266.1:2555-3957 GCF_000313985.2 Echinops telfairi | reverse complement strand
TGCTAGACACCACAGAGCCGTCCGTCTTTCCAGCACCCTCTGTACCGCCCTTCTCGGGCCACCTTCATGCCACATCTTAATGTGGACTAATAGACTCCTCTTTTCACTCTGTCTCATTCTTGTCCCTGCTTATCTATCTTCACTGTAGTTCCAGGAAAAGCTTCACTGCCCCATATATAAGCCTCAGTGGTTCCTTGGTTCTCCAGGTCAAAAAAAATCCATTCTTGTAATCAAACTCTCCCAAGCTCCCAACCCCATGACCACCTCTGATTAGTTCTTTTGTTCTAAAGCTTTGCTTTTCCAGAACGTCTTTACATGGAAACATTTGAGGCTGACTTCTTTCACATGGCGCAGCATAACGCATCTGAAGAGGCATCCAGGTGGCTACTGGACCCGATGTGTCTGGTACTGCTGAGCAGTGCGGATGTACAATGGATGCTATCCGTTTACCCCTTGAAGAACATTTGGGTTGCTTCCAGATGTTGGTGATTGCCAATAATATTGCTACAAGGCTAAACAACTGCTGGGCTTGGTTTGAGTAAGTGGCGTTTGTGCTGAGTTAGGATGAGTACCCAGAAGTAGGATTGAGGACCACGGGTTGAGTGTTTCCTTCTGCTGTTTGGAGTCAGTGTGAGTGGGAGACAACCCTGCGGCACCCACAACAACAAGTCATTTCCCCGAGGCTCTCTCTCTGTCTTCCGCTTTCTTTTTCACCTGTCAATCTACCTTGAAGGTCACTGGCTGTTTGCTTGTTTGTTTGTTTGTTTTTACTGGCAGTTCAAATCTGCTCTTGGAACTTTTTAGTTAAATTTCCATTTTAACTATTGTACTTTTCAACACCACATGGATGGTCCATGTGGGTCTTTGTGAGGATTCCCCTTTATTGATATGCTTTATCCGACTTGACCTTGTCATACCGGTTCTTCTTCCATCAGGGATTTTTAGTTCTCTGAGCGTATGTGTCGGCTCATTTTGAAATCCCTGCTCCATAAGAAATCTAGTTGTTTCCATCGACAGATTCTGGTGGCTGGTGTTCCCGACGTTTGGGTCATACCTTCTGTGCCATTTCCTATTTTGAATTTTTGGTCTGTTTTTGGTTGAGGACTGTACCTTGCTGATAATACATGGTAGCAACTCTAGGGACCGGCCTCCTCACTCCAGCCTTCTCTCTCATTGTTTGCGTGTTCATTTGTTTCATGACTGCCTGGTTTAATTGAATGACGTTTGTTACCCTCCAACCCCCAGAGTGGTGTGACTTTTTAGGGAGGCACAGTTTGGGGCGTTCCCGCAGCCACGTAGGATGATAAAGCCATGGGCAGAGCTCTCCAGGTAGGTTTCCTTGACCACACCACTCTTTGGACTAGTTCCCAGCCAATTGCTTTACTGTATTCAACAATTTACT
>NW_022106266.1:0-1341 GCF_000313985.2 Echinops telfairi | reverse complement strand
AGTCTCCCACAGAGGAGACACGGCCTGGTCCCGCACCATCGCGCCAGCTAGACCCGAGTAAAGTACTTAACACAGGAAAGCGATTGGCTGGGAACTAGTTGAGCTCAATGAAAGGTATAAGGTCACGAAGTGGAGGGGCTGCAAACCAAATTCTAAAGGTACAGGTTTAGCACCGTGATAATAGTTGATGGAGCAGAGTGGACGGGTTTAGCTTTCTCAACCTTCCTAATGCCATGACACTTTAACACAGTTCCTCATGGGGTGGTGACCCCCCAACCATAAAATTATTTTCGTTGCTACTGCATCACTGTCATTTTGCTACTGTGATGAATTGGGCGACCCCTGTGAAAGGGTCATTCCACCCCCAAAGGGATCTCTACCCACAGGTTGAGAACCGCCGCATGCGGTGCTGCGACTTCCGTTAGTCTCTGGTTTGTTTAATGATGGTGCTTGGCTAACATTTTATGTTGTTAATAAAGATGGACCACCAAGCTCCTACTGAGGTTGTGTAGCCCGTAGGTTTGTGACAATCCCCTTTCATTGTGCTAGTTCTTTATTCCTTTTTAGATGATGAATTAGTCCAGAGTAGTTTATTAGCTCCCGTTTCAATTATTTTTTTTAAATTTCAAGGTGGAAAATTCCCTTTAGCTGTAAACTCACGATCCCTCTCTTTTCCTTTCTTCCAGGGCTGCAGAAGAAAGTGGATACGGTGGGCCAGAATGAAGCAATACCTGACGCATTTGAAGACTTTAAGTTTTTTTTGCCTCATCTAAGGCAGGCAGGCAGAATTTATCCTAATGTGATCATTGGCAAGGGGAAAACGGGTGGTAAGGAAACTTACAAAATTTAAATTGGATCATTTGATCTTTAGGGGCAGGATTTTAAGTTTTAAAGTGCAATCTCTGGATGTGATACCCAGATTGGTACACAGTACACATACCTACCTGGCATGGATTTGAAATCTGGTTGTCTAACAGAAGGAAAGAGTTCGAGACATACTGGTGCGCAAATTCAAATTCAGCTGAATACAAAGGCTCAAAAATAAGTCAGTCTAAGTCACACACATATTGAGCATCTGTAAGTACACGGCACCTCATGGCTTCATTACATTTATATATTTCCTCAAGGAGGTACATTACTGCAGGCCTATTTCTCCCTCTTTCTTGGGACCAAGAGGTCATGTTTGAGCGAGCTTTGAAAGCTGAGTGCAAGCTCCGCAGGTACACAGAGGAGAACAGCTTCGGAGTTAGGTGGCAGTGATGCCAGAGAGAGCAAGTCCCAGGATGCCTGCTATTCCCACTAACGCCATCAGTCCAAGGAGTGAACCCGAGACTTGGGGTC
>NW_022106265.1:2349-3990 GCF_000313985.2 Echinops telfairi | reverse complement strand
TTCCAGATGAAGGCTCGTGAAGACAGCCGTCGATCAATCAAATGACGCATTGCATCGGACAGATCTCCTGCACGAGACCCCGTGAAGGTCTTAAGGAGTACGGACGTCACTTGGAGGACCCCGCCGTGAGGTTTTCGATCTCCCCACACCAAGGGAAAGCGGGACAGTGAATGAGGAAGGCCAAAGAGGAGATATGCCTGTGAGTGATGGTATGGGCAAAGAAGATTGACAGTACCCCGGACAAACAAATCTATCTTGAAAGAAATACAGCCAGGGTCCTCCTTGGACGTGAGGAGGACAAGATCAAGTCTCACGTACCGTGGACATCTGATCAGGAGAGATCAGTCCTTGGAGAAGGACATCAAGCTTGGCCAAGTGGAGGGTTAGCATCGAGGAGGAAGACCTTCAACCACAGGGACTGACCCTGGGGCTGGAACCCTGGGCTCAAACATAAGAGCAGTTGTGAGGATGACATAGGACCAGGAGGTGCTTCATTCTGTTGTACACTGGGGTGTGTGGGGGGGAGCTAAGAGTTGGAACTGACTCCAGGGGGCCTAACAACAACCCCCCTCCAGTGGCCGAGGAAAAGGGGCTGGAGATGGCCTTCTGGAAACCAGTGCATGCAAACCTGGTGGTTCACAACAATCTGAACTGCAAGCCATTCTGGTGACGACAGGGGCACCGTGACATGTATGTCAGAGGGAGAGAACGCAACTGAGAGAAAGGAACGGAGTCGAGGGACCAGAGAACTGACACTCTAATCCATGAACACGCACTGATTGTGGGCTCTGTCGCCCAAGACGATGAGCTCCGAGGGCTGCGAGCCAGAAGGGTCCAGATTTGCTCTTTCTTATTCAGTGGCTTGTTTCCTCATGCAAACGTCTGTTCCATGAAAAGACAGGCTTTATCTGCAGTCTTGCCTGGTGCCTGGACCGGTGTCAGGCTCCAGGGACCATGGTGCAGCCGCTGCATCTAAGAGTTCAGTAAATATTTGCCAAATGGATCAGGAGCAATGGGAAGACCTTTAAAGGTGTTGAACACAGAGGTAATAGAACCATATTTGCCTTTCAGGGAGATCAAGAGAGACATGTGCACCGATCTTTGAGCTGAGTTTCAAAAGATGGAGGGAGGGGCTGGAAAATAGGGCAGATGGAGCGTACGTACTGCACACCCAGGAAGACCCTGAAGCTCTCACGGGGAGGAGAAAGAAGGTGCTGTTAAGCTACGTTCGCTCACTCATTCACTCCCGCCTCACTTGCTCACTCCCTTCATGCTTGGCTATATCCAGAGCGAGGAGACAGGCCACAAAGAGGACCCTGCGGGTGGTCTGTAAGTGGTGCTGGCGGATTAATGAAGCCGTGGAGGCTCCCAGCCCTGGCAGAAGACTTGAGATTCCAGCAAGTCCACCTCAGCGAGGATGGATCTGTCGCCCAGAGTTCTGGGAAAGCTGGGATAAGCAATAAGCCCAGACCCCTCCAGCTGGGTAATCCCTGTTTGGCCTAGCAAGCCCTCACTAGCCTGCAGTTCCCGTCCCCTTCTCCCACCCCCGACCATCAGAGCTTACAGGGTCTCTGGTCTTCTGTCCTATTTCCAAATAAAGTGAGTCCAGAGAAGTTAAGGGACTTGTCCAGGGTCACACAG
>NW_022106265.1:0-967 GCF_000313985.2 Echinops telfairi | reverse complement strand
TCAGGCTCAAGACTGACTAGACAAAATGATGGTGCCCAGACCAGGACCAGACTCCTTCCCACTGAGCCTCTCCATCCGGCTGCCCACCCAACACTCCGTGTGGGTGTCTCTGGTCTTTCCTCAGCCCCTAACCTGCTCCGAAAGACCCTTCCTCTCTCTCACTGGCTCCCTCACCTATTCCTCAGCTCCCTGGTGAGTCCTTCCATCTCAGTCCTCCAGGAAGGCCCCTTGGAGGGGACTGGGTGGGGCGTGGCCTCTTATGCGTCTCCCCAAAGGCCCTTCTTGGTCAAAGGGAAAGTGCACGGAGGGCAGATCCTTCACGCTGGCCGCTGTCTCTATGTCTGCTGTCTCGCCGGAAGCCAGAATGTGCCTGCACAGCTCATCCGGAGCCCGGGATCTTGCCCAGCCCTTGGAGAAACCCTAGCACACAGCCAGGAGACAGACAGACAGACAGCACATCAGGAGACAGAAGTTGCAGCCTTTGCCAAAAAAAAAAAAAAGGAAACACATGTAATTAAGCCTAACCCTTAATTAGTCTGTTCAAAGGCATCATGACTTTGTTCCATCCCCCAAGTCTGAGGCAAATTGCCCTTCTTTTTATGGGGGGACCCGACGGAAAGGTAACTCTGAAGGTTCCCAGATATGAAGCAATTGTGTGGGGGGTGGGGGTGGGGGAGCGGACCCCGGCTTGAAGACCACGTCAGAAATAATGGTCTTGTTATTTTTTAAAATCATTTTATTGGGGGCTCATACAACGCTTATCATAATCCATACATCCACCCATTGTGTCAAGTACATTTATACGTTTGTTGCCATCATCATTCTCAAAACATTTGCTTTCTACTTGAGCCCTTCGTATCAGCTCCTTGTTTTCCCCCTCCCTCATGAACCCTTGATAATTTATAAATTATTATTATTTGAAAGTGGCGTTGCCTGGAGAAGCCCTGACGACACTCCCCATAACGCC
>NW_022106264.1:2667-3960 GCF_000313985.2 Echinops telfairi | reverse complement strand
ATTATTAATTGATGTTTGTCGCTATTTCTTCTCATTTTGAGTCATGCTCTGCTCCCAAAGCCTTCCTTCCATCCAAGTCATTATTGTTGACGCTACTTTGAGAGGGCAGCTCTAAGTCAATCGTATTTTGACTGCCTGCTGAACTGAGGGCTCATCTTCTGGCACGCACTATGACAGTGCACGTGATAACGATCCGCTGTTACCCATAAGCTTTTCAATGGTTAACTCCTCTGAAGTGGACAGTCCATGGCTTCTTTGTAACCTGTTCTTAGTCTGGAAGCTCTGTGGAAACCTGTTCACTTTGGATGACACTGATGGCATTTGAAATTGGTGACATAGCTTCCAGTAGCATAAAAGCCGATAAGACACCACAGAATAGCACAGTGACAGCCAAATTGTGGCCAGAGATATTAGAGTGCCTAACTTTGCACCAAAGCCCAAACCTATTGCCATGAAATCAATTCCTGGTGACTCTAAGGACAAAAGGAGACCTGCTCCACAGGGTTTCCAAGGTCCTTTGAACCCCTGCCCTTTACGATAGCAACAGATTGCTTTAACCAATGCACCACGAAGGGTCCCTTAAGTTCACACAGTAGGTAGTAAACTCATATTCTAACTTACGTCTTCAATTTCCTTACAGATATTCCAACTAAACCTAAAATCCATTTTAGCATGTAAAGTGACAATGAGTCAAAATATTTTAAGTTTATGCTGTTGTAGAGAATTTGGAGAAGTATATGGCCATTTTACCCAGCCTTAATTGTTAACTTATTTATAGTTATTATGTTCCTGGCTTGGGTTTTTTTTTCTTCTTTTTAAATTTTAAGTACATTATGATGTTCTTGTAAGCACACGAAGGCACCCTGGTGGTAAAACGATTGAACTCTTGGTGGCTAACCACGAGGGCACCAGGTCAAAGAGCAGGTGACCAGCTCTTTGTAAATATGACAGGCTACAGGAACCCTGTGGGGCCATTCTACTCGGTCTGATGGACTTGCTATGGTCATACTTGACTCAACAGGCACAGTGCACGGTGACAACATTTGTACATGATTTCTTGTGTAATAGTTTTATTCCACTTAGCATTGTGTCTTACAGACCCATCTGTAATATAGTATGCTTCACAGACTCATCGTTGTTCTGTATCATTGCACTGTATCCCATTGTACTTATGCACCTCCTTTTACTCATCCATTCATGCACTGGAGAGCACTTGATCTGCTTCCTTTTTTGCTATTGTGAATAATGCTGCAATGAACATGGATGTGCACATGAGGTGGTACCCCCCCCCCC
>NW_022106264.1:0-1160 GCF_000313985.2 Echinops telfairi | reverse complement strand
TCAGTCCTGACGCATAGCGACCCTATAGGACAGAACTCCCTCAGTGAATTTCCCAGACTCCAACCCTTTCCTGGAGTAGAAAGCCTCATCTCCCAAAGCTCATCTTAGGTAATATTAATATTTTCCCTGTGTTATCTTCCAATATATGAACAAGGAATGTCCTTCCATTTATGTAGATACCTTTTCATCTCTTTTAGTAGTTTTTTGGGGGGTAGTTTTCATTTTATCTTTTAATTTCATTGTTTCTGGTTAAGTTAACTTTTAGCTGTTTTATCGTTTTTGTGGCTACTATAAATGGTGTTGTTTTCTTTGCTTCCTTTTCAGAATACTGCTTGTTTCTGTAAAGGAACTCAGCCCCCTTTTTCACGTGTTGATTGTGCGCCCTGCAGCATTGCTGAGTTCTTCTCTTAGACTGAACAGTTTTCTCTTGAAATCTTTTTCCTTTGTAAGTAGATAGCATTTTATTTTTAAAAATTCAAGTTTTATGGCATAATTCATATATCATGCAGTTAAATAATTTAAACTGTATGTGATGTTTTTGGTTACATTTTAAAATCCCTCCTTGCATTGTTCGTATGCTTAACAAATTGTCAGGGGCCTGGATTGGGGTTCCCTCAATTTGCTTCACAGCGCTGAAAGAACCCACACAGCAGAAACACTTATTATAATCTGAGAACTTTCTATGAAGGAAAGGGAAAGTTTCAGGTGCTACAGTCTCAAAAAGGTGCACGTTATTTCTGGAAAGCATGCCAGGCCATGTGAAAACGTGTAGGATTCACAACTGTGTTCCAAAAACATGGGAAAAGAATTCAGGAATGGAGAGTGTGGAACCCACATGTGCGAATTGTGGAATCCCCAGAGGCGAAGAGGGTGTGCAGGCTTATGTTCTATCCCACTGCACTGGCTGGGGGAGGCGTGGCTGAAGGAGTTGACTGACTTCATTGGCTGAGTTAGGCACACCTGCGTGCCTGATGTCAGGTGCCAGTGTTGGAGCTTTAGTCTTAGGTTTCACCTGTGCTAGGGGCTTAGTCTACACATGCCCAGCTCTGGATTTTCTCATAGATGTTGTATTAGTCTGGGTACTTTAGAGAAACAAATCCACAGAAACTCATGTATAAGAGAGAGTTTTATATAAAGGTTAAGTGATCATCAAGAAAACA
>NW_022106263.1:2649-3990 GCF_000313985.2 Echinops telfairi | reverse complement strand
ACAGAATGGACTTGCTGGCAGTGGGCTTGGGTTGGGTTTTTACGTAAACAACGTGAATGAGAGAGACCCTCTTTCTGTGAAGCCATGCAGATTATAAAGGCTTTCCCCGGAAGTCGCCTCGTTCACTTCTGAGAGCTACCACTGCTACATGCTCTCTTCCCTGTCTCCCCGTTCAGGCCTTTTCTGTGCGTATCTAGAGATGGGAATGTGGAGTCACTTGAAATAACTGGTACCACTCCATTCTCAAGTCACCCCGTGGGAGAGTCAGAGTTCACAGGGGTGGGGGTCGGATCTTAGTGTTAGCACCTAGCTTAACAGTTATTAAAAAGCAGGTTTCAGAGTTTTATGTACTTCCTTAGAATTCAGCGCTTCGCTGAAATTGCGTGAGACTTATTTTTACGACAAACACGGGAACGCAACTATAAACAGATGCTCGGTGGTGTTGTCACTTGTAATGCCTCTTTTCTGAATAGGTTTATCTTCTAAAATCCAATGCTATTTTCTCCGTTAAAAAAAAAAGTTCTTTCTAATACAGAAAGAAACGCCGTGTAAAAGGATAGCAGGGATTTTTATCTACCTAAGTCAACACACAAGAATAAGTGACTTTGAAGCCCTTGGGCACCCACCCGCGAGAAAGGGGCTTTTAAAAAGTGCCTACAGAGCACCAAGCAGTGCTTCACCAAAGACTTCAAACCCACCCACCGGGCTGGGTAAAACATGGTCTCTGAACTGCAGCAACCACTCCTTGTTCCCATCGCTCAGTGGCCCTAAGTGCAACCCTCGCTTTACTGATATACTTACAGGCACAGCATTCGACAGAGACGCCCAAAGCAGTAAGACCCCATAATTGGGACCCATGGGTGCATTTGTTTCTGCCTCGATGACATCCAGTACAGCCTGCATGACGGTCTGTGGCAAAGAAATACGTATCGTCAAACCAGGAGAGGTGGTAGTGAACAACGAAACAACAAATGGCCTTTCCGTCAAAAGGCATGCTTCCTGGGAGCGGAGTTTAAGCCACGCTGGATGATGCCCATACATATGGTAATATAGTCATTCGGAGTAGGGGCTCTTGGAGCTCAACTGCCTTCCTGCCTCGGTTCAAATCCTAGCTCCGAAAGTTCAATACTTTATTATGTGCGATAGCGTCAAGTGGATCCCGACTCATCGAAACCCCCTTAGAGCAGGGTAGAACTGCCCCTGAGGGTTCCTGAGGCCGCCAAGTGTTTGCTGGAGCATAAAAGCCTCATCTTTGTCCTACAGAGGGTCTTCCAGTTTCGAACAGCTGACCTTTCGGTGTGTAGCCCAACACGTGATCCATTACGTCACTGAGCTCTTTGT
>NW_022106263.1:0-955 GCF_000313985.2 Echinops telfairi | reverse complement strand
GTTCTACACCTGCAATCCCATTTTAGAGGGTGTTCTCGGCTATACTAATAGAAGGTGTGACGAATCCACACCTTCCTTGGGGGTTGGGTCTGCGGAAAGACAAACCTGCACCTCCATCAAAGCCAGTCCTCTGTGTATAGGAGCCTCTGGGTCAGAGAGAGAGGAATCCCAGACCATCCCAAGAAGAGTGCATTTGCGTTCTCTGTCTGAAGTAGAGGAGGCCGAGACAGGAGACAACAGAGGCTGTGGCACAGAGTAAAGGGGCCAGGCTGGGATGAGAGATCCAACCATGGAAACCGTGAGACAAAATGGAGGAGCAGTGTTGAGACTTTAGGACTGTGAGGCAGAGCAGCAGGTGGCCTTCCTGGTCCCCCGAGGCAGAGCCCATGAAACCAGGTGGTTGAGAAGCTGAGAACCAGAGAGAGACTTGGCTGCTGGCTGAGGAGACATGTTCATATAAACCAGTAAACTGGGTCCTCTCAGTTTACAGATCCTGATTCATGGGAACCTGTTAACTCGTCCAACAACTCCCTTAATTGTGAGTGTTGTCTGTGAGTCGTGTGGCCGTTGCAATGACTTATTGAACCCAGACTAGATGTCAAGTGAGGTGGGAGGAATCATTGGTGTCAAAATAGGTAAAGCAGTATGAACTGTGCAGGCTTGTCTGACTCCTGCCTCTTAGTAACAGGGAAGGCAGAGGGCGTCAGATTCACACACTGGTGACTGGATGTGAATGAGCCCAGGCAGTCCAGATCAAAGGCACACCATCTCTGAGTGGAGATGGGCATTGGGTATTTTTAAAAAACTCTCAGATGTGGTTCTAGCAAAGCAGCCAGAACTGAGAACTATTCATGGGAATCAACAGAACTGCCTGGAAGTGTTAAAACACAGATTTCTGGACTGCACACCAATTTCTAAGTGATTCGCTTCCCAGGTGACGCTGCTGCTGCTGCTG
>NW_022106262.1:2953-3991 GCF_000313985.2 Echinops telfairi | reverse complement strand
GGATTGTGATAAGAGTTGTACAAGCCCCCAATAAAATGATTTAATTATTCAAACAAACAAAACAGATGGGAAGCAGGATTGTTTGCCTTGTATGTTGGGTTGAGGAGAGGACCTTTGTCCAGAAGGAGATGAGGAGGTTCCCTTTGGTGAGCAGTTTCGGAAGACCTCCATGGGGAGGAGGAGTAACCAGGGCAGCAAGTCATGGGAAACCATTCCAGTGGCCTGGGTGGAAGGTCACAGGAGCCAAACTGTTGCCTGGGTACAAAGGGCTGGATTCCTTCTCCCCATCCTCTTTTATTTTTTATTATTAAATACTTTTATTGGGGGCTCTTACAGCTCTTGTCACAATCCATACATTCATCCATTGTGTCAAGCACATCTGTAAATATGTTGCCATCATCATTCTCAAGGCATTTTCTTTCTACTGAAGCCCTTGATATCAGATCCTAATTTTTTCCCTCCCTCCTCCACCCTCTCTCCCTGATGAACCTTTGATAAATGAAAAATTATTATGTTAATATCTTACATCATCTGCTGTCTCCTTTCACCCCCTGCCCCATCCTTTTAATATTACTGTTTTCTCTATTGGCTGTAAAGAACAGAGACCTGTTCAATTGACCTCCGAGAAGGATTGTTCAGAAGACACCAGAAAGTCATCAGGAGGCAGAACTACAGCCTTTTCGCCACTAGAGAAGGTGAAACAGGCAAATTTCTCGGAGTCAAGAAAAGGATAGACTAAATGATCTTAATAATAATAATAAAGAAAAGAAAAGGATAAATCTCTAGAGAGCTAATATATCAGCCAGCCAGTCAGGCTTGGTGATGCAGTGGGAAAAGCGCCCCCCCATTTTGTCAACCTTCCAAGATGGGAACCTATGTCCCGCTCATGCACCTGTTCAGTGCCAGTTGACAGGGAGCCGTTCCTGGTGAGGCGGAGGTCCCACGGGCAAACATGTTCCCACAGCTGCTGAGACCATGGTGTCTCATGCTGTGGCTACCACGGCTTCTACAGCTTTCTTTCTTTCTTTTTTTAAAAAT
>NW_022106262.1:0-998 GCF_000313985.2 Echinops telfairi | reverse complement strand
GGGGGACACCTATCACCTATCTACAACTAGTGCTGCCGGCTTCAGTGGTTCTTAACCTGGTGCCTCTTACAGTCACTTGGGATCACAAGGGTCCCTCCAACCTCTATGCAGACTCTGAGCGGGGAGGTCTGTCCCTTTACCCTTTTGGTTTTTTTTAAAGCTCTGTTCGTGGTTCAGATATTCACTTGGAGCTGAGGGTGGCCTCCAGAGGCCTGCTGCTCCCTACGCACCGTACCCCCCATTTTCCTGGATGTTTTCCTCTTTCAGGACAGGGGCTGCTCCCGGAAACACCAGTGACCCTTGGGATGTGAAGACAAGTCCTCTAGATGAGAGAGAGAGGAGAGAAGCGAACACCCGCAATCCCTAACCCGTTGCCATGGGACTCATAGAAACCCTGTAGGGCAGAGCAGGACTACCCACCGTCCGGTTTCTGAGGCTCTCCGTCTTTGTAGGAGCAGAATGTGGCCTCTTTCTCCAGTTTGAACTGCTGACCTTGTGGTAGTAGCCCACCAGGGCTCCGTGAAAAGGGGAGAGGAGAGGAGAGGAGGGGAGGGGTGAGAAAGCAATCACCTGCCTCGAGTCCATTCTGGGGTCCATGGGGACCCGATAGGACAGAGGAGAACTGCCTCTGTGGGCTCCGGAGGCTGGAAGGCTTCGCAGGAGAAGAAAGTCTCCTTTCTCCCCCAGAGCGGCTCGTGGGCTGGAACTGCTGTCCTTGTAGGTCGCCGTCCTCTCTATAACCTACTACACCTTGAGAGGAGAGAAGGGGTCACTTATTTTTATGGTCAATCCTTTCTTGGAAAACATTAAGTCAAAGAAATTCAACCAGTTCCTTCTCTGGAGTTGCCAGAGACCTGATTACAGTCATATACATTCCTGGTTTATTTTTCAGGGAATATTGTTAACTGCCTAGAGAAGTTAATTGTGGGAGGAGTCCCCCAGGCTACCCCATCTTTACTGGGCAAAAGTGAGCACAAGAAAGGCAGTGGAGGGCAGGG
>NW_022106261.1:2701-3992 GCF_000313985.2 Echinops telfairi | reverse complement strand
TTGATCCAGGGGACCTGGAACAAATTAGCCCCCTTCACCCCAGGAGCCTCTGGGGTGCAGAGACCTGCCCTCCCAAGTCAATCAGGGGAGAGAAGAGTCCCCAGAAGGGACCCTGACCCCTCCCCTCCCCCTAGGCCAGACCTCCGCTCCCAAAGGCTTCCTATTCTAACAGGCTCAGGGGTTCATGGCCAGTCCGCAGCCCTAGGGAAGTACCCAGGGCCCCTCCCCTTCGCCCCTCGGAGGCTCAGCCCCTCACTTCCAACTTCCAGCCAGGAGGAAGCTGGCCCAGTGTGCTGACCCCGAGAGCTTTGTAGGCCCAGTCTCAACCACAGCCCTTTCTGGGGCCCTTAAGCCCCACGTCTGGGAGCTTCCAACCTCCTGCTCACCCTGACTTCAGCCCCTGCCATGGAAAGGGCTAACCTCCTGGACCGGACCGGGTGCCCATCCCTCCCCTTCTAGCAGCGCAGTCTCCTCTTCCCTCCGCTGCCATATGCTCACTCCGCTCTGTCCCCTCGCGATATTTCTGATGAGGGTCTTCTCTGTCCCCACACACTGGCGTCACGGGGGTTGGTGACACCAGTAATTCATGGTGCCACCCTGCCAACGGGCAGGGCTGGAGAAAACTCTCACCCTGTGTCCTGAGTGGTCCATCCCCCACTCCCCCCTATGGGACTGGGCCACAGGGAAATAAGACGCCAATGCTAATGATGTCAGTGCTTTGGCAGCCCCTCCCCCTTCAGTCCCTGCCATAGTCAGGACCCTGGGATCATCTTGCTGTCAAAGTCCAGCCTTCTGCACTTCCCCCCCACACACACACAACTCTGCAACTTGCATAGTGATGCCACTGCCCCCACAAGTTGGAAACTGTCCCTGTCGGCCCTGCTGCGGCTGGTGTGTCCTCCCTCCTTCCCTTCCACATCGCCCAGTCTTTACTTAGCCCCCTGACCCATACCAACAACCATTCCATCACGAGCCCATGACCAGTCTCACTCTCAGTGCTCCTTAACCCTGCCCACCAGTACCCACCCCAACCGCACAACGGTGACCTCTCCTGGGTCCCCTACCTCCTTGCTAGATGAGTCTGCTTGCTCTCATCTATCTATCTTTTCTTCCTCACCCCACCTCTTGTTCAGCCGTCCCCTGAGGTACTCTCCCAATGTTTTTCCTACCTCTCCCTTGGATTCACCTCCCAGCTTTCAACTTCCCTCCCTTGAATTCAACCTGTACCCAGGGTTCACCCACTACTTCCAGGTCCCCAGATCTGATATTTCTGATGAGTGTCCCCAACTGC
>NW_022106261.1:0-985 GCF_000313985.2 Echinops telfairi | reverse complement strand
GTAGAATAATAACTAGAACAGGGAAAATTACGGGTCAACACCCCCTGCCAGCATCTAAATCTCCCTCTTGGAAAACAAGCGTGGCCGCATGTGTGTGGTACAGCAGCCAGCTCTCTTTCCCCGCAGAGTTGGAAACAACAGTGCCCCCCTCAAGGATGGACCACTGTCCTTCAAACGAGTGCCACTCACCAGTGTCGTGCCAACAATCCAGGCTGCCACATCAGACCTCTGAATGGGCTCATTATGCCTCTTCCCACTAATTCCTCTTCTGCTTCACCCAAATTTTAGAAATCCAGGTTTGTTCTGATTCCCCTCCATCGGCCATTCCTGAACAGGTGTGAACTGCTTTGACACCCTGGTTCAGAAGTGATGCTTCCCAGAGCCTCTCTCTCTATGGGAGCCCAGTCAACAGCCACCTTGATTCTGGCCTGGTAAACCCCCACCACCACCACCACCACCACCACCAATACTGCAACGGGGCAGAATGCACAATGCTCACACGCAGTGCCAGGCAGACACCCAGAAGCAGAGAAAGCCTGAAGGGGCAGGGGTGGGCCCAGACAAGAAGAGCTTAGGAAAACAGAGCTTAGGAAGGAGTGAGGGCAGGCTCGGGAGAGGGCAGTAGGAAGAGAGCAGGAGGCTTTCTCCCACAAAGTGCCTTGTGGAATTACCTTGGTCCCTGGGCATCCTTAGTCGGCTGGGGTTAAAGTGAGGTGAGGAGAGGACAGCACCCCCCACCCGTGGCCACCACAACTAAGAAATTATGTAGAGTAATTAATCAAAAGCTAATGAGAAATGTGTTTTCTCTCCCACCCTAGCCCCACATCATATTCTTATTAGCTGAGGTTATTACAATAGTAATCATGCGTGCTCCAGGCGCAAATTGGGTTTTTTGCTCCACTGCCACCGATTTAGAAAACCATTACTGGCAAGATAAAGCCCCGTGGCTCACCCCAGCCTGAGCTGGAGGGACCCATGGCCGGTT
>NW_022106260.1:2776-3931 GCF_000313985.2 Echinops telfairi | reverse complement strand
CCTTCCTGGTATGACTACTCTCAGTATTTGTCCTGATGGGTTCATCTGTCCTAGATTCCCAGTGTTTCCAGCTCTTATCTGTACCCAGGTACATGTTTTGGTTGAGCTGAATTTGTAAGGTAGAATTGGGGTCATGATAGTTGGGTGTGTGTGTAAGGAAGCATTAAAGAACTAGAGGAAAGTTGTATGTTTCATTGGTGCTATACTGCACCGTACTGGTCCCCTCTTCGCAGGACCCTTCTGTAAGGGAAGGATCCTCTTTTAACCAATGACCCAGATATTGGAGTGTCTTGTGTGTGGGTCTTTGGAACAGGGGGACAGTGATATTCAGTCAATTAATACGGCCTTTTTAGCCACAAGTCCTTATGTGATGTGTTATATTTATGTGTCTATGCCTATGGCTATAATTCCATTTTGGAGGGTGCTCTCCACTATACTAATGGACAGGATTAGGGTGGGATGGAGGCCTTACTTTCTTAGAGATTTTAGCTAAGTCAGACCCTTTGTTTCCTTGGGGGCATCTTCAGAGTGTACTTTACTAGAAGGTGTGGCCATCCTTCAATTTCCTCGGAGGTCTGGTTGGTCAAAAGACTACCACACCTCTATCAAAACAATTCATTGGCATATAAGAACTATCTGGGGCACAGAGAGAAAGCTGGGACCATTGGAAAAGCAAGTCCAAAATCTCTGTCTGAAGTGGCAGAGGCCAAAAAGAAAGACAAAATTCACCCAAGGAGGCTCAGAGAAGCAATACTGAAATTATGGGGTATCTTTTCCTCACCTGGCCCAAGACTACGGAACTATGGGACAGAGCTACAGTCAGGCTGGATCCCTGGCCTACAGAGGCAAAGACACAAGGGACTATGTGATTGAGAGGCTGAGAACCCGAGAGACACTTGTCTGCTGACTGAGGTGACCAATGACTGTGTCCTTACTGTTTGCTGACCATGACTTGGGTAGCCTATTAACTTTAATATTGTCTGTCAGTTCTGAATGGCCATTGCAATGATCGATCACATCTGACATGGAAAAAGAGTGGCATGGGAGGAATGGTTGGTGTCAGATCAGGGTAAAAAAAGATAAAGGCATGCCTGAGTCCTGCCTTGTGGCAATAGGGAAGCCAGAGGAGGTCAGGTATGGCCAGCCACCCACAGC
>NW_022106260.1:0-953 GCF_000313985.2 Echinops telfairi | reverse complement strand
CAGGGTGGCTGTGGCAGAACTGTCACCGTGAATGAGGAGGGTTGTGATAAATGGGGCATAGTGTGTTCAGGGCGTGGAGACAGATGCTGGTTCTGGCATGTGGCCAGGGGAGGAGAGTAGTCAGAGGTTGTCTGAGATAGGCAGACAATGGTAGTGATGCTGCTCAGCAGTTCCAAGGTCTTCAGATATGGAATATGAGAGAGAACAGAGAGAATGCAAACTTTCCATCTTAAAGAAGTTCAAGATCTCAAGGGTGTGTTTAGAAATATCAGTGGAAAATGGCCAATCATTGTCTGAAAGTAACTCTTTGGCCCCCATGTCCAAGTATTGAAAGGCATGCTTGAAGCAGCCAGGAGGGGGAAGGACCACGCACTTGAGCAGCCATAAGACTGCAATGAGTCTTGACTCAAATGTTACAGCCAGATTTCCTTCTTGTTCATCTGAGGCAGAGGGAAGTCGGTGTGCTTTCCAGACCATTGGCATGCCATGGAGGTTTGATCAGAAGTGTATGTCCGAGGCCGCCACTTAGAGTACATAGACCTTTATGTACTAGGAGCCCACTTGTTTTGATGCCTTTAAAGGCCCATGCTTGTTGAGTTCATTGTGACTCAGAATAACCTGTAAGTCAGAGTAGGATGTCCTCATTGTGTGTCCAAGGCTAGAATCTTAAGGAGACAGGCTGTCATAGCTTTCAGCCATGGAGCAGCTACTGGATTTGAAACATTGACCTTTTGGTGAGCAACCAAATGTGTGCATAAACACTGCCCTCATAGGACTCTCCTGGCATAGAAAGCCTTAAAGCCTCCTCCCCCACCCCCACCCCCAACCGTTGCAGGGCCATCTCTGTGTCAGATAGGGGATGAGGTCAGTAGGCAGTTGAGGTAGTTACAAAATCTGGCGTCAATTTGGGACTTGAGAGGATTAAGAGTGAAGGGATGGAGTCTGGTCTGTCA
>NW_022106259.1:3048-3936 GCF_000313985.2 Echinops telfairi | reverse complement strand
ACAATTATTCTCAAGCTAAGTCTGGCATATATTTTGGGGAGACAACTTAAGAGAAATCCCTCTGTTCCCCACAACATGAAATCTTTATTTTGGACTTTTAGCTTCTAAAACTGCAAGACATTAAATTCTACTATTTTTATCTGCCAAGTTAGTTATAATTTGTTCTGGCAACCATAGGAATCAAATGCTGCTGGGCACCTGAAGCAGTGATAGCCATTCAATGTATTCGCCAGCTCCACATGATCTGACTGACTAAAACCAAATGACTAAATCCATGTGATATTCTTCTAATAAATGGAAATCAAGGAGATGATACAACACTTAGGAATGGAACTTAAACTGAAAGATAAGTAGGCACGGAAACCAATAGATCTGAGACCACAAGTCATTTTTACGAAGAGTAAAAAGCCAGCACTGTGCAGAAGCTACAAATTGAACACATGCCCCAGGCTCTGGGGTACAAGAAGACAGTTGTAAGACAAGAAAAATAAGTCATTGCACAAGTAGTAGCTGTGACACGTAAATGACACATGCTAGAGAGAGAGCGTGTGACTGGGGATTTGTCCTGCTACTACACTTCTTACAGTCATGTTGTTAGGGATTTTCTTAAAATATGTTGGACTTAATCTGACAATTAAACTGACATGATGTAGATTTCTTTGAGTAACACAATGATATTCCTCTGCAATAGTTGCTAATAGTTTATGCTTCATTCTCTAAAATTAATGAATATAAACATTTTATATGTTTTATTGTAGGCAAAAAGATCCAAGATGCATGTTCTGTTTTCATAGTAGAGTTGATCCTGGGAATGCTATTCCTAACTTTGTTTCAGAGAGGAAGTAACTTGGCTGCCGTTCAGGTCATGAGCAGACACATTTAGTAAGG
>NW_022106259.1:0-1191 GCF_000313985.2 Echinops telfairi | reverse complement strand
TAAAAATAGCAGTGTTTTGTACCTCCCGTAGGAAATGAGTATAAAACTTCAAAGGGAAACTATGTTAGACTATTTTGTTTATGCTTTGCATGGAAGAAGAAAACATGATCTCTTCTGATCGATCTCCATACACATACTTAGCGATCAATTGTTGTTAGGGGCCAGTGAGTTGGTCCTGATTCAGAGGAACCCGGGGCACCACAGAATGACACATGATTCTTCTTATATTTGAGCCCCTTGTTGCAGCCACTATGTCAATCCACCATGTTCGAGGGGCTTCCTCTTTTTCATGACCCTTCTATTTTATCAGGCATGATGTCCCTCTCCAGAGAAGACCCCTCCTCATGACATGTCCTGATGACATATATATATGAGACCAAGTTTTGCTATCCTTGCCTCTAAGGAGTATGCTAGCTGCACTTCCTCCAAGAGAGATTTCTTTGTTCTTTTCCAAGTCAAGGGAAATTTAAATATTATTTTACTTGCACTATATATTATTTTTTCAAAGTTAGAGTATGTATCATCTTATAGTTCTTTCATCCAATCAATATTGTATCATTTCTCTGTCTTAAAACTTTCCTTTGCATCTGCTCTGTCTAACACCTAGGTATAAACTGTATGCACATTTTTCAAACCAAAACAAACAAACAAACAAAAACATACAGTAAAATTTTAAAGTAAATGACAGACTATACATATGTTACACAAATAAATGCCTAATACATGATTTTTTCAACTCTGCCTTTCATCCAAGGTATTTCAATAAGCATGCAATCCTAATGATTTTATATTTTGCTGTAAAAAGTAGCAAAATATGCTTATGAAAATACTTGGGTCAGGGACTGCTTAGCATATGTATATTTTCCCATTAAAATATTATAAATACTCATAGGTCTCTTCCTATTGAATGGAAATATAATTTATAACTCATGCTTTATACTGAATATGATTTAGAAATTTTATGTAATTACATATTTAAAGATGTTAAGTTAAATTATTTTTAAGTAAATGAGTTATTCAAGAAAATATTTTTCAAGTGTTATTTTCAAACATTGAAAATAAAATATTTCACTATGACATATATCTCAGGAAAAATAAATAAACATGACCCATGTAATTTTAGCTCACATATTCAAACTCTAAATATTAATGCAATATGTTCAAATAGTTTGTTTTAAAATAGAATATTTT
>NW_022106258.1:2973-3993 GCF_000313985.2 Echinops telfairi | reverse complement strand
TGGCCTTCCTCCCCCGATCCCCAGCCCTGCCATCCAACATTGATGCACATGTTTGGACCTAGTGTCTCAAGGTCAAGTTTGCATCTCACCGGAGTGCATCCATACCTTAAGTGATCAGACAAGTATTATTCTCGGTGTTGTACAAGCAGAGATAGTGTGATGTATGAACACCCCAAACCCTTCAATCTAGTGGGGAAGAGAGAAACGCGTAAGTGAAAGTTTGGCATGACCAACAGTGGTGAGTGCTGAGAAGGAGAGTTACACAGCAGACAGGGAGGCCGTCTTGTGGAAGAGCGTGTCGATTAAACTGTTTTCATTCAAGTGCAGCAAATATCTGCATGTGACTAGTTTTAAGCTCCTTGATACATCCACTTCCCCCTCCAACTATCTATATATATACACACATACACATATATGTGTATATATATACACATATGTATATATATACAAGCTCTAGTAGAATGTAGGTTATTTATACCTGCTTTTCTTTTTCATCTAAACCTAAAATGTTCCATCTACACTAAATAAATAGAGCCCTAGCTATAGAAGAGTTGTATGAGCCCCTAATAAAACGATTAAAAAATAAGTAAATAAATTTCATTATCAAAAAAAAAGGAGAGATGGTTGAAGAGACTTGTGAGGACTGCAGAAATATACTCTTCTTTGAAATGACTCTCATCATTTCAAATGATGTTTCAAAATAATATTTACAAAAATGTGGCTAAAAACACAACTTTATTTGTTGAGTACAGAGTACGATCCTGTTGAAGACTCTGTGGAGGGGAGGCAAACCCAAGCACGCGTGGGGCAAACAATGGAAGCGCGGTGCGCACGCGCCCGAGTTGGTGAGAGAAGGGGAGCTGGCCCGATGGGTCAATGACAGGGCTCCATTCTAAAGCCCGAACACCTTCCTTTTTAATTAATCCCCAAGAAGTAAGCGCTGAAAGGCCTTTCATAAGCGATACACACAATTTGTATGTATCTTGCATGTAAACATACACTTCGTATGGACTTAATCAC
>NW_022106258.1:0-1151 GCF_000313985.2 Echinops telfairi | reverse complement strand
TACACTATGACCCTAGACTGGGACGCTCATTTATAATAATCTCAACAATTCTCATCGACGAGCTTTGACCCATTAATTCCCCGGTAGGTGACTCTGCTGGGTCTAACCAGGACTCCGTGGTTCGGCCGACAGGTAAAGTAGCGCTTGTCACCCACGGCGCCATCGTTTCTCCCCTTGGCACTTCGAAGCTCAAGTCCGAGCCAGATGCCTGACGCAAAGTCTGTGGGGCCCACGTACCTAACGGTGCCCATCTCATTAGAGCTGGCGAGGAGGACCTGAGCCCCCTCCGGCAGCTTCACGGCCCCTTCCACCGCGGTCGCCGTGCTGCTCCAACTACGGCGCAGGGCAGGCCTGGATCTGTGCGGGGGAGAGGAAGGGAAAGGCTTAGCCCGCGAAAGCCGTGCCAGGCGGTTTGCCCACCGCCAGACTCCGAATGCGTCCTTCCAACTCAGAACAGAGAACCCGTGGGGCCCTTACTTTGACTTCCTGACAGTTCTCCGCCACCCTGTCCCTCGGAGTGATGTTGCCCAAGTTTTTCTCACTTGACTTCCGTGGTCGGATTTTCAAGGTTTCCCTAGCGATTCCTGAACAAGCACCGCACGCGGTCATTAAATAACGGCTAGACAAATACACCGGCCGCGTAACCATGACCGAGACCATAGAATAAAGCATTATAGCTGGTTCATTTGAAGACGTGCTTCTTCACACGAAAACCATGTTTGGAAACCGTTCACCCACCAGGGTCTGTAACGAACTCCGGTCACTCTTAGGGCACATGAACTATCCTCTCGACCACTGAGACAAAAAGGGTTCGCGTTGACTGAGTGAACAGTCGTGGTGGAGCGCTCAGCTGCTAACCAGAGCATTGGCAGTTCGAACCCACCCGGGGCTCCACAAGAGAAGGACCTGGAAGTCTGACCCTGCACAGACTGCACCCTCAGAACCCCAAGTGCTGCTGTCTCATGGGGTCCCTTGAGTGCATCCGCTCCAAGAGCGGCCGGGAGCAGGAGTCCCCCCACTCCTCTCTACAACAAAACATCACTGAGAATGTGCCTCGGAGCACTTGCCAATAATCCGACCTTGTAACTGAACGATCCGGGTCCCCAAAGGACCTCACCCAAGGCCTTAGCAGCAGTCCTGTTGCCAAGCTC
>NW_022106257.1:2932-3933 GCF_000313985.2 Echinops telfairi | reverse complement strand
ATGTGTATGTTCCCCTTCCTTCCTCTTGATATGAGGTCCCCATCAATATCTCTTTCACTGTGGTAAGAATGTCTGTTGGTTTGGGGCTACCTCAGCACATTTTTGCATGGCAGCACCATGTGGTCATCTTCCTGTTCCCTGATCTGGAAAATCTGATCCCAATAAGTGAGCCCTCCTGTGTCACAGTGCTTCTCAAGATACACCGTTAGAGAGGAGAGGGTGTGGTTTATGAGAACAAGCTGGGCTCCCTACTGGGTTGTTTGGCAGACTTGGTTAATGGTTGCGTGACCTGAAAGCTTTTGTTTGTCTTCATCTTGTTTATCATACAGTAGTGGGTTCACACAAGATTTGTTGCTTTGTGATTGACTAATTTCACTCAGCATGATGATCTCCAGATCCCCTCATGTTGTGAGATGTTTCATTATCTCATCACTTTTTTAGGGATGCATACTATTCCATTGGCTGTGGCTATATCTACAGTTTATTGTTTGTTTGTTTTATCCATTCTTCTACTGGTAGGGCTTTGGGCATTTTCCAACTTCCTCTATTGTGTGCTGTGCTGCAGTGAACATGGAGGAGCATACCTCTGCTCGTGCTGTCTCTTCTTTCTTTGAGTTACATGTTAGGCAATCGTGTTGCTGAATCATATGATAGTCTATTGACAGTTGTTTTAGGAATCACCCATATCTCATTCTAGTGCTTGTATGTATTTACAAGCCCAGCAACAGTGTTCCAATCTCTCCACATCCTGACCAGCATTTTAAATGCTCTGGTTTTTATTGTTTTTGTTGTTGTTGCTGTGTTTGTCTTTTAGTTAGGCTATGATTGTGAATGTAAAATGGTTTCTCATCATTGTTTTGATTTGCATCTCCCAAATGACTAGTGAACACGAGCGTTTCTTCATGTCCTTGTCAGCCATTTGGGTAGCATCCTCTGTGAATTGTCTATTCAGGTATTTTGCTCGCGTTTTAAGAGAGTTATTTGGTCTTTTGTTTTTTTTT
>NW_022106257.1:0-925 GCF_000313985.2 Echinops telfairi | reverse complement strand
GATTCCATCTTGCTTGGCTCCACAATCAATGCTCATGAAGCAGCAGTCAAGAGATCAAAAGATGTATTGCATTAGGCAAATCTGCTGCATGAGACCCTTTTAGACATTAGAAAATTAAGGATGTTACTTTGAGGTCTAAGGTGTACCTGACCCAAACCATGGTGTTTTCCATTGCTTCATATGCATATGAAAGTTGGACATTGGAATCAGAAGACCAAATTTAAAATGATGCATTGAATTGTGGTGATGTTGATGACTATTGAAGATACCGTGCCTGCTAAGAGGACAAGCAGTTCTGTCCTGGAAGAGTGCCCAGAGTGCCCCATTGAGGAAAGGATATCAAGTCTTACGTTCTTTGCACATGTTGTCAGGGAAGACTAGAGCCCTGGAGAAAAACAGTGTGCTTGGTAAAGTGGAGGTTGAGTAAAGCACAAGAAATTCCTCAACCAGATGCTTTGATACCATAGCTGCAACAACGGACTGATACATAGGAACAATTGTACGGATGGCACAGGACTGTGCAGTGTTTTGTGCTGTTGTGCAGGGGGTTGCTTTGGGGCAGAGCTGACTCTCTGGCATCTAACAGCAGCAACTGCTTTCGGTGATAGTTATGGAAGCTCTAATGTTCTCCCATTAAAATATAAATTACGTACAAAATTTAGCATTTGGATACTATGCACTCCTGTGGTCTAAGTTATCACCAGGTCAAGGCAAAAAGACCAGATATAAATATAGTCAAATGCAAGGAAATTGACAATTTTCTTGTATCCACTCCCATAAATACCCATTTCTGTCTTTACAGATGCTTTTACCTCCCTTAAATGCTTTTGTAATAATTCACATTTATTTTTTTCTTTTGTGTTAGTCTGGGTACTTTAGAGAAACAAATACACAGAAACTCATATGTATAAGAGAAAGTTTATAT
>NW_022106256.1:3188-3993 GCF_000313985.2 Echinops telfairi | reverse complement strand
AGCTGCGACCTAATTGAAAGGCTAAATTCCACCCCTTCACTCTTAAGTCTCAAATTGACAACAGATTATGTAACTACCACATCAGGTGAGTTACCAGGTAAATTAGATGACTTCAAATATACATTCAGGCCATAAAACATAAAAAAATTTAATGACCATGCATTATGAGACCGAATCTTCCCAGGAAGCATTTTCCACAAGTAAAATTTGCATAGTTTCAACATAATCCCATTCAAATTCCAACATCTTTCTTTGCTGAAATGAAAAAAATGGGCAAATATTAAGATGTCATAGTTTATTGGATACCAGAGGTGGGAAGAAGGGTTGGAGAAGAAGACATTATATAGGGGGCACTGAGTTTCTATTAAAAAAATAAGGGAATATTTTAGAAACAGGTAATAGTGATGGCTATGTAATGTGAAAAAATTAATGTCACTTAGTGTTGGAAAAAAAGAGCCTTTTCAAGTTTTACTTAACAATGCTCTAAACAAACTGATTACTTTAGTAAGTACCCAACCTTTATTTTTCATGCTTAAATAAAGCCAAAATCTTAGAACAAAAATGTTTAACTCATTTTACTTTTGTTAGAGGTGAATATTATTCTAAGAATGATGGTAATAAAATTAAATAGTCATCATTCCTTAAATGTTACTATAATTTAAAGGAGTGCCAGTGGTGCTGTGAGATAAGCATCAGGATGCTAACTATGAGCTTAGTATCACCAGCCCACCAGCCACTCTGTGGGAAAAAAAGATGAGCAGTCTGTGCCCATATGGATTTACAGTCTACCCTATATAGGGTAATT
>NW_022106256.1:0-995 GCF_000313985.2 Echinops telfairi | reverse complement strand
TAGCACTGCAATCAGTACTTTCCAATTTTAAGAGAAAGTATTTTTGTACCAGAAACTAACCCAAAAATTCTATACTGAAAGTATATTACTTTAAGGCCAAAATACTGTGGTATCAACTAATCACACTGTGGGATTTTAATGATTAATCTTGGTAAATAACTAAGTTTAACTCTCTAAAACCATCTCCCTACATTCCCTCTAATACTGTCTATATTAGTGACTAAAGTCATGCTGACCTGTGCGCATACCAATCAAACACTCATATCAGGGTCTTTTTGCTTACCTCTCCCTGACCAAATGTAATTCTGAGACAGCAAAGATTTTGTTTTATTCACTGCTATATTCTCAGTGCTAAGTACAGTATCTGCTATAAAACATATTCAGTCAAATGAGTAAATGAATCAAAGAATCAGCAGAAATGATTCATATTTATTTGTATACCTGAGGATCAGAGTCATTAAGTTTTATATTTTGTGAAATTCACAGAGCTTATAAATCTTATGACCACATTAATTTTGTCTCCAAATAACTGAATGGTAAGACGCCCATCCCAGGTACAGCGGGCTGTAGCCAGTGAAGGAAGATTGGGTGGAGAAGCAGAGAGAACTACACTCAGAAAGCTGTTGACGTTTCAAAAAACTCCTGGACAGAGATAGTGCCAATGGGTTATTGTGCAGATATTGTTTACTTGTCTAATAAGCATTCCATTTATATCTCTGTTAAAAGAAAATGTATCCTTCCTTGGAGAAGAAAAATTGTCCCTAGAACAACTGACTCTTACCAGTAATAGATCTTAGCTCTGCCACTTGAAAGGATAAAAAAAACCACAGTGAATGACAGTTGCTATAGAAAGAATGTTTAAATTGGAAGTACTACTGGGACCAAGCCTCCACTCCACTACTTTACATGGCAGATAGAAGGAAACAGCCTGCTTATTCAACAAATATTTATTATGCACCTATTATAAAGAAGTTACTTCATTCACTTCAAACTGC
>NW_022106255.1:2678-3940 GCF_000313985.2 Echinops telfairi | reverse complement strand
TTGTGCTCGATAGCACTGACCATGGCTGACTTTTTAGAAGCGCCTGTAGAGTGACTTTGGATGGACTTGAACCTCCAATTTTTCAATTAGCAGCTAAATGCATGAACTGTTTGCACCCCCAGGACCTTATATTCTTGTGAAAAAATTAATATACCTACATTTTCATAAATTATCAAATATCCTCTACCATTGTTCTAACTCAAAGCAACCCTACTGAGCAGAGTAGAATTGTTGCCTAGGGCTTTTGAAGCTATCCATCTTTTTTGGAGCGTGGGGGGAGAAAGTCTCCTCTCTCTCTCTCTAGGAGCCGCTGGTGAGCTCAAGCCACTGGCCTGAGGGTTAGTGGTCCAACACGACATCTGCTACTTACATATAAAGAACTAAAACTCTTGATTTTATGCCTGTTTGTTTAACCCAAGCGTACACAACACACTTCCAAGAAGACAAAATGTCCAAATCTAAATCTTGCCTCTGTGACCTTTGCCTCCCTTGAGGAAGTGACTTCTTCTTGATTCACCTCCACTTGCCAATTGGCAGCCACGCTCTAGGTGTAGCCTTTGCCTCTCTCCCTTGGCAGCCTTTTGTGGTTTCCAATAACACTTCTTAACTCCAAAATCTGAAGTTCCAATCCTGACTCCCAGGTAATTAATCTTCTACTAAAAAGTTAATGTCCATCCCGACTTTTCACTCTCCTTCTAGTATATTCATCCAATTCTTCTTACCAAGTGCCAAGACTTTTACAATCTTAAACTGCTCCCACTGACTGTAGTGTCTTTGCCTTTAAATCCATTCCTCTTCCTGGAACTAGTTAAAATGTCTAAATAATACTTTTTGGGGTGGGGCACAGAGTACCCTATTACTTCATTGAAAGAAATGGCTCAGATAAAAGAACTTAAGTGGATGATTTGGTCTAACCTACAGAAAAGGTCCCAAGCCCCTGTGGCGAAGTGGTCAAGTGCTCGCTGCTAACTGGGAGGTCCGCAGTTCTAACCAGTGGCTCTGAGGAGGAAAAGGTAGCAGTCTACTTCTGTAAATATTTACAGCCTTAGAAACCCCATGGGGCAGTTGTACCATCGCCTATATGATTACTATGGGTTAGGATCCACTCAAGAGCAACGAGTGCTATAGTAAAAAGTCATGGTAAACCCAGTAGGCACTGACTTCCTTGGCGACCAGGGAAGTCAGTCTCATGGCTGAACCTTAGCTCTCAGTGTCACAGGCTCCTTGGGTGTGCTTGTCGGCGAGACGCTCTGCCATGCCAG
>NW_022106255.1:0-1031 GCF_000313985.2 Echinops telfairi | reverse complement strand
GGAGAAAAATACGTACTTAGAAGGACGGCTAGGAGGACTGTCCTTAAAGTATTTTTGGCAAATTCTGTGGTACCCCAGCCTGTCCAGGTGACAAGCAAAATTTATTTTAGGTTCAAAGGGACAGTGACTTCAAAGTACTCTGCTGGCCCATTTCTTCCTGGAGAACTTCCATAGACCAGTCTGCCTTCTGATCACAGTGTATCACTAGCCACTTCCTTCCCAACATGACTCACTACGACATTTTTCTTACATTTATTCTTACTTAAGTACGTCTGTGGGAGGAGCCTGCCACAAAAGGGTTTAGTCATAGCTTAGAGATCGGAGCCATCAAATGTACTTAAGCATTCAAAAATGAAAATGTTTTCAAGGTCAAAACGTTGCTATACTTGGAAAGAAAAACCCTCCCACACAATGGAGACCAATGTTTCTCAAAGTTCGATCCGCAGACATGCTGCTTGTTGAAAGTACACCGCCCAAGGACTGCGGGATCGGGAAAGCACCGAAGTGTACATTTTTGAACAACCTCTGCAGCAGATTCTTAATCGTTAAGGTGAAGAACAAGAATTGATCTTGGCTTCTGATTTAAGAAGACCCAAAGTTTCCCGGTACTGCGAGACTGATTTCTCCTCGAGTCGATTGAGAAGGTGGACCCACAGACATCACCCTCACTGTGGCAGCACAGGCTCCGCGTGGCCTCTTCTTTGGTGACAAACCAACAACGGAGTCTGTCTGAACTCTGTCTTGTATGGTCTGTTCCCTTCAGCATTTTGATTGACAGATGTGCTTGAACAGCATAAACATCAGGTGTAGCCCAAATCAACCTTCTACCTCGCTCAGTTTTCCTAGACATCTTGTGAGAAGCTTGAAGTTTTCAGTGTGCCGTGGCACAGAGGTTAATAACTAGGGTTCTCAAACACAGGTTCGATAGGGCATCTTCCTACATAACAGTACTTCCTTGAGATGCAAAATGTATCAATGTGACGAGAACCTCTGAAGGTCTTTACTACGCATGCCTCTAATACAGTGACAAT
>NW_022106254.1:2692-3995 GCF_000313985.2 Echinops telfairi | reverse complement strand
TCTTTATCTGTAACCAAGTTTGGCCTCAATACCAATTGGACAATGAGTCATGCTAGCCAGAAAATAGCACTTTTGATTTTAACGTTTCCCGTAACCTCAACAATTTTTGTCAACAAACTCACAAATAATCAGAAGTCCCATATGTTTAGGCCTTTTTCTTTCTTCACTCCTGTCCCTCTCTACTACCCATCACCCTGCTCAAGGTCTCTCAGCCAAACACTCTCTTCATCAGGCCCAGACAGTACTCCCCTTCCGTCTTTCTCCGGACCCCCTGACTCCTTATCCGACCGAGTAAGGCCTCCTCCATATTCTGGGTACCCCTCACCATCACGTCCTCCGCTACCCCCTCAACTCCCAAAGGCTGAGGCACTGTGCCTCGGACACCCGCCTCCTCCCCTTCTGACTCCCCGGAGTCTCTCCCTCTCTCCCCTTCCCGGCTCCCTCCCTGCCCAGCCTCCTCTGAGCCAACACTAGCAGCCTCTGACAGACCTCTCCCAGATGGGGAAGCAGAGCACAAATCCATGGTGGACACCCTGAGACCAGCAGGAGGGAGGGGCCAGAAGCTCTAGGAAGTAACAACTTTAATCGCCCCACTTTTGATTTCAATATCCTCTGAAATCTCAATTTCTGCCAGTAAACTCACAAATAGTCTTAGATTCCGTATGTTTAGGCCTCCTTTCCTCTGAGCTCCTGTACCTTTCTCTGTATTTTCTGCTTCCCTTCCCAAGTTCTCTTGACAAAGAAAATTCCTCCTCTCCTGCTTCTGCCCCCCCCCTCTGGTGTCTGCCGTTTTGGACCTGCCTGAACACCTTGTCTCCCCTCCTACTCACCCCTCTCCCTATTCTGGCCACCCGGAGCCCCCCACGTCTTCTCCTGATCTACCTGCCTCGCTAGAGGAACCTGAGTCTGCACTAACTGCCTGGCCAGTTAGCAAGCACATGCGCCTGCAGCATCCCCCTTGTCCTTTGTCCACTCTGGAAAGTGGCCGGGGCTGAGAGAGTGGTCCGGTTTATGTTCCCTTCTCTCTCACTGATTTATCTCAAATTGAAAGGCGTTTAGGCTCCTTTATAATGATCCCACCACCTACATTAAGGAGTTTCGATATTCAACTCAAGCTTATGATTTGTTTTGGCATCCTTCCCTCCACCCTAACCGCAGATAAGGGGGAGCGCATTTTTCTCCCTGCTCAGCAGCACTCCAGCCAGGTTCATTTGACCGACCCTGACCTAGGTGGTTCCCAGAAAAAACCTGATTAAAGTTATCAAATTAACAATCAAGCAAGTAGGGACAGATGTGCCTGCCG
>NW_022106254.1:0-1296 GCF_000313985.2 Echinops telfairi | reverse complement strand
TCAGCTGCTATCTGTTTAAGCCTGTGTCCCACCCCACCATTCAGAATTTAAGTCAAAGCTGCCTTTAACAAACTCCAACACGCCCTCCATCACCCCCACCCCTGCGTCTGCCAAACCCTGCCAAACCTTTTTTACTCTACACAGGCAAAAAGCAAGGTATAGCAGTCGGAGTCCTGGCTCAGCCCCTGGGGCCCACTCTATCCCCTACAGCTTGTCTGTCTAAGCAACTGGACATGACAGTCAGGGTTGGCAACCCTGCCTCCAGGCCCTGGCAGCAGCCACCGCCCTCACTGAAAGAGCCCTAAAGTTACCCCAGGGAAAGCCTACCCCCACAGGCTGCAGGCCCTTCTCTCACACTGAGTCCTGTCTTTGCCGCCTCCAAGCCGCTTGCAGAAAATCTATCGCATGTTTGTCAAAAACCCTAACATAACTGTGCCAGGCTCCCTCTTTAAACCCAGCAACCCTCTTGCCTCAGCTCCTAGACTCGCTGGAACTTAGTGGTCAGTCTTGGCCCCAGGCATTTGAGGAACTAACCCTACCCCGTACCCAGACTCTGATCAACCATATCCTAATCCAGATCTATCTTTGTTTGTTGAAGGCAGTTCTGTCGCAGATGCCCAGGGGTCAACGGCAGGCTGCCTATGCTGTCCTCTCACTTAACAAGTCTGGAAAGCTACATGCCTCCCAATAAAAACACTTCTCAAAAAGCGAAACTTGTTGCTCGCACTTGAGCTCTCCATCTAGCTAAAGGAAAAAATGGCTAATATATATTCTGATTCTAATTACGCCTTCCTTATAGCTCACTGTCATGCCGCTGATGAGAGCACCATAGAACTTCCTTGCAAGACGTTGAGCCACTCAAAGAAACAAACACAAGGAACTCCACTTTAAAGAAAAAATAAAGTGTAACATTGGGGTCCATCAACAGCTGCTCCAAGAAGCCACCACAAAAATGTGGGGACCCCCGATAAGACTGGGCTGAGACCTGACCGACAGCCAAAAGCTAGCAAAGCACCTAAAGCGTGGAGAAACCCGGTAAGACTTGACTGGGACAGTGACTACGTCAAAGAGCCCGCCAAGCTGTCCATTTAAACCCGGGTAGACAGACTGACTTTTCAGAGAGCTAGGAACCAAGGAGACATCAACTCCTGCTCTCTCCAACTCTACCCGGGGTGAGTGCACCGATGAGGCAAGGCTGATTGGGACTATGGTGCTAGTATGGAATGCGTGAAGAGTGCTATTATTGTGCCCTTATGCTCATAGTTGTTTGCCCTTCGTAGTTTGAGTAATAGTTTA
>NW_022106253.1:2679-3995 GCF_000313985.2 Echinops telfairi | reverse complement strand
ACAAGACAACTTTCTCTGTCTCTGTTGTTGCTGTTCGGTGCTGTTGATACGGTTCCTACCCATAGCAACCCTATGCACAAAGAACTAAACACGAACCGGTCCTGCACCGTCCTCACAGTTGATCCTATGCTTGAGCCCATTCTTGCAACCACTGTGTCAATCCATCTCCACTTTTCCGCTGCCCCTCCACTTTACCAAGCCTGATGTCCTTCTCCAGGGACTGGTCTCTCCTGACAACACGTCCAATGTATGTAAGGGAAAGTCCTGGCACCCTGGCCTCTAAGAAGCACTCTGGCCTTAGGTACAAGACAGATCGATCTGTCTGTCAGCAGCCCATGGTATTTTCCATGTTCTGCTCCAGCACCACAATTCAAATACATCAGTTCATCCTCCGTCTTTTTCAACCTAGGTCCAACTTTCACATGCATATGGCGCAATAGGAAAAAACAACAACACATGGCTTAGTTCAGGTGCACTGCCATCCTCAAAGTAACATCCTTGCTTTTCAATACTCGTCTCTGATTGCTTGCCCGCTGCTTCCATGAGCATTGTGTACGCCATGCAGCCGTGTGATTTGGGTCTTCCTTAACATTGAGTCCTGATCCACACAGAAGGCTGCAACCTTCCCCATCAGCAGCAAGTGCTTCAAGTCCTTCTTACTCTCAGCAAGCAAGGTGTGGCATCTGCATATCACAGGTTGCTAATAAGCCTTCTTCGGATCCTGATGCCACACTCTTCTTCATATAAAACAGCTTCTCAGGTGATTTGCTTAGCAAATGATCTGTGTTACGCCGGAATGACTAGAAAAAAACAAATTCATTGACACTCATATATGTGTAAGAACGAGCTTTATATCAAGAACCTTTATATATCAGGAACACATCCCAGCCCAGTCCAACTCAAGTCGGTAAGTCCGACATTAGTCCGTAAGTCCCTCTTCAGATTCACACAGCCACATGCAATGATGCAGAATGCAGGAAGTCCCAGGCCAGTGGGTACAAGGTCATGTGGATCCAATGGTGCAGTTCATCACAGGGATCTATCTGGCTGCCCTCAGGGTCAGCCAGCAGGAAGGTGAAAGGCGGCGGGGGGCGGGGGGAGGGGATGGGGCCGGAGACAGAACATCCCCAGGATCCTCCTTATGAGAAGGCCATGTCCACAAGAGGGAACCATCAGGCTGTAACCACATTGACAGTCTAGACTCCACCCCTATGCTTCCATAGATCAAGTTGACATGAAATTATGTAGCTACCACACATACAGATTGAATAAGCATGGTGAGAGGATACAACCCTGTTGTACGCCTTTCCTGATTT
>NW_022106253.1:0-722 GCF_000313985.2 Echinops telfairi | reverse complement strand
GCCACCGCAGTACAACAAACTGACAGACAATTGGTGGTTATAAGAACTACCCAAATAATAAAATATCTCGGTACAAATCTTACCAGTGAAACAAAAGAGTTACATACAGAAAACTATAGAACACTTCTACAAGAAGCTGAAGGACATGCAAATGCTCCCAGATGTATGTGTGAGCAAGGTGTTTGTAATGTATGTGTGTGATATGTGCCTATATAATGTATGTGTGTGTGCCATATATGTATCATGTATGTGTGGGTCTGTACATCATATGTTTGTGATGTGTGTGTGCCATACGCATGTAATCTATGTGTATGATGCTCGTGTGCACCATGTGTATGTGGTGTGTGTGTGTGGCTGTGTGTAGTAATATATGTGTGTGATTCTCTGTGCCATATGTATGTAATATGTGTGGTGTGTACATCATGTCTATTTAATGTGTGTGAGCTGAGTGTGTGTGATGTATGTACAATGTACTTGTAATGTATGTGTGTTCTTGTGTTTGCCAGGTCTATGTACTATATGTGTAATGCATTTGTACACAATGTGTATGTAGTGTATATGTTGCCATGTGCTTGTAATGTATGTATGATGCATGCATACAAACATGTATGTGATATATGCGTTGCCATGTGTGTCATATATATGCATGAATGTATGTGATGTCTGTTTAATGCCTGTGTGCACTATGTGTATATAGTGTATGTGTGGTATGTGTTGTGTGC
>NW_022106252.1:2426-3923 GCF_000313985.2 Echinops telfairi | reverse complement strand
GTTTTTCCTTCTGCACTAGAACCTGCCCCTCTGCGTTCTAAAAATGCCCATTGCCTCTGTCCCATATGAAGGCAATAACCATCCCCAGACAAGCAATAGACCCAGACCTTGACGGGCCTCACCACCCTCTCCGGAAAGAAACATTGCTTCTGTCTACATCAAAACCCGAGAGGTAAAGTCAAAACAATTCACAAGTAGGACAGGATGGTCACTCACCAATAATACAACAAGAGCCCTCAATGGACACAGGGCAACAGCATGTCAGCTGAGGAAGACCAGCCCAGGACGCAACCCCTTTTGTCTCTGCAGTGCCCTGTCCTCCCCGTGGGCAGGCAGGAGAAGGTGTTCTCTGGGTGGCCCCTGAGGGGTCGAGCCACAAGAGAGAGGCCCAGTCCTGTCCACCAAAGCTAAGAACTGTCCCGCAGTCGGGCCTGAACAGCAATGGGATGGGCTGAGGTGATCATGCAATCCCAGTCCTGGAGGGATGCAAGCCCAACCAGGGCTTGTACGGGGTAGGAATCTTACAGAGGTGTTTGGACTAAAGCTGTTTTCAAACCTGCAAGTCTATGTTTGTGGGAACCGCGTTCTTGTTTTTCTCTTGTGTTCCTCCCCTGGAACCAAGACTCCGTTTTGTCTGGGTCATTCGGGGCAGGGAGTGGATAGATGGAACAGGGCGGTGCTTATCAGGAGATGTCTGAGGATGGAGGCCACAGGCCCCCATGCGCACATCCCTCAGCCTGATCACGAGCAGTCCCCGCCTGTGTGCATTCCTCCCAGCGGGCAGCCCAGGCCTCAGATGAGTCAGGAGCTGCCCCTGGGGGTGGGATCTCCTGGGACACAGTCTGGCGACCCACTCAAGGAGAGAGAGGACTTTCCACCCCCACCTGTAGGCAGCCAGACCTCAGCATCTGCTCTTCCTGGTGCCAGCCTCTCAGCAGAGCAGAGTCCTTTCACGGAAGGTGACATAAGGTGAAATCCACAGACTCCAGAGTGGGAAGACCTGGGTTGAAATGCCAGGTCCTCTACTTCCCAGCGGGGTGCACACGGACATCAAGACACCAATCACACTTGATCGAGATGGAATGGAGCAGGGTTTCAAGTGCTTCTCGTGCTTCCATTGACTGCATTTGTAAAATTACCTGATAGGGGGAAGCCGCGGCCATGAGACTGATCCTGACTCCTTGTGATGCTGAAGGACAGAGTAGAACTACCCCCTGGGTAGTTTTATAGGATCAGAAAGCCTCGTCTTTCTCCCAAGGAGCAGCTGATGGTTTTGAACTGCTGACTTTGCAGTGAGCAGCCTAACATGCCATCAGGGTTCCTTTTTAAATTGTAGTTACCCAATACATTCCATTTGCCAGATGGCAGGAGCAAGGCATGGGTGGGACTGAGTAATTGGTGGAAGCAGAGGTGCCCTGACTAGAGCGTTCACACTCCACCATCATTCTATCCTTCGCCCGTGTTCTATTCTGCCTGTAAGTCTCAGCAAGCCTCTCG
>NW_022106252.1:0-1143 GCF_000313985.2 Echinops telfairi | reverse complement strand
GAGCAAACGGGCCAGTCCTGGATGAAGCACAACTAGAATGCCCCGTGGTGGTATCAGGGTAGACCTGGAGAAGGACACCATTCCTGGGAAAACAGAGGGTCGGCAGAAAGACGAAGACCTCCGATGAGACAGCTTGATACAGTTCGGCTACCACAAGCTAGCGACGTTGCAACGATGGAGGCACGGAGAGGGGCGACATGCTGTTCTGTGGTGTGTGTGTGTGTGTGTGTGTGTGTGTGTGTGTCTGCAAGCAGCTGACTAGAGGGCAGTGAGTGGGCATGTCAGAAGATAGGGAGCGGGTGTAACAAAAAGCAGAGTGGAGCGGGATTAGCCAGCCAGCCAGGGAAGTCTAGGGCTGGAGGGAGCAGGGTGCCATTTTCAAAAGAAGGATCTGGGAGACGTCTCTGAGCAAAGGTCTCTCTCCCAACCCAGGAGGTGATGACGCAGGTCAAGCCCCTGAGGGCAGAGCCTTCCCTGCAGAAGGAGGCGCAAGGGCAAAGGGAGGGGTGGGCAAGGAGACCAGAGGAAGGAGCTGAGGTGGGAGAGGAGGCGACGATGAGCACAGGTCGTGAGGGAGGGCTTGTTCTTTGACTCCAGTGCGAGGGGGTAGGGGGATGCTGGGAGGTCTGGTGGAGGAATGACTGGCTCCAACCTCATGAAAGTGGAGGAACAGCTGGGAGACCCTATCTCCATCGTATCTCAACAAAATATAGCTACCGTGATAAGACATGGCTCTATGCAGCTGTCTTCCTTCTCAGATTAGGGAGTGGGTCCCCTGCTCAAATGAAAAGAAATGGACACGCCAGCCCCCTGCTGTCGTCAACTGCCGTCAAGTCCACGCCAACCCACGGCAGCCCCGTGTAGGTAAGGGCATGACGGCAGCCACTCCTGTGCCTTCTTCCCGGTCACTAGTATGTTGTGGTGGCCTCTCACTGACAGGCCCCCTTGTTTTCAAAGGCCCTCTGGTTTACCCACCGCCTTCTGCAGTGGTCAGTCCCCTCGATGGTGTGGTTGAAGGAAGCAGGTCCAAGTTTCAGACAAATTTCTGCGATCCATGGTGTTTTCACAGAGCACGTTCCAGAAACCAGCCATCAGGCCTGTCTTTCTAGTCAGCCTGATCACGAGCAGTCCCCGCCTGTGTGC
>NW_022106251.1:2308-3995 GCF_000313985.2 Echinops telfairi | reverse complement strand
GGAAGCTTGGCGGCTGCTCATATTTTAGGCTTCTCTTAAAGTGAACACAACTTTCATTTCGTCCTCATGGGCTCCAAAACCTTAGAGGAACAAAGCCCTCAGCGAAGAACTGGAAGAAAACATGAAGTCTTCCTCTTCATCCCCTACAGCATGGCCCCGTGCAAATACTGGATTCCTTCTCAACCAACGCTCTCGAGCCATACCATGCCTCTGACACGGAGCAGAAGCAACGCTCGCTCCTGTGTTCATTTCTGCCATCGTTATTCATAATCTCTGCTCATTGGTTTATTTGAAAGGAACTTGAAGATATTTTTATAGCTGTAAATCTTAAATTCTATTTTAAATAAAGCTTTTTCAAAAACGTCAAATGAACAAAAGTCTCATGCAAAGTAATATAGTTTGTTTTCCTCCATAGGTAAAAGAAGGTGTAAGTTGGGTGGATCCTTGAAATTACAGAAACTAGTTCTTCTTGGCCTCACTCTTGATTTTCGTTCTTCGTGTGTCGTTTATTCCTTAAGACACGGCTCCTTGCACGGACCATCTACGCAGACCTCTTCTTCTCTGTCCAGTCTCTCTTTAAGGCGTCCTTTAACCCAGTTGTATTTCTCCATACTCACTTCAAAGACAATGAACGGCAGGGCGTGTGTTAGGAAGGCTCATAAATGATGTCCTGTTCTTACTCAGCTATGGCATGGAAACGGAATTCAGAACCAGTAGATCTTGGTTCATAAAAAAGCTCTTGTGATCATTTTATCCAAGGCACAGCCTTGCTGGCTGTCATCAAAAAAAGAAATGATAATAACATATACTTCCAAATTTTAAGGACTAAAAGAGTCGATGCATAGGGAAATACTTTGTAGATTGCAAAGTGCTCATCTGTCACTCTTGGCCCAATAACTTTTCTGCGTGGCTGAGGAGTTAAATAGCTTATGCTGGGATGCAATTCCACCTCCCCAGCTTGAGTCAGGATGCCTGAGGTAGGTCAGTCACCAACGATTACGTCATCTCCAGAATCCTCTGGTAAGTTTCCTGCCTCCCATGTCTCTGTTTGCAGACTGTGTTTACATGTGCTTTTGTAGCCTATACTAAACTTGTCGTGAAATAATGACAGCAATAAAACTCCACTTGTGTGTATGGTAAGCAGAGGAGAGAGAGGTGGGGGAGGATGTAGGGGAGGGGGGAACAAGAAGACAAACAATTACAGATGATACAGCAGAGTTAAATAATTCTGCAGAGAGGGTCACTTTTTCTCAAGTAGTCCCATTCTTAGGAATGTTTGCCTTCAGCCCAAGAGATCGAAGACATAAAGCAGAAAAATGGGAACACTGCACAATGGAACCCCGTGCTAATATTAATGAACCCCAGCCTCCATCACCCCGAGACCAGAAAAACTAGAGGGTGCTCAGTTACCACAACTGACCACTCTGACAGGTGTCACAATAGGAGGTTGTAGAGAGGATGGGAGAAAAATGAACAACAAAATTCAAAATCATGAAATAGATCAGACTTGCTGGTCTGATAAGAGACTGATAAAATTTAAGTCAACGGCCCTTAGACTCCCTTTAAGCCTAAAATTGAACTCACTCCCATGGCTCAACGTTCAGTTTAACTGCTCAGGTCACTGAGGTGGACAATAACACCAGGGCGGTGCACATGCCTGAGAAGAATACAAGCTCTCTAGGGCAGC
>NW_022106251.1:0-1041 GCF_000313985.2 Echinops telfairi | reverse complement strand
AGTTCTCTCTCTTATAGGCAGTGGTGGGATCCAGCAGGTTCACACCAGTTTGGCAGAACGAATATGTAATATTTTTTTAAGAAATCATTTTATTGGGAACTCTAACAGATATTATAACAATACATAATTCAATTAGATCAAGTGTAAGTGTACAATTACTGCCATCATTTTCAAAACATTTCCTTTCTTCTTGAGCTCTTTCCTATCAGCTCCCCTTTATCCCCACCCTCCCCCACTGTAGCCCCCAGGAATCTGTACTCTTATATTATAAATAGCTATTAGCATTTATTTTTGCCATCTTACACCATCCACTATACGCATTCCCCTACAACTGTGTCATTCATTCCCCTCAAGTGGGGTTACACAGTCATCTTTGCTATCAGTTCCTCCTTCCCTCTTTTCCCCTCTCTTCCCATACCCCCAGGGAATCATTGCTCCCATTACTATTTCTGACAGGTTTATGTGTCTTGAATTTCATGCATCAAACCATCTTCATTATACAAATGAGTATTTTCAGGCCTAACAAGCTTAATGAGGTAAAACTGGGACCATAAGAGTAAGGGGAGGAAATATTAACTAGAGGATGGTTACATGTTTCATCAGTGCAATATGCACCCTGGATATATCTTCAGGGACTGTCCAAGTATCTTACAGGTGGGTTTTGAGTCTCCACTTTGTCTCCACTTCTTCATGTCAATTTGATTGCTTGTTTATGAATTTAGGATACCTATTCCCATCGACACCTCTTCATCACACAGGCTGGAGTGCTTCTTCCATGTGGACTTTGTTGCTTCCCTGCTAAATGGCCACTTGTTTAACTACAAGCCTTTAAGACCTCAGACACTCTATCTTTTGATAGCCTGGCACAATCAGCTTTCTTCACTACATTTGCTTATGCACCTGCTTTGTCTTCAGAGATCTTGTTGGGAAGGTGAGTATCATACAATGCCACATTATTAGAACTAACCATTCTTGTATGGAGGTAAGATTTAAGTACAGGCATAAAGTCTGTCTGCTTCCTTATTGTATTTACATATACAC
>NW_022106250.1:2517-3995 GCF_000313985.2 Echinops telfairi | reverse complement strand
GGGGGGGATTAATGAGCTGCAGATATATTGTTATGTAGCAGGAGTAGAATTGGGAAGAAGGAAATTTGTTAGGATGTTGTTATGGAAAGTCGAGGCAATAAAATTAGCATGTAGAAGTACAACTTGAGATAGCTGAAACAATAGAGAGGGTCACTGTGACCTCAACTGGGAAAGTGCACATCAAGTCATTGGAATTTTCCACTCTGTCGTATTCGGTGGCCACAGAAGTACCACCAATATTGATGCTGGATTGAATGATACATTTTCGTGAGTCTGGGAAACTCGGGCAGGTGTACCCTCCCTTACAGGGTTGCTTCTAGTGAGAATTGACTCAGTGGCAGTGAGGTAAACTCACAGACCCATACATAGTCTGCCAGTAATGAGAATCAACTAAGTTAATATGTATGTGTAAGTGTATAAAGTAAAAATAATACATAGAAGGGAATGAAGAATTCTTGGTATGGGTAAGACAGTTCACAGATTGATTAGTAGAGGAATATAAAGGAAAGAGAATCTCAGATTAGTTTGGAAAGGTGAATTCCAGTTCCATAAATAGACAAAAATAGAAAAATATTTTTCCAGCTGAGACAGTTGTAGTATAAAGAAAGCAAAAAGTTGTTGATACTGGCATAAAATTTGCTGGTGGGGTGAAAATTCAAAGAGAGAAAGTTGTGGCTAGATCCCAAGAGGGTCTTTCAGTGCTGAGAACATATTACGTACTTTAGGAATTAGAAAACTTTTTTACTTAAGAAAATTTTGACTTTTTTTTTATAAAAGAAAATATTAAAAGGTATCAGCATGAAATTTCTCCATTGAATGAATTTTCAAAAACCAAATGCTTCAACATTGCAGAAGCTTGCTTTATGTCTTTTCATTCACCATTTCTTCCCCTGAATCGAATCATATACTCTTGTTTGTTCATTTGTTTGTTTGTTTTACCCTGTGGCAGTTAGCGTTAGATTTTTCAACTCCGAGGCTTTGTTAATGTCATTATTGAATTTAACACAATTGATTTTTTTTTTTACATTCTGCCCCCACACTTTCAATGATTGTAAATAATGCTACCATCAATATACTGGAGCATTAATTTCTGGGACACATATACATTTCCAGTAGACATACTATAGAAGTTGAATTGTTTAATCAGAGAATATGTGTGATTCTAGATTTAACATAGTTTCAAGCAGTTTCCAAATATATTTATATGTATACCACTGATGTATAAGGGTTGTATTTTTCCCGTATTGGTAATATTGTATAATACCAATATCTTACATTTTAACCATTCCGATGGGCTTATTGTATCTTCATTCTGGTTTTAATTCACACTTCCCTGGTGATGAAATTGCGTACCCTTTTGTATGGATAGCTCTTTGTGAAATGTCTGAAACCCTGCCCCGTCTTACTGTTGTTATGCTCTGTCTTGCATTGATGTGGACACAGTTTACTGTATTGTGGCTGAGCCCTTTGTCAGACGG
>NW_022106250.1:0-1283 GCF_000313985.2 Echinops telfairi | reverse complement strand
TGCTTTTTTATGGCAACAAATCTCCAGGACTTTTCTTCCTTGGTGATAACCTGGATGGCTTCAAATAACCGACCTCTGAGATAACAATTAAGTGAAAAAAATATGTTCCACCCTGGTATTTTTAATTTACCAAAAGTAAACTAAAATTCAAGGCTATATGAAGAAGTATTGCTAGTCTGAGAATGATGAGGGCAATAAATGTACAAATGTGATTGACACACAATGGATGGATGTATGGATTGTGATAAGAGTTGTATGAACCCCCAATAAAATGATTTTTTTTTTTAATGAAAAGTATTGCTAGTAAGGTTCCAGTTCTACCTGCACGGGCTTATTTCAAAATGTGTTTTAAGCAGTGTCTCTGCACTCTGAATGGCTACAAAGTCTCCGTCTCCTTCCAAAACACACACACACACATCACTGTCGTCGTCAAGTTTTTACCAACGCAGCAACTTGATAAGACAGGGTGGAACTGCCCTGTGAGTTTCTCAGACTAATCTTTATGAAAGTGGAAATGTGACCATGGGGTTTTCAGCCCAACTTGTAACCCACTATGCTACCAGCCCTCCTTTACTTCGTCTCCTTAGGGTACAGTAAAAAAATGTAAGGTGCACTCAAAACACTGACTTTCCAGGGGATCTGCTGGGCCCGCTAAATTCAAGGCTTCTTGAGGTTAGTTCAGAAGGTTATGGTGATGATTTTCTGTGCTTTCAAGGGGGGTAATAATTATGATTGATTTTTCTCAAAGGTTACAGGATAGTCACAAGGTCTTTTTATGAAGATATATTAAGAAAATGGAAAAGCACATTAGTAAGGAGTAAGACCCTGATTTTTAAGTTAAGTTTTCTATGATTTTTTAGCAGTACTTGAGTAGTTTACTAATACAGCTTTTTGTAAATCTGTAGAGCTTTCACTGCTTGTACGCAGCAGTGTATCCTGTGTCTTAGGCAGATCCTAATTGTACATAAAGGCCTGCAACTCATGTTGCCATTTATTAGGGATGAGAACTAATCATCACTGTAGAGCTTCTAGAAGTGTACCACTATATTTTGCATTTATAATGCTCATGCAGAATGTTCTGTGTATGTAAGCCATGCCTAATCGTTTCTCCTTGAGGCTCATAATCCCTTGTTTCCATCATTATTCTGTAAACCTAAGTACCTGAATATGCGTATGATTTCATACCCCAGATCTTGAAAGCTTCTTATTGTCTGCTTTTCTAAATCTCTTTCACAGATTTGAAATTTACCTTTCTTCAAAGGGAAATCAATATTAAATTGGTT
>NW_022106249.1:2181-3996 GCF_000313985.2 Echinops telfairi | reverse complement strand
GCCCCTTCACTTCCCCAAGCAGGACGTCCTTCTCCAGGGACTGGTCGCGCCTGACCACACATCGGTCTCCCCATCCTTGCTCCTAAGGAGCGTGCAGGGTGTGCTGGTTCCGCTCTGTTTGCTCTGCCGGCGGCCGCCGCACTATCCATCTCCCCTCAACCCTGGTGAGAAATCCCTCCTCTCCTCCGTGTCCCAGGTCCCATGTGCACCTGCATAGGAGGTGACAGGAAATGCCACAGCATGGGTCAGGTGCACCTCTGTCCTCAAAGGGACATCCTGGCTCTTCAACACCCCAGAGGGGTCTTGTGCGGCAAAGGAGGGAGAAGGGTATTTACAGAGCAGCCGAGCATCTTTGCCATTCTGCCTACATGCTCGTCTTCCGGAGGATGGGTACATGCACTGCAGTCTGTGTGCCACAGCACACGGGACTCCGCAGTGGCTGAAAGAAGGGACCGGAGGTACGTGAGACCGTATGGATGCAGGTTTGAGAATGATGGAGACTCTGTGATATGACTTATATGAACATTTAAAAGACCGCAGAGCAACACTGTATCTTCTTATGGTGACCTGAGATGCCCTTGTGGACAAAGGAGGAGACATGCTGGTGACCCTGGAGAGGACGAGCCCCGGAGAGGGGAGGCCAGCAAAGGACGACGGGAAAGAGGGGCATGAGGGAGCTCAGTCTGCCCAGTCCCGCTGGCTTTCCTCACCGAGGTGAGAGCGAGCTCGGGAGCTGTGTGGCTGACTGGTGGCACGCCAATGGCAGTGGGATAGTGGGATCCCGGTCGGAGGACGACTCTCGCCCCACCTGTGGTGTGCAGATGACCCAGCCTCGCTGGCGGAAAGTGGGCAGGCATGGAAGTGCTTGTGATGAGGATGGGGGGCTGCAGCCTTCAGTGCGGATGGCAACTCTATGTCCCCCTGACAACGGGGCCAATAGGTTACATCCTGGTAAATGGAGAAAACGTTGACATTGTCAAGGACTTTGTCTTGCTCAGATCCGCAATCAAGGCTCGTGGAAGCAGCGGTCAAGAGATTAAAAGACGTATTGCCTTAGGTAATCCAGCTGCACAAGGTCTCTTTAGAGTTCTGAAGAGCAAGGATGTTACTCTGATGACTAAGGCTTGCGCCTGACCCATGGTCTCCTCCACTGTATCCCATGCACGTGAACGTTAGACATGGAACAAGGAAGATGGTGGACCAGTCGATGCTTCGAATTGTGGCGCTGGAGAAGAACACTGAAAGGACCATGCACTGCTGAATGGACAAGCTGATCTGCATCGGAAGAAATAAGACCAGAGTGATCCTTAAGAGGCAAGGATGGCGAGACTTCGTCTTCCATACTTTGGACATGTTGTCAGGAGAGACCAGTCTCCAGAGAAGGACATCGTGCTCGGTACAGCAGAGGGAAGGCACGAAAGAGGAAGGCCCTGGATGGGTTGGACGGATGCAGTGGCCGCACCAATGGGCTCAGGCAGAGGCACACTGGTGAGGATGGCACAGGACGGGGTGGTGTTTCCTTCTGCTGTGCACTGGGGTGCTATGGTCAGAACCGACTTGATGGCACCTGACAACAACAACAACAACAACAACAGTGGGACCTAGAGGAAACAGGCCACTGTGTGGCGGTCAGGATTTATTTGCGGTCATCAAGAGGAGAAGGAACATGAGGGTGCACTGGGGAAGCGCTTGGCTATTGTGTGAGTCCAGGTAGACTAGAGAAACAAATTCATTGGCACTCCTGTGCATGTGAGAGAACTTTATATCAAGGAGCAATTGTACATTAAGAAAACATCCCAGCCCAGTCCTGATCAA
>NW_022106249.1:0-1136 GCF_000313985.2 Echinops telfairi | reverse complement strand
TGCCCCTATACCAGCCGCGCTGGCTTCTTGACCTTCACGTGAACACCTCGGGTCTCTGACGTCCCTCTTCTTGTTCTCAGCACCCATGGCGCTCAGCTCCACCCGCTCTGTTCCAGGCGCCCTCCATGCCAGCCGGAGGAGGCGGTGCGAGCAGGTGCGAGCAGGAGCAGGGTCTGTGTCCTGGCGGTTTCCAGGAGCCTCCTATCTGGGGAGTTGGTGTCCTGCCAATAGCTCTAAGTGGATTTGACAGAGTTCCCAAATTCCCTCCTGGTTCTCCCTTGTCCTCGCTGCCCCCTCCCCCATCTACCTTAAATAAAGTCCCAGCCACATGTCAGGGGCTGCAGAAGCAGCTCCCACCGCAGCCCAGACAGCTCACCAGGGGTGTTAAAATAATTAAAACAGAAGAGGGAAACGGCGGGATTATTTTTAGACACTTGCCCAAGGTTTGCCTCTCTCTCTGAGTGCCCTTGGTTCCAGTCCTGCTAGATCACAGCGCTAACCCCTCCTCTCATTTCCACCCAGAAGCTCCAAAGCCCAGCAAACATGCTGAGCTGCCGACCACGACGCTGCTGGGGGCTCTCAAACAGAGCCGGGCCACGGGTCCCCATACCTGCCCCCAAGCACCAAGGAGCGGAAGGGGGACAGACGCACAGCGAGGAGATGGGCGTGGCCGGAGTGCCCATCACGGGGGCAGGGGGGCGGGGCAGAGAAGTGCACGTTGGTTCCACCCTCGCCCTGGGATGCCACCAACACCGAGGAATCGATCGAAGGAGAAGCAGCACCGACAAGGTGCAGCCGGAGGGCGTCAGTCAAACTCAAAAGGATAGACCGCGTCAGGGAAGCAATCCACAGAGGGTTTCCGTGGGTTCAGACACAGACTTGGCCATTCCCGGGCTGGGAGGGAAGCCACAGGCTAGGGGGTGGGTGGGTGTTACCTTGGGTGAAGGGGTGATGGTATTCTGGAAGACGGAGACAGGGCGGCAGGGAGGAAGATGACAATGAAGCAGGGTCTAGGGCGGACGGGTTTGAGATGGTGTGTATGTGATCGAATGGATGAAGCCCTGCCTAGGTCACCGTAAAGGTCGTCGCTTTGAAAGCAGCTGAGAATCAGAATCACAAGTTGCCCCCCCTCCCCT
>NW_022106248.1:2747-3955 GCF_000313985.2 Echinops telfairi | reverse complement strand
TTTTCTATATCCCTAGTCCCCCGTTATCCTTGTCATCTTTCTAGATGCCTACTGGTTTTATCAATGCCCTTCTTATCACTTTAAATATTGGACATTGATAATGTAGATTATCATGGTTGCAGAGTTCTCTTATATGACATTAGACACCATAATATAGGTGTTTTCCATTTATGATTACTGGTGATACCCCCATATTTTCCTTACATAATTTTTAAAAAACTTAAATGCATTCACCTGCTTATTTACACTTTATTTTACTGTATGAGGAAGTGTTCAATCACTTGAATCTTGATTATATTCCTCATCATATTAAGAATACTGCTCCCAGCTTGAATTGTCACTAGGTAAGATCAGCAAGGTTTCTGTCACCACACCAATTGAAAATGTTAACCAGAATATGTCAAAACCTCTAGGCCTAGCTTCATAAGCTGCTTAAAAATATGCCATTGCTAAAATGTATTTGTCACAGGCCAGTGTTGCTCCCTTTCATTTGCAAATTTTCTTTTATTTTGATGAATATTTACTGATTATATATGAGACAATGGTCTAGACATGAATGGTTTATAAATATCTGGTGTAGATTCTGATGTTGTCAGGTGGTATCAAGTCAGTTCCAGTTCTCGTGACCCTATGTATAACACAGTAAAACATTGTCTGGTCCAGCAGCATTCTTACAAACATTGTTGTGGTTGAGCCTGATACTGGAACCACAGTGTCAATCCATCTAATTGAGGGTCTTTCTAATTGTCACCAATTGTCAGTTTTACCAACCATGGTGCCCTTCTCAGGGACAGTCCTTGATAATATGCTGAGTGTTTGTGAGATAAAGTCTCCCTTTTAAGGATCACTATAACTTGTACTTATTGCAAGACAGATTTGTTCATTCTTTAGGCACCCATGGTATATTCAGTATTTTTCTGCAATACCATAATGCAATATATCCATCCAGTTTTTCTTATTATCACCTTTTTACTGTATGTGAGGTTATTGAAAATAACATGGCTTGGCTCAGGTGCACTCTACTTCTTAAAGTGACATCTTTGCTTTTTAACACTTTAAAAACTACATATAAATAAGTAGAAATTTAGTGATCCACTAGATTCTTTTCAATTTGCTATAATAGAAATTTCACACGTGGATAGCTTTAACAAAAAACCGTTTTCACAGCTTCTGGAAGCTAGAAGTCAGAGAAATCATGCTTTCAACTC
>NW_022106248.1:0-1242 GCF_000313985.2 Echinops telfairi | reverse complement strand
AGCTATTGAAATTTCTGAACCATTAGTATTTTTTAAAAGTAAAATAGTAACCGCACACAGAACTAAATTAAGAAAGACTTAAAGATATTTTCATTCAGTTAGGTCCATTTTCTGATGTTAGATAACATTCTCTTGAATATATTAACTTCATATATAATGTGTGAGTATGCTCCCCAAATCTTGTTTATACTTTTACCCCAAATTGGCTTTTGAATTTTTTCAAACAAACTAAAAGTAGATTGAATAATAGAACAACCTTATATTTGTCATGTAAGTTTTGGACACATTTGCTTCTCTAAATGCATAGAATTTTTGGGGGGCCACATAAGCCATTTGCAGACATGATGACATGTCACTTCAGTTCTCTTAAGAATAAGAGTATTTTCCAATATAACCATTTATCACACCAAGCAAATTCAAAATTTAATCATTTTATTGGGGGCTCGTGCAACTCATCACAATCCATACAAATATCCATTGCGTCAAACACATTTGTACATTTGTTGCCATCATCATTCTCAAAACATTTGCTTTCTACGTGAGCCCTTGGTATCAGCTCCTCATTTTTCCCCTCCCTCCCTCCTCCTCCCTCATGATTCCTTGATAATTTATAAATTATTATTATTTTGTCATGTCTTATCCTGTCCAATGTCTCATTTCTGTTGTCCATCCCCCAGGGAGGGGATTATATGTAGATCCTTGAAATCGGCTCCCCTTTTCTACCCCACCCACTCTCCACCCTCCTGGTATCACCACTCTCACCACTGGCCCAATGTCCATCTGCTACCTTAATACTGTAAATATATGCACATAGATCTATTTCCCCATCGTCATACATAAATATATTTACATATGTTCATGCCTTTATTTAGACCTCTATAAATGCCCTTTGCCTCCTAGTTCTCTCTTTTTACTTCTTTTACTTCTTGTCTCCCTGTCATGCTCAGCCTTCATTTGGGTTTCAGTTAATTCCTCTCGGTTACATTGCCCTTGATCAAGCCCTACCAGGCCTCTTACACCCTGCTTGCCACTGATTTTGGGTCACTTGTTGTTCCCTTGTCCCTGGGTTTGTTAACACCACTTCCTTTCCCCCACCATCTCCTCTCCCGTGTCTCCCCGAAACCTTCGGTCCTGTTGTTTTCTTCTCCAGATTGTTTATCCCGCATCTCTTATCTAGATAGACCTACAGAGATAATAATATGCGCAAAAAACAGGACAGGAAAACAAAGCAACAAAAGAAAA
>NW_022106247.1:2970-3997 GCF_000313985.2 Echinops telfairi | reverse complement strand
TATATTTTTAATAACTCAGAAAGGATTAAGTTGGGATCCAGCCGTCTCTGAAATGGTCTGATTAGAGCTTACAGTCTGAGGACCCTGGTTTGCAAAAGGCTATGGATAACTGAGACAGCCCAAAACCCTGCGTTTCAAAATCATCAGCCGCTCCATGTGAGAATCAAGGCTCCTACTCCCGTGAAGAGTTACCGTCTCAGAAACCCACATGAGCAGTTCTCCCCTGCCCTATAGGGGTGGGTCTCTATGCTGGCATCTACTGGATGGCAGTGAGTTTTAGAGATAATGGGTAGGTTAACATCAGTGGTTATAAATTTCGAAAAGTTGAGTTTGAAAATTTCGGATCGGCTTATACTCAAGTATATATGGTATTTTAATGCCCTCTTTAGTCTGATAAGTATTAATCTGGTAGGCATGGTTCTGCCACTGTCCATGAACATTTTTGAAAGTTTTGCCTTATTACCAACTCCCGTTTGTTTGTGTAAACAGTGCCGAGTCACTGAAGAGTTTAGTCTGAATAAGTCAACATTTCATACATTGCAGATTGTAGTCATCCTGTCCATGTATAATTTTCCTTTCTCAACTGTGTTTTAAACTCTATACCATTGGCTAAATTAATGACACTACCAACAGAATTACCTTATGCCCCAAGGAGATGATTAATAATGTCATCTAACATGTCTCTAAAGTGAACTAGGGACCTATATAAACCATAGATATATAGATATATATATGAAAATATGAATTTTATATATATATGAAAATAGATTATGGGCTCCCACTTAATTCTAGCACCAAAATAAGAGCAATTAGTTCTTATGACATTGCTCTGCTTGATGCTTGCCCTCATTAAAAGATAACTGAAGATATGGGTGCTAAAGCTAAGTGTAGCATAGAAACTAGATGGTGCCCAGCTATTAGAAAGAATAGCATTTGAGGTCTTACAGGGTTGTCTTAAAAAAAAAGCAGCCATCTAAGTGAGGCATCAACTAAGTCCACATAAAAGAAACACACCAGCCAGGGTGAT
>NW_022106247.1:0-1408 GCF_000313985.2 Echinops telfairi | reverse complement strand
GGTAGGTCAAAAATATAATCTTGGTGACAAAAACGAAGCTTGAAGGTCACATGGTGGAATTTTGCAAGACTGATGACTTCTTCGCTGCAAATACCTTTCAACCACCTGAACAGCAACAATACATGTGGACCTCACCAGAAGGGAGGCACAAGAATCAAATTGGCTGTACCGGTAGGAAGATTTGATGGTGAAGCTCATTGTCAGCAGTCAAAATAAGCCAGGAGACAGACACCTGTGGAACAGACTTAATTGTTGACATGCAAATTCAAGTTAAAGCTGAAGAAAATGAACTAAGCCTCTAAGAGTCAAAATACAAACCTGAGCCTTTTGCACCTGTGTTAGTGACCATTACAAGAACAAATCTGCTGCACTGAGCAACAATAACTAAAAACCAGACAAGCTGTGGGATGACATCAAAACCATCAAGCCTTAAGAAAGTAAAATGTGGTAAGAGGCAGAAAAGATAAAAGCAGATGTCAGAAGAAACCCTGAAATTTGATTTTAAATGTGAAATAGCTAACATAAATGGGAGAAATGCGGTGAAAGGGTTGAACAGAAAACTTCAAAGGGGAGCTCATAAAGACAAAGTAAAGCATTGTAATAAAATGTGCAAGACTTGGAGTTGGAAAACCAAAAGGAAATAACATACTCAACCTATCTTAAGCTGAAAAAATATGAAGAAAAAATGTAAGCCTCAAATTAAAACATTGAAGGATTTTATGGGCAAAATACTGAATGCTGTAAGAAATAACAAAAGAAGATGGAATACGCAGAACCACTGTCCCAAAAAGAATTTGGTCAACTTTCAACCATTTCAACAAGTCGCCCATGATCAAGAACATGATCAAGTATGGAAGGAAGCAGACCAAGCTGCATAGAGGGCATTAGTGAAGTCTCCAGGGGTTGATGGAATGTCAACTGAAATGTTTTAACAAATTGATGCAGCACTGGAAGCACTCACTAGTCTATACCAATAAATTTGGAAGCTAAGGTCAACAGTTCAAAACCACCAGTAGCTCCTAGGGAGAAAGATGAGGCTTTCTATTCTAGTAAGAATTACCATCCTGATCAGCAACATGAAAGAATTACAATCTCGAAAGCCCACAGGGGCAATTCTACTCTGTCCTATAGGGTCACTATGAGTCATAGTTGATTAAGTGCAGTGAGTTTGGGTGATGATGTTTTTGCTTTTAGTTTTGGCCAACCAACTGAATGAGCTCCATATTTGTGCCCATTCCAAAGAAAGGGGGCCCAGCAGAGTGCTCAAATTACAGAATATCATGACTATCACATGCAAGTAAAATTCTGGTGAAGATCATTTAAAGTTGGCTGCAGCAGTAAGTATATCAAGAGGGCGCTGCCAGAAATTCAAGCTGGATTCAGAGGAGGGTGTGGAAGGAGGTGTCGC
>NW_022106246.1:2661-3939 GCF_000313985.2 Echinops telfairi | reverse complement strand
GCATCTCCTCTAAAGCAGAGGCAGGTTGATGAACATAAGACTACTCACTACCAAAAAAAGACACCAAATGCCTGATGGGAACGTGAATCACATCAGGCTGTGCTGCTCTGGCCATGCCATTTACTGGACAAATCCACAGGGCTGCATGTGCGAGTGAGGCCTGGACCACCATGAGGCTCTGCAGCAGGTCTAGGCTCCTTTCTGACTAGCTCCCCCAAAGGTCGCAGTACAGTACAGACCCTTAGGGCTCTGGATTATGTCGTACCCTTTTCTTCCAATAGCTATTGTCTAGTTAAAAAAAAAAAAATGGTCCTGGCTCACAACTGGACCTGGCAAAGACTGAATGCCTGACCAGGAGACACCAAATGACCTGAACAGGGCATTATCTGAACCACCTAATCATAAAATTAGACAGGCATGATAGCATCCTATTATTAGTAGTATCTATGAGATCAGGTCTGAGCAGGTCCAGAAGACAGTGGAAATTGCATGAGCAGGTGGTCCAAATTCCCACGGGATCTACGCTCATTGCTTCCCTGCTTCTTCAACCCACACCTGGGAGAGTTGCTGCGACCAATTATCACAGAAGGAAAACCATCGACACGACTTCCCAATGAATTTGCATGCCATATGTGCGCCAGTCACAAATAGCCAACCGCTGCAATAGAGCCCCACCCGCAGTGTCCTGGGAAGTCCGTGGTGAAGGGCTATGCTCCACTTGGCATCACAGTCGAGACGGTGTGAGGTACAGATCTACACTGATTCATGGGCAGAGGCACCCATGGAGGCTAGCTGGTCTGAGATTTAGAAAGAACAGGGCTGGAAGATGGGTGGCAAGGAGAGCTAAGGGACAGGCACACGAGGGGGCTGTTTGCAGCGAGCACAGGCTGTGGAAGGATTGTCAACCCACACGCCCAAGGGGCCATCCATTGTCAAGAAGGCGCTCAAAAGTCAGGTCAACAGGATGACCCGACCATCCTACGGGTGCCCACCTTTCTCCAGCTCTTCTGGCTCTTGCTCAAGGGTCCACATAGAAAATGGTCATGGAGGCTGGGGGGAGAGTCTTTGCATGGTAGGCAGAATAATGCCCCCTCCCCCAAGGCATCTTGGGACCTGTGAATATATTGCATGTCACAGGGCAAAGGGCAAATTAAGGTAGCAGATGTGGTTAAGGCTGCTAATCAACTGGGAGATTATCTTGGCGTCTCCCGTGGCTCTGGTGTAATCCAGCCCTGGGACTTTTAAACGTGGAAGGAGGAGGCAGGAAACTCAGCACCA
>NW_022106246.1:0-948 GCF_000313985.2 Echinops telfairi | reverse complement strand
TGCAGTTTTCAACTGTAAAAAAATGTCTTCCTAATATGTCCCCCAAGAACATCCACCAATATTACCATCTTGGAATGGCAAAGCAAAACCAACCAACCACCCAAACAAAACCTAACCTCTGAGCTGACCGCTTTGCCTTGAATTGAACCGGGCTGGGAGATCCGCTCAGAAACCCGTTTGGGTTGGACTTAAAAACATTTTTTTTAGGCATCCCAAGGAGACTAAGGCACGTGTGTTACTGTGGGAACTTGTCTATCAGAGACATGTTTAAAAACCCTGTTGGGGATAACCCTGTGCATACAGAAGCTGGAACCACCCCACCCCCCATCCCCGTCACCTGGAAGCTGATGACAAGTCGGGTTGCGACTCTAGCTGAGTTGTTGGTGGCTGTGGAATATGCTTGAAATTAGTGGTAACATATGCCACTGCCTACTCTGAGCCAAAATGCACGGACCAAGTGTGGAGATGGGAACGGCTCCTCTATTATTCCAAATCAGGTAGTGGGCAAACTGTTCTTTCCAACTCTACATCCAGTAGGTTTGGAGGCCCGACTCCCCGAAGGAGGGCTGCTTCCTCCAAGGGACGACTGAACCGAAAACACTCGCAGGCACTGTGGCTGATGGGGGTACAGTGGCTGATGGGGGCACGGTGGCTGATGAAGCTTTGTTTTTCCTAGTGGGGACATGAGGTTTCCCACCTAAAGAATGGACTCTGGGTGGGGCAAGGGGGGACGCTCTACTGGACATCCATGTCCCCCCAACTCCTTCCACTTGCTCCATTTGCCAGCAGGCTGGCCTGTGTGGACGCCAGCCCTGAGGCTCCTCTGTTTTCTGGTTTCCAGTTGGGTTTGGCCAAGGCGAGGCTTTAGGATCAATGTCAAAAGTCTTAGTCCCTGGTTCGGGGCTGTGTTCTGTTACACACACACACACACACACACACACACACACA
>NW_022106245.1:2511-3862 GCF_000313985.2 Echinops telfairi | reverse complement strand
AGGTAGGGATCCAGCTTTTTAGTTTCTTCTTTTTGACAGCGTATTTGGCTTTGTTTGACCAGTGTATATTTGATTGTCCAATCTCTATTATAAAGCCATATTTTACTCACATGTCTGAAAATTATAAATTTTAGATTTTATTGTTCATGGCAAAAGTATGTTTCCTGTCACTCAATAAGGGCACCACTAACAGTACTTGGGACTTTGTGTAAGAAGAGGAACAGAACAGTAACAGCATCTGAACCTACAGGTTATGTGTTACTCACATTGTATTCTCCCATAAGCCTGCAGATTTTGAATCACCAGCAGCGTACAGGATGGAAGAAGTAGTGCCTGGTTTGGGTATTATTATTTCCTGGATGTCCTCATAAGAGATTGAAATTTTTGAACATCCTTAGGTCAGATCCAGATAAGACAAACATAGAGTATCCCAGCTTCTGGCAGTGTCTTTAAGACCAAAGAAAATGACCAAGGCTCAGGTGATTTTGATGTGTTTTATCCTTTTGTGTGTTTCCTACTGGAATTGTAGAAGCCTGTATAATACTGATTCAGTTCATTGGAAAAGTGGAAATTTGAAATAGTAGAAGGTAGAGATAAACTTTGACTCTGAATTCAACATTGGGCTGGAGAAGATTAGGAATACATTGATCATAGTATTAACACTAAACTACTGACATTGAACATAATGCGTCCCTGAGGATTCTTTGGATGACATTATCATCCAATTCATAATTCATTATTGTATGGCCAACCCATGACAATCATTCAAATTATATGCTATGCCTAGTTTTTAAGGGGAAATAAGATCACTGCTTTAGAAGAGTTCATTATTCCATGGGATTTTTGTTTGAGTAAGTTTCTTTAATGCTTCTTTCTGAAGGTGATGAGTTGCATAATCTCCCAAAGAGCAGTATTTTCATTAATGCATCTAAAATTTAAAAACCAAATCTTAAACCACAGCCAATAGTGGTTTAAAAATGGTTGACAGCTTCTCACCTCCTATAACTATAGATGCAGGAGAGAGAATCAACCATCAATATCAGATCTGATTCATATGAGGCAAAGCTTAAGCATACCTGTACTCTCCAATACTTTTGACACCAGTTATTGTTCCCACAGCCCCACCCCGCCTTGCAGTGGCCATGTACAAATTACAGTCCAGAGTCACAACAAGTTTTATTAAGTAAGAGAATATAATTTGGTATCAGAATCAATACGCTACACATTGGGATTCATATTAAAGAAACATGTAGGCAAATTTGCTCTTCTTCAGGACAGGCCTGTTCTCTCTGTCCCTCTCAGACATTTTGCCCCCTGAAGGTAGGCTCATTTCATAGTTCCATCTGTATAG
>NW_022106245.1:0-1091 GCF_000313985.2 Echinops telfairi | reverse complement strand
TTATTTTGTGGCATGGGGGTCCCCAAAACTCATTCAGTGAGTGATCCTCAGGAGTGACATTGCATTTGTGGCAAATATTAAAAGACAGAGAGCAGTCAGTAGGACACAGGGGCTCTCTTCCCATTTCAGGACCGATAGAGTGAATGCATTTTTCAATGGATATATATAATGGAGTTTACAGATCTTTCCATAAGGTGTGCATGTCATGCAGTTAGCATATACATAGTCAATGGGTAATGTAAGTGGGTAATATTATAAACAAGCAAGATGGTGAGTTACCATCTTGACCTAGTGTTAGTTGACTTCAAAGAGGCCCTACACCCTCCCCAAGCATTTGCTACATTTATGTTGGGTTGGCTATAGAACATGAATGCTCTGACCTACAGATAACCTTCAGGCATAGTGAAGTAGCCAGACACAGAAATGATTCATCTACTATGGTAGCTCCTATAAGACTACTCCTTAATGGAGAGCTATTCTGGAGGGGGGACATTATTTGACCTGAAGAATGTGTATTTGAAAACATTTATTTCTCCAAACAATAGAGGTCTTTCTGAAAATAGTGCTAGTTTTCTGGGTCCGTAGTTGTGAATGTAGAAATAAGGTCAAATACTTTCTACCAAGTCCTCAGTTAATGACACATTATGGAATGCACTGTCACAATAGTTTTTATTACTGTTTTGCTTTCTTTACTGTAAGATATTAAACTTTTTTTCCAAATGGAAGATGCGCCATTAAACAGATTCCTTTTACTACAGGAATCACTGACATTCAATGATGTGGCTGTAAAGTTTACCTGGGAGGAATGGGTGTTCCTGAACCATGCTCAGAAGACTCTGTATCAGGATGTGATGTTGGATAACTATCGCAAGCTGGTTTCCATTGGTGAGGAGAATTCTCAAGTCACTGGCCCTGTCATTGGCTTTTCCTATCTTACGTGATGAAATCCTTGCAGTGTCTGTGGTGTTCTCAAAGAGGTAGATTCTCATTGCATTCTCTGGTCCTAGGTTAATTGGTTAGGTCTTCTACCCTTGAGAGAACATTATTTCCTTTGTTCCTTTGAACATTATTTTCCTAGAAATACAACATTC
>NW_022106244.1:3080-3995 GCF_000313985.2 Echinops telfairi | reverse complement strand
AAAGTGACTGTTATTTTCATAATAATTCATGTAAAAACAAAATATTTTTCTATTTTGACTAGAAGGTCAGGCAACAAGGTCATATCAATAATTTTCACTTATGATTATGTAATTTAGATGACTGTGAATTGGTATCACACCTAATCTATGTAAAAATGCTTAAGGTCAACCTTAGAAGTAGCTTCAACGTCAGCAAGGAAGCATTCTGCTATTTGTTTGGGAAGCTGCACATTAGTATAAACTAGTAGTAACAGTCAATGTATTTGTGACCCAGATTCATTCTAAAACAATAGTGGATCCTGACCATAAACTCAGGATAAAAGAGCACAGCAAACAAAGTTATACCAAATCAACACTAGGGATAAGAATAGCTTTAGGTCATGTGCTTTCTGAGCAGACTTAGCCATGTATAAGAGGAGAAAAATCTCATATACCAAAACTAGGGATTCAGGGCATGGCTTGTGTAAGCAGAAACTAACAAGGACCATAATAATGAGAATTTCTGTGAAGCATCTGAAAGAATCGCAGGGATGGCTATGTTCACAAGTTTTGTCTTGGCAAGAGGTACACTAGGCTGTAGGACTGTTATTTGCACAGTAGGTGCAAGCCAACCACAGGGCAGGCTGCAGCTGAAGAAGTATCACACCACAAACAGTTCATAGATCACCCGGGAAATATTAATCACCCTGGGAAAACCAGCAAACCCTCTGCAGCAGAAAACAAGGGTAAAAGTAACTCCTCGATCAATCAGAGTACGACATGAAAAAAGATGATAATTTATAAATTAGCAAGGGTTCCTAAGGGAGAGAGGAAGGGTGGAGGGAGGAGGGAGGGAAAATGATGAGCTGATACCAAGGACTCAAAAAGAAAGCAAATGTTTTGAGAATGATGATGGCAACAAATGTACAAATGTGT
>NW_022106244.1:0-1280 GCF_000313985.2 Echinops telfairi | reverse complement strand
AAAGCAGACTGCTCAGAACATGGTACCCTCTCTAGTGCATACCCGGTTGTTCTTTTTCCAGGAAGCTACCGTTTTTTCTAGGCAGCCTCCACAATAGTCCCTCTCGCCCTGAAGTAATCTACCGGGGGAACCGGCTTTTAAGATCAGATGTCTCACTGACACTCGGTCATGGTCAAAGCTTTCAAGCCTGAAAAAGAATAAAAAATCTTATTTTGACTTAAAGGAGCCTTAGTGGCATAGTGTTTGGTTAGCCTTGGGCTGCTAACCACAAGGTTGGCAGTTCAATCCCACCAGCTCTTCGGCAGGAAAAAGATGAGGCTTCCTGCTCCCCTAAAGATGACCGTCTCAGAAACTCTAAGGAGCCGTTCCACTCTGCCCTATAATGGTGGATTTGGTTACGGGTTTTTGGTATTTTAGTATAAAGGAATATCTCTTACTCATTAGAGCAAAATTTAAAAAATAAAAGCCTGGTCAAAACAGACCACAAAACAAGTGTTGCCTTTAGCTTTGCTAATTTGTTTTTTGCCCAAAAGTGCCAAACACCACACCAGCCTGTGTGATCATGAAGTGTCGATGGGATCAGGTATTAGGCATCAAAGACCCAGAGCAAAAAATCATAATGTGAATGGGGGGAGGGGGCGCAAGAGCTGAAGCCCAAAGCCAATCTGTAAGCAATTGGACATCCCCTTACAGAAGGGTCATGGGGAGAAGACAGGCCAGTCAGGGTGCAGTATAGCACCGATGAAACATACAGCTTTTCTCTGGTTCTTTAATGCTTCCTCCCCCAACGATTATGACCCTAATTCTACCTTACAAATCTGGCTAGACCAGAGCATGGGCATGGGTACAGATAAGAGCTGGAAACACAGGGAATCCAGGACAGACAAACTCCTTGGTACCAATATTGAGAGTAGTCATACCAGGAGGGTGAGGAGAAGGTGGGCGGAGAAAGGAGGATCACAATGACCTACCTATATATAACCCCCTCCCAGGGGGGTAGACAACAGACAAGGGAGTAAAGGGAGACATCGGACAGTACAAGACATGATAAAATAATAAGTAATTTATAAATCAGCAAGGGATCATGAGGGAGGGAGGGGAAAATGAGGAGCTGGTACCAAGGGCTCAAGTAAAAAATTGCTTTGAAAGCCATGATGGCAACATATGCACAAATGTGCTTGAGACAATGGATGTATGTATGGATTGTGATAAGAGTTGTACGAGCCCCCAATAAGGGCAAGATATGACAAAATACCCATTTATAAACTATCAAGGGCTCA
>NW_022106243.1:2871-3971 GCF_000313985.2 Echinops telfairi | reverse complement strand
TTAGTGTACCCTCCAGGAAATCTGCGCTCCTGGCCGCTTCTTAGGTTGTTGTTAGGTGACAGCCAATCAGTGTTGACTCATAGTGACCCTGTGTTTACTGCCCTGTCTGATGCCATCCTCACAATTGTTATGTTTGAGCCATTCTTGTAGAAACGATGTCAATCCATCTCATTCAGAGTCCTCCTTTTTTACTAACCCTCCACTGTATCGAGCGCGATGCCCTTCGGGTACTGGGCCCTCCTTGTCACATGTTCAAAGTAGGAGAGATGAAGTCTCATCATCCTTGCCTCTAAGGACCATTCTAGCTATATTTGTCCAAGAAAGATTTGTTCCTTCTTCTGGAAACCCATGGTGTATTCAGTATTCTTGCCAACACCATCATTCAAATGGCTCAATACTGAATTGTCTCTGGTTGCCTTATTCATCATCCAGCTCTCAAATGCTTATGGGACAATTGAAAATACTATGATGTGGGTTAGACACGCTCTAGTCCTCATATCCACTACCCACTGCGCTCCAGCCAATTCTGACCTATAGGGCAGGGGAGAACGAGTCCCTAGGGTTTCCAAGGCTGTAAATCCTTATGAGAGCAGACAGCCTCCTCTTTCTCCTGAGGACCAGCTGGTGGGTTTGGATTGCTGGAGGGCAGTGGGTAGTGGATATGAGGACCAGAGTGTGTCTAACCGATATCATAGCATTTTCAATTGTCCCATAAGCATTTGAGAGCTGGATGATGAATAAGGCAAACCAGAGACAATTCAGTATTGAGCCATTTGAATGATGGCGTCGGTGAAGAATATTGAATACACCATGGATTTCCAGAAGAAGGAACAAATCTGTCTTGGAAACATATAGCTAGAATGGTCCTTAGAGGTGTTAGAGGTGCATCACCCACTGTACCACCAGGGCTCCCTCCTTTAGTTCTCATAGAATTCTACACTTCTTCCCTATACTCTTTCTATACCTCACTATACTCTCACTATACCCACACTTCTTCCCTAGACTCTTTATATACCTCACTATACTCTCACTATACCCGCACTTCTTCCCTATACTCTTTATATACCTCACTATCCTCTCACTATACCCGCACTTCTTCC
>NW_022106243.1:0-1105 GCF_000313985.2 Echinops telfairi | reverse complement strand
TTTCTCTCTCTCTCTCTTTAAACTAGGCCATATCTAGCTCTGGTGCTTTCTTCATCGTTGTCACTCAGAGTACTTTGTACAGCAGCCATCAGATTTACTATTTGCATACTGTTTCTTTTAATTTCTGAGATATTTTGTAAGATGTGTATTCTCAATGTTCAGCAGTGCTATATGTTTTCTATGAACTCTCTTTTACTGTTATGGAAATGAACACCCGGAAAGACCATGTGTCTTTCTGAGGTCATACTGTTGGCTGGATCAGGACCTGAACTTGGACTGATGAGACAACACATCTGTAGGCTTCACTCTGGTCCAAGCGGACTCTCCCTGTGACACCAGTACCTGTAGGAGAGAAGCGCGAGATGAAACAGAAAGGAATCAAGTCTTGACAATACTGTGTCGTTGTAGTTAGTGGGCTTCTTTTTCAAGATAAGGCTGTTTTTAAAAAATTCACAAGATTAGTTTCTTCTACTAGCCCCTGTGCTTTGCAGCCACCAGAAGGTAAGTGAAGAGGTGGAGCAAGAGGCAGAAGGGTTTGTCATCCCAAGGTGTCACCAAGCAAACAAAACAGATGCAAATGGACAAGATAACCAGACACGGCCCACGGTCCAGCATGTGAATGAGCAGTGTCCCACTTATAAAATGCACCTGGTACATGAGCAGACCTCCCGGGTTCTTTGTTCCTGGCACGTTCAGCCTCAAGTTCAGGCCAGTAAGAGTCAAGCTGGTGCATGTTCCCAGGGAGGGCGTCTGGGTGCTTAGGCAAAAGAGCGGGGAAGCTGTGGACCTGTGTGTGTCCCAAGAGCCTCATCTCAGTGAGGCGTCCCTTTGGAATGTTCCCGACCATGTACCCTGTTCCTTACCGTGTGGCTTCATGATTCCTGGTGATAGCAACACAAGGAGACTCCCTTATGGCCCATCCTGGCTGGATTTGCCTGTTATGCTCAGTGGCTAGACCTTCCAGGCCTGCTCTATCATAAGCAGGCTTCCTGAAAAGCAGTGCTTTCCGGCAATAAAACAACATCACTTCATCCCAGCGCCCCCTACTATTGGTCTGTTTAAACAGCCATGCCAAAAAATGTTCAGATATTGTCAATATTGACAT
>NW_022106242.1:2746-3999 GCF_000313985.2 Echinops telfairi | reverse complement strand
TGTTTACCTTAGAGCTACGGCTATTATTTGGCTGAAAGTTGAGTCATGGGTGTAAGTTCAGTCCCAGGCTTGAGGGGTGTCCAAAGGTTATAGTCTTGGGGGTTTTCATCAGTCTCCATTTGACCAGTAAGCCTGGTCATTTTCATAATTTTGAATTTTGTTCCAGGGATTCCTATGGTGGTCTCTTTCAGAGACCTCAGCAGAGCCAGCTGGGCACCATCTAGCTTTTTGGGTCTCAGTGTCACTCACTGAGGCTGGGATTCACATTAATCTTTGGGCTGGACTCATTGCTTCCTTGCATCATTGGTTGTCATCACTCTTCTTTGCTCTGGATCGGGAGAGAACAGGAGTTGGCCCCTTAGATGGTGTTAGTCTGGGTAGACTAGAGAAAGAAATCCATGGACACACATACGTGTATAAGAAAGAGATTTATATACAAGAGCAACTGAATATTGAGAAAACATCCCAGCCCAATCCAGATCAAGTCCATAAGTCTAATATTAGCCCATATTTCTGATATCAATCTATAAAGTCCTCTCAGACTCACGAAACACATGCAATGATGCTGAATGCAAAAGATCACAGGCCAGTGGGTAGAAAGTCTTTGGATCCAGTGTCATTGGAATCATCTCAGCACTGGAAGGGGTCTCACTGTGGCTTCTCCGGCTTCCGAGGTCTGGTTGTGTCCATGTGGCTTGTCTTCTGCAGTGTCTCCCAGGGAGTGGCAGATAGTGGTGTCTTCCGCATCCAAGGAGGAAGTCCCAGATTTCCCAGAATTGTCAGGAGAAGACCATGCCCACACAGAAGTCTCATTGACTATCTCCAGATTGACAGTCTAGACTCCACCCCTACACTCTTCATCCTTAAATTAACACAAGATTAGGTGACTACCACTGATGGCCATGCACAAGCCCAGTCTTAGCTCAGCCCCTACACTGAAGACGCATTGTGGTTAATAGATTTTCTGACTGTTAACTTCCTTTACTCATCCTGATTCTCAGACCCAGTGGGTTAGAGCCTTCTTACCCAACAGGACCCCGTCATCATGGCATGAAACGCATCCATGCTGTGAGAGACTGTGGGTCATCAGCAGGTGTGTCACTTTCAACAGGAGGATTCCAGGAAGCAGCTCAAGGCATTTGGCCTTGTGGGGAGGACAGGGCTTGGGACATTGAGTAGCTGGATGGAGCTGGACCCTTGAGGGAAAGGAAGGATGGAGGAGAAATAATGGATCCAGGGCATTCAAAACATGC
>NW_022106242.1:0-1474 GCF_000313985.2 Echinops telfairi | reverse complement strand
CCACTCTCTTATCTCATCTTTTGATCTGCTTATTGCCTTTCCCCTTGGCCTCTAGAGCAGTGGTTCTCAACCTTCCTAATGCTACCACTCTCATACAGTTCCTTATGTTATGGTGACCCCCAACCATAAAACTATTTTTGTTGCTACTTTATCACTGTAGTTTTGCTACTGTTCTGAATTGGGCGACCCCTGTGAAAGGGTCGCTTGACCCCCAGAGCGGTCCCAACCCACAGATTGAGAACCACTGCTCTAGAGAGACCAGTTCATTGAGGTTTGGGGATTTCTTCTGTTACCGTCACTGCTGCATTCTCAACTGTTGTTTCTGGAACAGGGAAATGGACTTTCTGCTTCTTTTCTTTTTTGATTTTGTTTGTTTTTTAGATCATTTTATTGGGGGCTCTTACAGCTCTTAGAACATTCCATACATCAGTTGTATCAAGCATATTTGTACATATGTTGCCATCATCATTCCCAAAACATTTTCTACTTGAGCCCTTGGTATAAGCTTCTCTGTCTTCCCTTCCTTCCCCACCCTCCCACCCTCATGAATCCTTGATCAATTATATTTTGTTATTATTATTTCATATCTCACACTGTCCACCCACATTTCTGTTACTTGTCCCCTTTGAGGGAGAGGGAGCTACATATCCAACCTTGTGATGGATTCTCCCTTCCTCCCTCTTCCCCTTCCCTGACCAACCCCCTACTCTCATAATATCAATACTTCCACTACTGTTCCTGAGGAGTTTATCTGTCGTGAATTCCATGTGTCGAGAGCTCTTATCTGTACCAGTGTGTGTACTCTGGTATAGCCAGATTTGGAAGGCAGAACTGGGTCATGGCAGTGGGGGGAGGAAGCATTCAGGAACTAGAGGAATGAGGTGTGTTTCGTTGGTGCTATATTGCACCTTGGTTGAATTATTCCTTTCTTATAACCTTCTGTGGGGGGATATCCAATTGTCTGCAGATGGGCTTTGGGTCTCCACTACAATGCCCCTGATTCTCATCAATATAGTTGTAGTTTTGGATGATACCTGATACCTGCTCCTGTCAATACCTCATGATCACACATGCTGGTGTGCTTCTTCCATGTGGGCTTATTTGCTTCCCTGCTAGATGGCTGCTTGCTTAACTTCAAGCCCTTAAGACCCCAGATGCTATATCTTTTGATAGCTGGGCACCATCCATTCTGTTCACCACATTTGCTTGTGCACCCATTTTGTCTAGCAATCATGTCGGTAAAGTGAGTATCAAAGAGAGCTAGGTTATTAGATCAAAGTGTTCTTGTGTTAAGGGAGGCCTTGAGTGACTTTGTGTTTCTTAATGATTGCTGAATTGAATGGATGGATGGATGACTATTCTATGTGCTCTCACACGCTTTCGATCAGTTCTGAGGGATAGTGGGCTGCCATGGTTGGTAGTTTAAACAAACTAGCCTCTCAAAGGGATGAAGATGAAGCCTATAAATATTTAT
>NW_022106241.1:0-3949 GCF_000313985.2 Echinops telfairi | reverse complement strand
GAGGGACAGTCGTGTGAGCGTCCTCCAGGACGAGGGACTGACTCATCTTTCAGGCTTCAGGCCAGGCAAGGTTCTCCTGCTATGAATGAAGTGGTCCGTGGCTGGTCCCTCAGATATGGACAACCTTTTCTTTGTTCCTAGTCTGTTCTTAGTCTGTGTGGCAGTTACATCATCTGGGGTCAACTTGCGAAGGGGTGGAGTCTAGCTTGTCAATCAGGTCACAGCTTGATGACCTCATTTGGGAGGCGCAATGGAGATAAATAGTTGACTGGAGGCCAGATACACACCCTCCCTGCGAGACCTTCCTGTTGACAAGCCACATGGAGCTGTGCTGATAGTGCCAGAGCCCTGGTGCTGGAAGTGTCGTGTGGAGACCCACACCAGCACTGAGGTGCTTCCACTGCCACTGGACCCACAAGACTTTCCACCCACTAGCCTGTGATCTTCCTGCATTAGGTGTTATTGCATGTGTTGCATGAGTCTGAAGAGGAATTTACAGACTGGTACTGGACATATGGGCTAATATCAGACTTATGGACTTGATCTGGACCGGCCTGGGATGTTTTCTTAATGTCCAATTGCTCTTTGATATAAAGTTCTCTCTTCCATGCATATCGATTTGTTTTTCTGGTCTACCCAGAATAACACAGTCTGGAAGCTCAGCTGAAACCTGTTTACCAGGACTGCCACTGCTGGCGTTTGAAATACTGGTGGCGAGGAGCCCGGGTGGTGTAGTGGTTAAAGCATTGGGCTACAATCCGCATGGTCGGCAGTTTGAAATCAGCAACAGCTCCTCGGGAGAAAGACTGGGCTTTCTAGTCCTGTAAACAGTTACCGTCCCAGAATCCCACAGTGGGATCTCGTCAGCTTCGACTCCATGGCAGGGAGAGGGAGGAGGTAGCACGGCTTGTGGCATCACAGCAGCAGGCAAGTAAGTCATTGTCTGACACAGGATTGCCCCAGTGGGACCAACCGAGAGTGAGTGGCGGTTTCCATGCAAATAAAGTGTATGGGACCCTATTGGCCAGTGTTGTCATCCCACTCGCCTTACAGGGAGGCAGAGCGGGAGGGAGGGGCTGCAGCATAGCAGACAGCACGCTGCAGCAGGAGCGAATGTCCATCCGTTACAGCAGTGAGAGATGACCGTGCAGCCAGCTGACCCAGGGAGTTTCGTGCTGTAACAGATGCCGGAGGAGGCCCTGAGCAGGAGCAGGGGCGCAAGCCCTGCTCCCCCAAAGCCCAGTGACAGTGTGAGAAGACGCTTTCCTGATGAAGAACTGTATCCTGAGGAGTTCCTGTCACTTCTCAGTGTTCCTTATTCCTAATTGGAGCCTGCTGCTTCCCTCGCGGCCCACGCCACTGCTAGGATGGCGTGTGAATCGTGTGCGAGCTTCTCCACAAGTTCCTCACGCCCTCCCCCTCTCTCCCCCACCTTCCTCTGCAGCGAAGCGTTGCAAGGCCCACGGCATTCTCTCTGTTCGTCACCACTTTGCCCCCCACCCCCAGAACACGTGAGGGCCCAGTGCATGTTTGTGGGGAAGTGTCATTTCCCACACAATTCCACATTTTAATTACAGAATCTGGCCCAGGGTTTAAAGGGATACTATGCATGGCAAAGGAAATCAGAACTAGATAAAAATAGTAGAGGATGCTCTCTGGACGATAAAATGTGGGGGCATGTACATTGTCCTCATCTTGTTTTATAAGGTGCCTCAGTGGACTTCCAGTGACAGGGTTAGAATTCTAGAGACACTGGATGCAAAATTGTTTACCATGAAATATAAAGCGAATAGGGTTAGATGTAAAATGTTTTTTGCCTGATATGGCCCTTATTTGTTTAAGGATTATTTTATGTAAAAAGACACAAAGCAGATACAGCAGGATATGAATAGTGGCTCCCTCTGGATGAAGGAGCCCGGTGGCCGAGTGGGTTTCGCATCAGGCTGCTAACCAGAGGTCAGTGTGACTCACCAGCCACGCCCGCCATGGGAGAGAGGAGGCTTCTGTGCCTCGACAATCCATAGGGGCAGTTCTACTCTGGCCCGCAGGTCAGTGTGAAGTGGATCAGCTTGACAGCAGTGAGTGTAACTCTGGATGCCACAGTGACTGATGGCGTAGTGGTTAGCAGTAGTCAGCAGTTCAAACCCACCCATCGCTCCAAGACAAGGCTCTCTACCCCCCTCAAACTTCTGTATGTGTTATTCAGTATTGTTGATTATACTCTTCGTGTTGTACAACCATTACTGATACTCTTTTCCAAATTATTCCACCACCATTAAAATAACCTCAATGCCCCCTGAGCAACAACTCTTTCTCCTTCACCCGTAGTAACCACTGGTCAAGTGTGATTTTATTTTTTTAGTAGCTTTTGTGATATAGTATTCACACATTACATACTTCCACGGTTAATTGATGTTTAAACAGAGTTGTGCAGACACCATCCCAATCTGTTCGAGTGCTCCCTCCCCCTCCTGAATCATTGTTTGCTCCCCAATCCCCTCACCTGCCCCACGCCCACCGCCCCCTCCACATGCCCCATACACCATTGCATCAGACATTGTCTCCGTGCATCCACACCTCTGTGCTTCACACACTGGGAGGCCCAACAGAAGCAATGAAAAACAAAAACAGAATGGTAAGAAGAAAATAATAATATCGACATAAAGATTAAAATACTGATAAAAAGTAAGAAAGAAAAGACCACCATCAATATTTTAAAAGCCAGAGAAGAAATTTCTGTTGTGGAACAAATGAGAAAGACTTGCACCTAGAACAAATTCAGGTTGGGTCATGAGGGAGGTCAGCTGACCAAGTCTCTTATTCCATGGTCGGATCCACCATAATCAGGTTTACAATCATCTCTGTCTGATAGTGAAGCTGTTTCAGTCCCCTGCTGTGGCCAGAGGGGATCTGCCAGAGGCTTAATCTGACTAGACACTGCAGATGGGATCTGGGCTCCCACTGTCCTCACAGCCTTCTACAAATTGGGTGTTCACAATTTTTTTTTTAACTTAAAAAATCATTTTATTAGGGCCTCTTACAGATATTTTAGCAATCCATAAATCAATTATATCAAACAAACTTATACTTATGTTGCCATTGCAATTTTCAAAACATTGTCTTTCTGCTTGAGCCCTTATTATCAGCTCTTCTTTAAACAATGGGACCGACAGTTCCGGGTGTTCACAATTTCAGCTCTGATACTTTCCCATTCATATTTGGACGTGGTCATCTTTGGATCACACAGTTGCTGTGCGTCTTCCCTGTGGACTTAGTTGACACCTCCCTTAGATGGTTGCTTGTTTGAATACAAGCCTTTAAGACGCCAGACATTATTCCAACTGACAGCTGGGCCCTATCTGCTTTTTTTTGCCATGTTGTGCTAGAGCACCCTTATATGCAGTGATCGTTTCACGAAGGCGGGTATCAAGGTACTGTTCTTCGGGTGGGGCCAGACTAGTTAAGTGGGAGCCCAGAATCCATCTGCTTGGGAAGATGAGGCTTTCTAGCTCCATGAAGAGTTATCGTCTTGGAAACCCACGGGGGCCGCTCTGCCCTGTCCTATAGGGTCACTATGGGTCTGAATTGACTCGATGCAGTGAGTTTGGGTTTTTGAGCTTTTCTTCATTCCTCCCTACTTTGTGTTTTTGCCCCATTTCTATAAAGAATATAAATTACTTTGATTATAATTTTTAAAAATCTTTCTATGACAAAAAAGTGAACTATAAAAAAACTCGATCTTCTACATATAACCTCCTCCCTGGGGGACAGACAACAGAATAGTGGGTGAAGGGAGACATCGGAGAGGGCAAGATATGACAAAATAATAATTTATAAATTATCAAGGGTGCATGAGGGAGGGGGAATGGGGAGAGAGGGGGAAAATGAGGACCTGATGCCAGGGGCTTAAGTGGAGAGCAAATGTTTTGAGAATGAGGGCAATGAATGT
>NW_022106240.1:0-3910 GCF_000313985.2 Echinops telfairi | reverse complement strand
AACCCTTGATAATTTATAAATTATTAATATTTTGTCACATTTTCAACCTACCTTCGACTCCATGATCCCCTTGAAGCAGGAGTACCAATGTCTGTAAAAGAAAGGAAGAGTCGCTGTGTCGTGTTGTGCACCCTTCTTAACTTCACAGTTATTCTGAACCATCATTTCCACCAAAGTCAAAGCATTCTTACCTTCTTTGCCCACCCCCTGATGCAGATTGCACGGCGGAGCACGCACGAGTGGAGCGTTGTTTTGTCGCTCACGTTTGTACCTCCAAAAGTTCACCAACTAGTAGGGAAACAATCTTAGGGCAGATTAGGAGGCCCTGGGTGGTAAGCGTTCAGATACCTATATAACAAAGAGAGATTTCAGCATTGCTGACAAGGGTAAACGTGGGAGCAAAAGTGTGCATCCGTGTAATCTCTAAAAGCCATGACACTCATCTATATTTACTGCTTTAGAAAGTTACCCACACCATGTTATTGAAGCAAAGAACAATGCCCCCAAAAATAGTATGTATGGATTGTCCTCTAAAATGTAAAACAAATATTCATGAGTTCATAATAGTATAAAGAAATCAGAGGAGATCCCCTCTAGCCGCAGACAAGGGTCTGCAACAACTTCACACTCAGACAGAGATCATTGTAATCCGGATGATGCTGGATCGAACTGGCTACTTGGTCAGTTGACCTCCCTTTTTACCCAACCTGAAATTGTTCTAGGTGCACGTATATCTTGCTTGTTCCATGACAAAATAATTTCCTCCCTGGCCTTTTAAATATTCATGGTGGTCTTATATCTTTTTTAATGCAATTTACTTTTAATTGTATCTTTTGGTGAGCGCATTCCATTTATTTAGACACATGAAACCTAAAACGACAAGACAAGGAAGCTCAAATTTCCTCCAAATAGATCATGAGGGTGGTGATAAGCTGGTACGCTCCATTCTCTGGTGTTCTGGCCCATTTGTTCCACCTAATGGGCGAGCAGCAATCATACATGGTAGTGGGTTGGGGTATTTAATATATCATAAAGGACCACACCTCACTCAAGTATCAGCACCAAGTTGACAAGTTCATTATACCTCAAAAACTCTGCCCTACTTCTTTTCACGTCAGCAACATCAGGCGAGTATGTTGTTGTTAAGGGCCATCAGGTCGCTCGGACTCACGGTGATCCTGTGCACAACAGAATGGCCCTAGATCATCCTTACAATTGTTCCTATGCCTGGTCTTTTCTTTATTACTCATTATTTGTATTTTTATCTGTATTAATTTTATTATTTTCTCCTTACGGCTTTATTGCATTTTTGTTTGTTTTTTTGTTTCTATTGGGTTTTCCAGTTTGTGAAGCACAAAAGGAGTAGATGCATAGAGATAAGAACTGATGCAAGAGTTCATGGGGATGTAGGTGGAGGGGGTTGGGGAAGCAAACAATGTATGTGGGAGGGGGAGGGAACACTAAAACTGATGGTGATTACACAACTGATTTTAAAAGCGATTTAACTATGGATGGGGGTGGGGTGGGGAGAAAATGTTCTAAAATTGATTCTGGTGATGATTGTACAACTTTTTTTTCAGTTAAAGAAATCATTTTATTGGGGCCTCATACAACTCATCACAATCCATACATCCATCCATTTGTCAAGCACATTTATACATTTGTTGCCTTCATCATTCCCAAAACATTTGCTTTCTATTTGAGCCCTGGTATCAGCTCTTCATTTTCCTCTCCCTCCCCACTCCCCACTCCCTCATGAACCCTTGATAATTTATAATTATTTTATCATATCTTACACTGTCCGACATCTCCCTTCACCCACTTTTCTGTGTCCGGCCCCCACCCGGGGTGGGGGGCAGATGTTCTCTTAAGAACTATCTATATGGAATCAAATTAACAACAGCAATTTGGGAGACTGGATAGGAAACTTAGGGGTAGTGACTGTGGGTTAATTTTAAGGCACAACTAGGAATGGAGGTTGAGAGTGGACTTGAAGAGGGTGGCGCGTGTCATTGAATTGTACATGTAGAGATTATTGAACTGGCGCATGTTCTGCTGTATGTATGTGCAATACCACAAAAAACATTTAATACATATTTTTTAAAGGGGGGTGTTACAAAAACTATAGGTGCCAACGAATCCAATACACGGTTTGCCTGCCAAAATGGTGGCAAATGACTGACTGACTTCTGCTGCTTGGGCTACATCAAAAACCTTAATTATTCCTGAGTATTCCCAAGCCAGAATATGCTGAATGATGCCAGAAGTGGTGGTAAATGTTAAAATGTTTCCGTCATCACTTCTGCCTCCTTTTTGAGCTTTTCCCTGTCCAGATACCCTGTCCAGATACTCAACTGAAAAAGACACAAAATTACCCTTGTTTACTAGTGTACACACCTCTATCTTGCCAAACTTTACAACGGGAGCCTTCCTTAAAAAAGGAAGGGCATAATCCGATGACATTTTTAACACATTTGTACCTAGCCCTTTTCGCCTGCCTTCCGGGATCAATCTCAAGCATAATGTTGAGTGGAAGAAAAGCCGGCTGCAAAATGATGCACACAGGGTAGTGCCCTCCTTCGAAGGCTTAAAAAACTACAACAGCCCTAGAATTTGCTGTTATTACAAGCATGCCTGTTCCTTGAGTGGACACTGAAAGCCTAAGGCATATGGAAACTATTGAAAAATGACTAGCACACACAAAGTTCCCCAAATGCAGAGAGAGCGCCTGAGTGGTGGCAGTGACTTAAGCCACTGAAGCCACATGATGACCGGTTGGTTCCATCTCCATTCTGGCTCCCGGGCCCCAAAGACCCTCGATGTCACTGGGCTTCCGTTTTCTCACCTAAATGGGTTGACAGGACCAGCCTCAGAAGCAAGGGCAGGGCTGTACGTAAAAGTGCTTCGCAGAAGGTCTGGACTTGTATTCTGCCTCATCCGTCAATAAGGGGATACATGGGCGGGGAGGGGGGGAGAAATGCTGACTCTGCACCTTTCACCATATGTAAAACTCTGCACTATTTATACATGTAAAAAATTTCCAAGAACGCAACAGAAACGGCCTCCCCACTTAAATCTTCCAGGAGACTTTTTATATTCAGCACACAGTGGGGCGACACCATGAAACTCTTCAGAACTTCTGGTGAGCTTGAGATAAAGCTTACACACACACACACACACACCCCACACACCCCTCCACAGTCGCAGAGGCAAATGAAGGACCCAACCGTCAGCGTCCCTAGAGAGGCATCAAAATGATGGGGCGGGGTGGTTGGGGCTGGACGGTTCTGCTTGTTTTCAAGAAAGGCGTGGAGAAGCTACCGGGTACTCCTAGTCTGCAGAGAGAAAGGGAAGGCGACCCGGGCAGAGAAGCTGTGCACCTGGACCCCCGACGAAGGCTGGCACCCCAGGCCCGGCAGCGGCAGGCGGGGTGCGCCCGCGCCCCCGGAGGGATGCGCTCGGGGCCCGCGCCGCCCCGGGCGGGCGCTCACCTGTCTTGAAGCCCAGCTTGTCCTGGTCTTCCGCCCCGAAGGTCTTCAGCATGGAGAGGAAGAGCAGTCCGCAGGCGTTCTGGATGCCGAAGACCGACCCGTTGCACCACATGGCCGCCAGCATCACCAGCCAGCCCCAGCCACCCTCGGGGGGCTCCGGGGGCGCCGGGCCGGCCGGCGCCGGCAGCTCCACCTCCACCTTCTCGGGGGCCGCCTCGGGGCCGTCCGAGGGTCCTGCGCCGGGCAGCGGAGCGGTCTCCGTGGGCTCGCCGTAGGCCGGCGGCGCTTCGCGCGTCTCCGGCGAGGCGGACTCCTCCTGGGAGGGCACCATGGCCCGCAGCGGCCCCCAGGCGCCGAGGGCGCGCGAGGGGCACGAGGGGAGGGGTTAGGGAAGCAGGGCTTTCTAGTCCCATACAGAG
>NW_022106239.1:2136-4001 GCF_000313985.2 Echinops telfairi | reverse complement strand
CTTTTTCTTCTGGATCTGCCATAGCTCTTCGTCTGTTAAGCGCATTTACACGCATGTGTTAAAATTCATTTCCTTTAACTTTTAGATGTTGTTTATGGTTATGAAGCCTGTCATGTCGATGCAGTGAACCCTCGCCATCTTCTGCTCGATGCTTTTCCGTTGTGACGTATGGCCAGGGTTCTCTCCCATCCTGACATCCAAGAGCCCGTATTTGCTTCTACTTGTTCTTTCCCTTTTCATTAATACGTCTACTGCCGCAATGTACTTTCAAAGGAAAGTTTCCAGAAATATCACCCGGGAGATCATGGTAATCCTAAAAAATACAGGGCGTCTCAACAGCTATGTTAAATGGATTTGCACTCGTGTGTAGTATATCAACTCACCAGTCCATTTAGAATTCTGATCTCACCGCAGTTAGCCTCCCTGTCAGAATACTAGCACGTCCTGGATCATTCTGACCGGGACTCTTAGTATGTGAGACAGCCCCAAGTCTTTGGGGTTCGGAGAATACCCAAGGTCAGCAGTTCTACTCCTTTCTTCAGGGGGCACCTCCGGCCCTGAATATGCTCCTCCCCTTGAATCACTGCTTTGTCTAAGAAGTGGACCTCTTCGGTGCGATCAAGCTTGCATGGCCTGTATCTTCTGGAACCTCGGTGCCTACAGCTCTCGTAACGACTCTAGGGATGCTTCGGATGGACAGCAGTTCTGTTGTTTTAAGTTGCCTTTCTGACCCCATGATGACGAGCTTTGCAGTACAGGATCAGGAATAGCTATCCTCTGATCAGGAGTGCGTCTTCCTACCTGTACCAACAGAGATGCTGCTCTCTGACCCTGGGCCCTTCAGCCACACAGCCTCTGCCTGTCTTTAGCACGGGTTACAAAGCTCCTCTCGCTTCCACTCTCTGTGTGGCATTGAGTGGATCACAATCAGAGCAATCCTGTAGCACTTTAGCACTGCTAATAAATGCCTAAACCGATGCCACTCACCATAAGCCTCAGCCCAAAGGTGCTCAGCCCCAGCTCTGTGGGTCAGCAAACCTAGTTCCCCAGGCCCGGGAGCCTGTCACTCTGTCACGTGTTCTGGCCCTGCTGCCTCTGAGACTGCAGCATTTTTACCACATCCCTGCCACTTCTCTGGCAGCACCACCCTTGTCTCCTCAATCAAAGAGGTTCAGTGCAGGAATGTCAGGGTCCAAAGATCCCACTCCACTCCCAGCTCTTCTTTCTAGATGTCCATGAGAGTCCTGTAAGGTGCCTTCTCAATGTTGAAGAAAAAGAGATGCTATTTAACTGGAGAAAGGTTGATCAGTTTGGAGAAACCCATTTAAAACCAGAAAAGGTGTGCATCCGGGTTGTCTGCGCTCCTCATCCTTGTGCCGTCTGTATGCTGAGCAAATCATCCGAGAAGCTAGCCTCTAGGAAGTAGAAGGCGGCGTCTATCTTGGAGGAAAGTTGATTAACAACCTGTGATATGCAGGTGACACCACCTTGCTTGCTGAGTGTGAGGAGGGCTGGAAGCACTTGCTGATGACGAGCAAGGATCACAGCCTTCAGCGTGGATTACAAATGAATGTAAATACAAGCAAAAGCCTCACAACTGGACCGATAGGTATCATCATAATAAATGGAAAAAAGATAGAATTTGTCGAGGATTTTGTCTTGCTTGGATCCACCATCAGCACTCCTGGAAGCAACAGTCAAGTGATCAGATGACACATTGCATGGGTAAATCTGCTGCACAAGACCTCTTTAAAGTGTTGGAAAAGAAGAATGTTACTTTGAAGACCAAGGTGGGCCTGACCCAAGCCACGGTATTTTCAACCGCTGCGCATGCATATGAAAGTTGTACTTTAAATAAGGAAGCC
>NW_022106239.1:0-1296 GCF_000313985.2 Echinops telfairi | reverse complement strand
TCTTAGCCAGGAAACCTCATTCCGGCCTTCTTTTCAAGCCCAGATAGCACCAGATGTGTTTATATACTTCTGTGTGGGGCTTGCCTTTTTTGTCTGCTTTTAACAGGGTGAAACCTTTCAGCAAAAAAAAAAAAATCCCAGAAGTAAGTTGAATGGCATCAAACTCTTGACGGTTGGCCTCCATCCTCCCATAGCCAGCAGCAGTGGGACATACAGGACCTGTGTCAGGTTCAGAGGGCAGACTTGTGTGCTCATCAGTGCCTTCTGAAGAAGGAGCTACGCAGTCTGCTTCCACACACACCCCACCCCCAGTGTTTGAAAGTTACACCCCAGTCTTATCCCTAGGAAGGAGTGAGAGAGAGTAAGCACTCATGAGAATGAGCAAGCTGAACCTTGATCAGAACCAAAAGGACTGTGTTGAGCCCACTGTCGATCTGAGCAACATACACCAAGAAAATCCAAAGAAAGTCAAGTATTAGCATTAAACCATAGTCGTGTGTGTATAGATAAAGCTACCTCTGTTGAGGTGATTCTAACTCTTAGTGGCCTTATTGGACAAGGTTGAACTTGCTCACAGGGTTTCCTATCTGTTACTATCAGAGCAGCTGATGTTTGAACTGCCAACCTCTTGGTTAACAATCTAGTTAGTACTTAACCACTGTTCCACCAGGAATATATAGGTGTGTGCATGTGTGTATATGTGTGTGTATAGTGTATACATATTGTATATGTATGTGTGTGTATAATGTTACTGTACCAAATCAACTTCAATTTATAATGACTTCATACAAGCCTATAAATCTTTATGGGAGCAGACAACCTCATCTTTTTCCAGAGAAATTGCTGGTGGGCTTGAACCACCAACCTTGTGGGTAGCAGCCAAAGTTTAATCCACTTCTAATACCAGGGCATATAATATATACACACATACATATAGTATGTATTATATATATATTTTATGTGTATATATATATACACACATACACAGGCTTCAAAAAATTCATGGAAATTTTTCACTATCATTCATTCTTTCGATTTCATTTTCCCACAAATTTTTGAGGCCCCTGGTTTATTGTATACATTCTTATTCCTAAAAGCTTAATATCCTCAACTAAAATACTGATCAATGACTAAAAATCTAAAGGCCTCTCTGTCTTTGTCTCATAATATAGATTTGTGGTCCAGCCTAGCCTTTCCTTGACCTCTTTGCCTAATGGTGGGATATTAATAGGAGAAAAATGGTTACATAAAGCAGCCTCTGAATGTGACTGGTTTGTAACAGCCGAGTAATTTCAG
>NW_022106238.1:3074-3966 GCF_000313985.2 Echinops telfairi | reverse complement strand
GGAGAACAGAATGTCTACATTAGCCAGGGGTCTCAGATAACGATTCTAGCATCAGGACACTCCGTATTTACCAAGACTCAAGTCGGACACTGCTTACTAAGACTGCCTCCTTTTGGTGGGAACACTGCTGTCTGAGGGGAGGTGGAGAGCTGACAAAGCCATGTGACGAGGAAGAGGAGGGACATCAGCTGGGGGGTCACAGCAGGGGTGGCAAATGGGACCAGGTTTGGGAGACAGGCAGGGGGAAGTGGGAGGGCGAGGAGCAGCTTCCCCGTGCTGACACTGTGCTATGGAAGCTGGAAGTGGGACACTCAGGAAATAACATGTGGAATAACAATGGAATGTGCTCAGATTAGAAACCATGAGCAGCACAGGAGAGAGTCGGGCCAGGAAGTGAGGGGTCCTGTTTCTGAGACTTCCAGAGGGGGTGGGGGTTGATGTCCTTCCTGCAGCTCCACAGGGAAGCAGCCGGCCAGGGGGTGGGGGTAGGGGCGGGTGTCAAATGGTGTACTTTGTGGTTGCTGTCAACTGGTGCTCGAGCAATCGACTAACTGCAGCAAGTGGAAAGGTGAAGAGGAGAGTCGCTTAAAAACTGCTCTTCCAGGACAGCAACAGCCAATGGCTTTTCTCGCGTGGCAGCTTCTCAGCTAGATACATTCGTGTTTGGGTGGGCAGCGCCGTTGTGCTGACCCATGGTGGAGTCCAGCTCCAGGCCCTCAAGAAAACCTGACGCTGGATCCGGACTGGACAGAGGAAGGAAAGAGGCAGCAGGGAGGATTCCCGTCAAGGCAGGCCGAACGCACCATTCAGAACGAGCTCGGATCCCGGCACCGATGAGACACACACACAGGAGGAGGAACGTGCTGTGCCCCAAACAGATGGTGACTTAGAC
>NW_022106238.1:0-1071 GCF_000313985.2 Echinops telfairi | reverse complement strand
AGCGGCCAAGACTCCAGAGAAGGAGCTGGGTCAAAGGCGGATGACGCAGTGTGGGTGGGCCAGATTCTGGCCAGCTCTACCTTCCATCTCACCCAGCCACTTCCCCACCCCAAGCAGGGATCCGGGCACCGCCTGCCGCTGGAGCATGCCCAGCAGCCCTGTCAGCTGGCCTCCAAAACTGAAGCAGACAGGCTGCTAAGAAACGCCCAGGTGGCCAGGGCAGCAACCTCATAAAACCACTGGTGGGACAGAAAGGACCATGGGGCAGACTGGTTGAGAGCGATAAGGCATGGCTAGCCTCAAGGAAGGGAGGGGCAGAGGAGCTGCGAAGAGGGCCAACAAGTGGAGGAAGGAGCAGGCTAAGGGCTGGCCAAAGGCGCAAGAAGTGAGCGGAAGGGATAAGGAGGGAAAAAATGAGGAGCTGATACCAAGGGCTCAAGTAGAAAGCACATGTTTTGAGAATGATGATGGCAACAAACGTACAAATGTGCTTGACACAATGGACGAATGTATGGATTGTGATAAGAGTTGTATGGGCCCCCAATAAAATGATTAAAACAAAACAAAACAAAAAAAGAATACTTCTAGGAGCTGCGCTTTCTTACCTGCCTGCTTGACTGATACCACCCTCCCCAGATAAACACCCTCAATAAGGGGAAGCGATGCTGAAAGAAGCTCAGAAACGGGCACAGGTGGCATTAAAACAGACAATAGGGGGTTGCCTGGTCTGTGAATATAAGTGCAGCATGATAAATATTTAATATCAATACCAAAATGATCAATTGCAAATGATAGTAACCCTGCCACATGCTGTCCTACCCTCTCAGACAGCTCAGCAGCTTCAAAGAAATTCAGAGATCTCTTGGTAATTAACATTTTCTTGCCTAAATACTGCAAGTATTGCTAAAAAGGGAAAAGCAAAAATTTGGCCTTCACTTTTAAGGGCTCAGCAAGGTTAAATGACTGCCCCAGGTGATTTGGGGCAGCATGTAAAAGAGGATTAAAATCTCTCTGCTTTGAAAATCATTTAAAAAAATTGTTTGGTTGTATGCTTCCTTAAAAATAGTTCTT
>NW_022106237.1:2267-4003 GCF_000313985.2 Echinops telfairi | reverse complement strand
GTGATATTATCTGAAGAGATAAGGGTGAACAATGTGCTGGAATCCATTTGGAAGTCCACCGGCAACACACATTTGTCATTGTTACATATCTAGTACAGAATGTATGAGAGGCATCTTGATATTTCACTTCTAATGAAGTTTTACCCCAGTAGCATAATGCCACTTCTCTGCCTCTTATTCCTCTCTGGATGTGCCATTAGGGTGATCTGGCCCAGGACCCTATGGGGAATTAGATTCTGTCATTATCTATTCCAGGAGCTTTGCATGGATGTAGTCAGAGGGTCTGGTCTTACTTCCTGGTGACTTTCATTTATAGGACCTGAACTACATCAAATACTTTCCCTGCATGCCACAAGAAGAAAAGTAGCCCAAAGGGTGACTAGATCTTGGGTATATATATATATAACATTTTTTAAATGTTTTTGTTCTATTTGTTTATTTATTTATTGTCAGTTTTTTTAATATATCATTTTATTGAAGGCTCATACAACTCTTATCATAACCTATACATATATCCCTTGTGTGAAGAATATTTGTATATTTGTTGCCATCATCATTCTCAAAACATTTGATTTCTGCTTGAACCTTTGGTATCAGCTCCTCGTTTTGCCACCCCCCCTCTGCTCCCCACTCCCTCATGAACCCTTGATAATTTATAAATTATTATTTTGTCGTATCTTACACTGTCCGATGTCTCCCTTCACTCACTTTTCTGTTGTCCATCCCCCAAGGAAAGGGTTGTATGTAGATCCTTATGTATTACAAAATAGAACGATTCGTTTTTTTCATATATTTGAAATGAACTTGTTTGTGACTAAGAACTCCAAGTCTATTCCAGTTTTACTTTCCTCTTTTAGCCACTCAGAGTCATGTGTAGGTCTGAGGAGTAAGGAGTCTGGAGGGATTTGTTTGCTTGTTGATTTTAAAGGCACACACTTTATAAAGTTAAACGGTCCATCTCAAACTATGACACTGGCAACCGTATCCCATTAAACCCTCCAGAAATGTGATTCTCTCTCTCTCTCTCTCTCTGGTTTACCTCTCTCTGTCTCTCCTCCCTCCTTTCTCAACATCCCATCCTTCCCTCACCCTGTTCCCATCCCAGTATCTGGCCTCCCAGCAGTTAAAACAGGCTTAAAACCATGTTTCTTTTTCTTTGTTCTTCTTTATAATAATTGTATCGTTCGATATTTATCTTTGTAAGATTAACTAAGTTTGTTAAGCATAATGTCCTCTCATTTTGTCCGTGTCTTGCTGTGTTTGAGAAAGTTGCCATGGTTTTTTGAAGGGTGCATAATATTTCATTGTATGAATACACTAGTTTGTTTATCTACTCTTCTGTAATCAGAGTTTAGGGTTGGTCCCAGGTTTTTACTATTATGAAAATTGCTGCAAGAGGCATATTAAACAGAAATACATTTAAATATATATTTGTAATTGAGTTCTTGGGGAAAGTTTGCACAGCAAATTGGGTTCTCATTCCACACTTTCCACATTGTTCACTGACGTTAGTTACAGTTATTAGTGTGCTGCATTCTGCTCGATTGTGTTCAATTTGGTTCATTTCCTGTACTCTAGCTTCCCTACCCTCATTATCTTCTTATCTTTGCCTTTGAGTAGTTGCTAGCCTATTGATGTCTTACTGATGGTTTTAAAATGAGTTACCAGTCTCATGGGTAATACTGTTTATTTTGTGTGCCACTGAACTTATCTGCTAAAAGGTGATCTCAAGCAAT
>NW_022106237.1:0-1176 GCF_000313985.2 Echinops telfairi | reverse complement strand
AAACAAACAAATAAAAACTCTTCAACATATCCCTAGGGTTAATGAGGAGATACTTAACACTAGTCAATTATCTTCGTCCCAGACTGACCAAACCCTTCGTCCTTACATACTGCCTGTGACAAATTCTGCTGTCTATTAGCTCCACTATGGACCTGCCTTGGAAAGTTGGTTTCTGTTGGGAGCCAATAGATACAACTGGCATTTAAAAACCCCACATGTCCAGAATAATGTTCAACCTGTGGTCTTTTCAATCCTAACTGGGCATCCAATCGGCTGAACTGTGTGACTCCCTTCATTATCCTGCTCTTTGAGCCTCGGGGATCCCTGACTGATCCCCGTCCAGCTAATGACGCTTTCTCTCTCCTTCTAATAACAGCCAACTCTTATGTTTATACTTCCAAATGGAAATGATACTTCACCTATCCATCAGCTGAAAACCAAATGTGAAGTTCACCCAAAAGCAAAACAGCCAGTTAGCTAGGCAATTGCTTCATTTTCAAAAGTTCTACATTAAATTCAAATGTTATTCGAGGTTCACTGCCATTCAGAGTAAATTGACATTTAGAAAGGAAATATGCATTCTTTCCTAACCTTTAGAAATAACATCGGATTTAGACATTTCAATCTTGTTTCTTTCTCCCTTACTTGTGTTTCTTATCAGTTTGTTCAGTGCCCAAACAATTATTTCTTAACCTTTGAGAGGAAGAGATGAGCTTATCTCAGAACAATTACTAGAGAGATCGCAGTATTATAATCTAGCTGCTGAGAGCCTTTTATCTCAATTTTTCTTAATTGTATCCTTCCTGCCTTTTGATAATCAATTAAAATTTTAAAAATAACCAAATAATTTTATCTTCTTCTAGGAAATGGGGAGAAAGATGCTCTTTGACTAAGTAGAAATATTTATTGTCTGATAAATAAAACATAAAGCAAAGTTTTTTAGCAGGTATATTATCAAGGTACTCTCCCTATACTTTAATCAAGGGTAAAAGCCGGGCCAACTTCATCTGCTTGAAGTGTTAATAATTGCTCAGGGTACTTCCTGTGGGAAAAGGTGAGGCTGTAATGCTGGCCAACTATTTCTTCTGCATGCGTATAGAGTTCATAGAGTATCACGAGCCAAGCTTCCTGAGAAGTTCATTCATGGCTTATTCATACCCACAAAAGGGAACATTG
>NW_022106236.1:2684-3954 GCF_000313985.2 Echinops telfairi | reverse complement strand
CCCCCCCATCTGTCTTATTGCAAAGATGGGACCTTGTTAATGTTTCAATTGCTCCCCAGTCTCCATCCCAATCTGTTCAGGATTCAGTCATGCATTAAAAATGAGACCAACAAAACTCAGTGACTTTGGAAAACAACAGTGAGCTGTCTCTCGTGCTTCCACACTCTGGGCAAATAGCATCAGGCTCACTGGCTCCTCCCCTTTGTAATGGGATATCCGAAACCTTCATTCACTTCTCTGGGATGACGGAAAAGCTGGAGGCTGGGCTCTACTCTATGTGGTCTCTACTCATGTCTCACATGTACTTTTTGGCCAGTTGCTGCTCAAGGTGTAGTTGACTTTCAGGATTGTAAATCGTTCATCTTCTGGCCATCCGCTGTCTATGAGTTGAACTTGACTCAGTGGTAGTGGATGTGAATTTTTTTTCTTTCTTTTTTGGTATTATAGCATTAAGCTCAGACTATATATCATTCTCTAAGCCAGAGTTAGGTGCCAATGGGATTTTTTAAGGTGCAGAAATCTATGATTAAAAGACATATTATTTGCTACTACCTTCCTTCCCTAACATACGAAGATAAGAGGTAGACAAAAGGACAATTCCAATGGACAAAATCATTTCAATATAGAAAACTCAAAGGCATATGAGGTAACAGTCATTAGTTTGTAGCAGTTCTGAAACCTAGCCAGGCAGACAGCATTACTTCTACATGCTCAAGAAGCAAGTCGTATCCTGGGTCAGGTTCAAATCCTGGAGATGGTTCTTCATGGCTTTTAGTGCCAACCTTTGGACGTTGTCTCCTCTGAATCCCCCTTACTTTTTCACAGAGTGAGCCCCGGTTTGCAGTTGAGTAGCCTCCTTTCTGCTCTATGCTCTTAGAGAATTAGTGATACAGAGATATATTTTGCATTCCCTTCTGCTTCCTTGTTTTTTTGATTTTTTTTGTTTCGTTCCATTCTCTTAGGAACTTTGGTGAGTTCTTATGAATTTTATTGAGGTTCACTAAAGGTCATGCCCACAAAACTGTTGAGACATGCTTTTCTGTACTTTGGCTGTAAGATGGCGTGTTGTAGAAGAAATCTTAGAGAATTTTTATTCTTCCTGAGCAGGTTTATATGGCACCATTTAGATTAATCAAAGTCTGAATGAGACGAGAAGAATCAAACAATTGATTTGATCTTGCGCAGGAGCCCTCCTCTCTCTGGCATTCCATGGATTTGCTTTTGAGAATCTTTTGATATCTGGAGAGGCGAGAATCATTAATATAGTTTT
>NW_022106236.1:0-1029 GCF_000313985.2 Echinops telfairi | reverse complement strand
TTTCTGTAAGTCTTTGCTGAATGAATGAAAGCTAGAGTAAGGCACTGTTACAAGAGGAATAGAATGCATAATAATAGGCAAGAGGGAGAAGAATTATTTTCAAGGAAGATTTAATGTACTTCCCTGTTTTGTTTACTTATCACATTGATTCACTGCCCTCAATAATGCACGATTTTGAGCGCCTAGAATGGGCTAGGCACTCTTTGAGCACTTGGCTGTCATTGTTCCAGTAAGAAATGGGAAGAGTCAAAAGTGACTTCAAGATTTTATACATGGGAGGAAGGAAAAAGTGTCATGCCAGGAGGAGCTATGGGGTATATATAAGACTTGGGGCAAGGTGGTGGAATAGATTAACTTAATTTTGGAAATATTGTTTGGATAAGAACAGATAATACAGTGTGTCCTGTAGTATTGAGACTGCAGGTTGAGTGGACTGTGTGTATAAGTCATTTTGATTTGTTAGTGAACAATAAAGAACTACAGGTTGAAGTTAGTTGTCAGAATATTGGAGACAAAAGTTTCCATATGTGGAAGGCTTGGGACCCCGTATGAGCTTGTTGTTGCTAGTAGCCATTAAGTCAGCACCAGCTCATGTCTGTCAGAACAAAACTTGCCTGGTACTGTGCCATCTTCATGGCAGTTGGCATGTTTGAGTCTGTTGTGGTGGTGTTTGTGTCAGTCAATGTGTTAGTCTAGGTAGACTCTAGAAACAAATCCATGGACACACATATGTGTATAAGAAAGAGATTTATATACAAGAGCAATTGAACATTGAGAAAACATCCCAGATCAAGTCCATAAGTCCGATGTTAGCCTGTATTTCCAATATCAATCTGTAAAGTCCTCTTCAGACTCATGAAACACATGCAATGATGCCGAATGCGGAAGATCACAGGCCAATCGATAGAAAGTCTTTGGATCCAGTGTCGTTGGAAACATCTCAGTGCTGGCAGGGGTCTCTCTGTGGCTTCTCCGGCTTCCGAGGTCTGGTTGTTTCCATGTGGCTTGTCTTCTGCAGTGTCTCCCAGT
>NW_022106235.1:2894-4065 GCF_000313985.2 Echinops telfairi | reverse complement strand
AGCCTTGCCAACAGTGGTCCAATACCAGCGGGGTCACCTGTGGCGGCCAGATTTCTTCCGAGTTTCCTGAGGAACGGACTGGCGCGGTAGTCTGACAATCAGCCGGTGGATCCCACAGACCGTGGGCCGAGGCAGAGCTGGGAAGGCGGGGTCAGTACACAGTGACCACAGCTGTGAACTTCAGCTGACCGACGATGATGACCATGGATGTTGCAGGTGCCCACAGCCTGTCACTCTTTGGTGATTCAGTTTGTGGGACGGTGTGGTGGTTACATGTCAACTGGATAAATCAAGTCTAGGGGTGGAGTCTAGCCTGTCAATCAGATCACAGCATAAGGATGTCTCCTGGTGGGCGTGGCCTTCCCAGAAGGAAGATTCTGGGAATTAGCTCTCTCTCTCTTTCTCTCTGTCTCTGTCTCTCTGCTTCTCTGTCCTGTTGCTGAGATCTGCGAGACTTGTTAAGATCTGTGAGAGCCCCTCTCTGCTTCACCTTCCTGTTGGCCAACCTTCCTGCGGCTGAGAGATTCCAGAGCCCTGGAGATGCTTCTGCCCCCAATGGATCCACAAGCCTTTGCACCCACCGGCCTGTGATCTTCCTGCCTTTGGCATCCTGCAGGCAGGTGTGTGAGTCTGAAGAGGGACGTAGGGACTCGTATCAGACTTGTGGACTTGCCCTGGGCTGGGCTGGGAGGTCTGTTTGAGATATAATTAGTAGTTGATAGAAGGCTCTCTCTTACACATAGAGGAGTGTCTATGCACTTGTTTCTCTGGTCTGCCCAGCCTCCTACAGACGGGGACTTATAGGAATGATGACCGTTCCCCACTAAAAAGTAGGTCACACTGCTCGGACACATGGCCAGTCCTGCTTTCTGACCTCATTCTTCCCCTCTTCCGAGCAAATCCTGAAGGAGCCCTCGTGGGATTGAGTTATGTACTGGGTGGCTAACTGCAAGGTCAGCAGTTCAAAGCCACGAGCCGCTGCACGGGAGAAAGACGGGGCTGTCTACTCCCGTAAAGAGCCACAGTCTCAGAAGCCCACAGGGCCGGGCCCTCCCATCCTATATGGTCAGTATGAGGCAGTATCGACGTGATGGCAGGTGAGGTTCTTTGTGCAAATCTTAGCTCTGTGAGGGGCCAGGTGCAGAAGGCCAACTATGGAGGGAAGGCTTGG
>NW_022106235.1:0-1994 GCF_000313985.2 Echinops telfairi | reverse complement strand
GTGCGTGCGTGCGTGTGATCTACGGTGCTGGCAAAGGCGATTGGCAGCACCACGGACTCTCAGAAGAGCAAACAGATCAGTGTGTCCCCATCGTGGCCGCCACTGGGTCCCCCTCTCCTGGGGGGTCTCCCTCTACTCTCTGGGTGTGACGCTCTCTCCCAGGGAGGGTCCCTCCTGGGGACAAACGCAAAGCCCGTGAGATGCAGTCTCCCCACCTGCTTCTGGGGAGCTGGGTGGACCCAGTGGTGGCCACAATGGGGACAAACAGAACAATGATGGAGATGGGGCGGGACCAGGCAGTGCTGTGTTGTGTTGTGTATCGGGCCGCTGTAAGATGGAGCCAACGCAACACCACTTAACTACTACACACACACTCGTGTACACACACACACACACAAACACATACACACACAAACACGTATACATATACACATGTATACACACACAGATACACACATGCATGTATACATGCAAACACAAGTGCATGCATATATATGCACACACAGACATGCATGCACACATACACACATATACACGTGCACACACATGCACGAACACACACATACACGTACACACATACAAATGCACACATATATACATATATGCACATATACACACAGAGAGAAACATAATACACACATATACATACATGCACACACATGTATGTAAACACACAAACACATATGCATGCATACGTGTACACACAAATACATATACATACGCATATACACACATACATGCACAAACACATATATACATGTGCACATAGACACACATGTATATACATGCACACACAGATCCAGGAAGAACAAGGGGTCTAAAATCAAGGGTGAGGAGGGCAGTGAGTTTGGTTTGGGTGTTTGGTCCGGCTTGGAAGGCTCATTTTCTAGTTCAGGATTGCCTCTTGTTGGAGCCGTGGGTTTTCAACGGCTGATCTCCCAGAAAAAAATGGCCCGACGTTTCTTGGCACTCTGTTTTCATCCCGGCAGCTCTGCTGAAGCCCGGCCACCACGGGCTGACCCGGAGAGTGTTTGAAATCCTGCTTACATGATGTCCAGCAGGAGCGCGGCATGCAGCATGTCCCGTGCGACCAACTCACAGCCGGGCGATTGAATCGAGAGAGGGCATCGTGAACCTTGCCACAGAGCAGCGCTTGCAGATCCGACGGAAACAGAGGATTGCCTGGATGCATGCCACAGTGTGGGAAGCCCTGGCAGCAGCTTCCCCAGCTCTGGGGGACATGCCGGACACACAAGACTGGCTTTTGTAAAGGAATCGCAGAAAGGGTGCATGGGTGGGTGGTAGGGAACTGAATCCCCTTGCCTCTGCCTAATTCAATCAATTTGCTATGAAAGTTGCTCCCACCTCATCTTCCCAGAAAATTCCTCCCACGGAATCAGCGCCACCAAGGTTACGCATCAATAGAGAGCTGCAATACAGCCTCCTGATGGATCCATCACAGCCCGGCAGGGGAAGCTCGGTCGTGGCAAGGTGTGGTCGCCGGGAAGGACGCGTGTTTAATGAGCATCGCGGGCGGCCCGCGTCTCGGTTGAGGATTATTGACACGTAGGCACACCCTTGGCGGCTGCCTCGGAGGCTGGCGAGGCTAAAAATAGAAACAGGCGCTCGGGAGGATGATGTAAGTCTAGTTTGATGCTCCCCATTGTCTTAGGGAGGCACGGGGATGCTGAGGAGAAGAGGGGGGACCACCCATCCCTGCGGTGGTCTCTTATCTCAGCTGCTTAGGCTCCTGAGATATTTACCCACCTGGCCCGTCCCATCACGGACAGCCTCACTCTCGCTGCCCGCTGACTCTGCCGTCGATCCGGGTCTGTGCAGAGCAGGCCGGCTACCACACGCACGGCTGTAGGTGCGCACCTATGCCAGACGCCAGTCACGGTGTGCCATCTCACCTTGGCGTCTGTGTGCGTCTCCAGGTGGAACCTCACGCTGCATGTTCACGCGCTCACATCTGGGCGGCGCTGGCTCCCTCC
>NW_022106234.1:2787-3946 GCF_000313985.2 Echinops telfairi | reverse complement strand
CAGTTCAGGCTGAGCAGGTTCCAACTGGCCGCACCATTACCAAGATGCCCTCAAAATTAGCTGATGTCCTTTTAAAAGTGCATTTTTATAGGGTTTCTTAGGGTGCACTCAAGGAGCTCAGGGAACATAGTGGGTTACACATTGGCTTTCTAACCACAAGGTCAGTTGTTGGAACTCACCAGCCACTCTCTGGGAGAAAACTGAGGCTTTCCACTCCTGGAAAGATTTGCACCCTCGGAAACTCCCAGGAGCAGTTCTCCTCTTACTCTGAGGTTGCTGTCAGTGGGAATGGACTGACTCCCTGACAAGGAGTTTGGTGGTGCTGTCAGGTAAGCAATGGACTACACCTTCTACAGGGTTGCCGGGCCTTAGAACTGACTGGTGGCTGTGCTTTGGTTTGGGTTTATACTTTTACATATGATAGACTTAAAGAAATTCATGGAAAAATCCCATTACCCTACAGGTAAATACATTTAGAGAGGTCTTCAAAAAGCCTATGGAAAAAATGGCATTTAAAAAAATCATGAAACATTAAAAACATTATTTTTGTATGTGAGAGTAAGTCAGAAAGCATTGCTACAAAATTGTAGAAACCTTTTTTAATAAAAAATGTCCAAGTGTGAAACTCCTATATCCACATATCCTTCATCTGGTTCTATACACATCTGAACATGGTGTTTCCATCTTTCAACTTGTCCTTTAAGAACTGCACACTTCAATCCACTGCCCAAAGCATTCTGCATGCAGTTATTAACATTCAGCACCATATCATTTGATCTTCCTTACGCTCCATTTAAATTTGTTCTAGTTTTTAATATTTTCTGCTTTATTTCCCTCCACCCCACCAAAAAATCCAACATTTTATTGGGAGGTAATATCATATCATTCCATAGTTCAATTACTTCAGGCAGTATTGTCCCATTGCTGCTACAATCAATTTCCTTTTCCTCCTTGAACTCCTTGAACTCCTCGACATCAGCTCCCTTTTACTCCCCCGTCCTACTATACCCCCCAGAAACCCTCATTCTGCTTGCTGCCTCTAGAGATTCATCAATCCTGGGTTTCATATACCGAAAACCAGACAAACATGTAACAAAAATTCAAGAGGGTCACCCCAAATTACAAAACATATCTGAGATAAGACTTAATATGAACAAAT
>NW_022106234.1:0-1035 GCF_000313985.2 Echinops telfairi | reverse complement strand
GTGCCTCTGCCATCAAGTGGAAGGCTGCAGAGCAGTCCCTCAGCCAAACACGGCCTTTGTCTCATTGGGATGCTTGAAAAAGAAGGGGTTTTTTGCTATGAAGAAAAAAAGATTTAACGGTCAGGGCCGATACCAAATTTACAGCAAAATTCAAGTCCATATCTTCCCAAATCATCAATGCTTTGTAAAAAGATTACTGGCATGCTGCTCCTTCTGTCCCCCTGCCCCTGAAGACAGCAAAGACAACAGGTTTTAAATGGACCATGTGTTTACGGAAGGTTGGGAAGATCTCAAAGATGAATGAAAAAGAGGAAAGAGTGTCAACCTCAACAAACAAAGAAACTGTGACTGAAATCCAGAAATTACTTTAGAACAAAAATAAACAAACAATTCAGCAACAACAACAACAACACAAAACTCCTAAGAGTCACCATTGATGTGGTAGCTAATGGAGTTGGTATCTCACACGGTTTGACAATTTCGATTTTCAGTGTGTAAATTGGCCTCAAGCAGATGAGTGCTACAGTCTTTGCCCAGAGGTCAGCTCACTCAATGAGCTATCTTTCCTTCAGTCTTTAAAGCACGATCAAAGCTAATGGCCGTGTTGTGTGGAAACTGTAGGAAGTGGAGACCAGTATTGGTCTTTCTGAATATGATCCAGAGGGCGAAGTCCAACGAAAACAGTGGTTCTGAGGGGATCTGGTAGACCACAAAAATTCAAGCCGATAAGTCATCTCGAGAGGTTGTGGTGACTGTTTTTCAGGATGCCAAAGGGATAAACTTGATAGATTTGCTCGAAGGACACAGGATGATTCATGGAGGTTTTATTAGAGAGAAGTCTCAAGAACATGGAAAACTGTCAGTGAGAAAACGTCCAGGGACGTTGCTCAGAGGAATTTCTTTTCCCCATTAAAGTGCACCTGCTCATTTTTTGAGGGTAAGATAAGATTATGAATGTGTGATCATCTTTTTTTTGTCTTTTAAATCGTTCTATTGGGGGCTCATACTACTCTTATCACAATCCATACATGCATC
>NW_022106233.1:2843-3970 GCF_000313985.2 Echinops telfairi | reverse complement strand
CAAGTCCATAAGTCCGATATTAGCCCATATGTCTGATACCAATCTATAAAATCCTCTTCAGACTCATGAAACACATGCAATGATGCCAAATGCAGGAAAATCAGAGCAAGTGGGTAGAAAGTCTTTGGGTCCAGTGGCATTGGAAACATCTCAGCGTTGGCAGGGGTCTCTGCATCAGGGTAGGTCCATTTGTCTTGCCAGCTGCTATGTCTCCCAGGGTGTGAGAGAGAGAATCTCACCTGCCTCCAAGGAAGAAAATACCAGATTTCCCAAAATTCTCAGGAGAAGACCATGCCCACATAGAAGCTTCATTGGCTATGATCTGATTGACAGGCTAGACTCCACCCCTGCATTCTTAATCCTCAGATTGGCAAATGATGATATAACTACCACAGTTACCAAAGGAATTTAAAATCTGTCTTGGAATAAGTATTGTGAAATGATATTACAAATGAGGATGATTTACTATCGTTTACTTTGTACATGTTAACCAGAGAAGCCAGTCCTTGAAAAAGAATAGTATTGGTAGAGTAGAAAGGTAGCAACAAAAAGAAAAAGAAAAAGAGGAAGACCCACATTAAGATGGATTGGGCAACAATGGTCTTAAACATAGCAATTGTGAGGAGGAGACAGGACTGGACAGTGTTTCATTCTGTTGTACATAGGGCCACTCTGAGTTGGAGCTGATGATCTCCTGATGGAATGTGATGGCATCTAACAATAGCTCCATCTAATTTGTCAGTAAATCAACTAAGCTTTATCTTCAAAATCCATCTAGTAGCTACACCATTTCCAATGCTTCCACTGTATTAAAAACATTCCATCATGTCTTTCCTGGGTTGCATCACCTTCTTAAGTGGCATGCTAGCTTCGAAAGTGGTCACTCTACCTTTGACTCTCAATATAATAGCCAGAGTGCCTTGGGAACTCATGGATGAAAATCACTCACTGGCTGGCTTCTAATCAGACAGAAAGCCCAAGCCTGTATCCTCGATGTTGTTCCTCTTTTCCCTGCAGGCATTGGATCCCACTGATCACCATGTTTTCTCCAGTCACAGTGGTCACTTGCCAATCCTGAAGCACATTTCACTCACTCCCCACTCAGGGATTTGCTTTCCATTGCTGTT
>NW_022106233.1:0-1117 GCF_000313985.2 Echinops telfairi | reverse complement strand
TTCAAGTAGATTCAGGGAAGGGAAAAGTTTAACACAGAGGCTTGGCAATTCTGTGAGGATCTCACTTGCAAACAACCATGAAAAACATTATATAGGAGGGAATGGGGTGATGCTTGCTATCCGCTGCAGGGCACCTCAAGAGCAGTAAAGAAAATCACAAGCCTGGCCAAGCTTACTGTGTCTTAACTAGCTTCCCTTGGGAACATTGCACCCGATATTATCGGTGAATTGGCAGGAAAATGATGAATGCATAACACTCCTTAACAGGTATATAGTGATTTTTTCATATTCAAAACTCTTTAAAGTTTCCCTTGGGAGCCTTGGGAGATAAGAGAGAACCGATTATGCCCTCAGTTTGTGAAAGGGAGAATCAAAGCTGAAGGGTCAAGCAATTTGCACAGAAAATAATTGGAGTCAGTGTCCAACCAACATCAGGCCTCAGGGGTTCCTAGTGTTGAAGTCAGAGCTCGGAAAAATGAGGCCCAGAGCCCCGGACTGAAAAGCTTATATCAAAGGAGACAAGTACCCTAGCACGGCCTGGTAATTACAGGTGATTGGACAAGACCCAGGCCTGGTGCAGAATGGCACCGGCAGATTGATAATGGAAATGGCAAGTAAGTGGCACTTCACTGGAAGTTAAATGGATTTTTAGAGCTACTTTTGGCAAGCACATTGGCAGTTGGTTTACATCAGCTCTGAATTCTAAGAAAGCTGAGATTAGAATCAAGATACTCTCTGGATTTCTGAATTCATCTCTAAGGAATAGTCACGATATTTCTGAAGAAGCCAAAGTTAATACAAGAACAGATATTAAGTTTCCTTCATCCATTTTTCTTTGTTGACTTTTTGCTTCTTCCTGCCAGTCAGGTCTTTGTTTCTCTCATTGCCGTTGGAAAGAAATCAAGAGGAACTACGGGCAACACAGATCTTCCTTTAACTCGTACCCTGTATGTGAGGTACAGAACCTATGCCAAGAAGTCCTGTTTTTAGCTATGATCAAACTCCATCAATGGGCGGGGATGGATCACCATGTTTTCTCCAGTCACAGTGGTCACTTGCCAATCCTGAAGCACATTTCACTCACTCCCCACTCAGGGATTTGCTTTCCATTGCTGTT
>NW_022106232.1:2535-4000 GCF_000313985.2 Echinops telfairi | reverse complement strand
AGTAGACAGAAATGTTTTGAAAAGGATGATGGCAACATACGTACAAATGTGCTTTACACAATGGATGTATGCATTGTTATGAGATGTAAGAGCCCCCAGTAAAATGATTTATATAATCAAAACAAATAAAAAAACTGCAAGGTATGCATGTCTGAGACAAGAAGTACTGAGCCCTGCCTGCTTGCTGGTAAGGGTTTCTTCCATTTGGAGTTTTTAAATAAAATTATCTTGTGATGCATATATATCTATTTATCTATATCTAAAATATATATATATACAGTATATTTTTAGGTGAATACATTTTGTACCCATGGTAATCATGCCATATCCTTTATTATAACCTGATGGCTTCTGGCATGATTGTGGCCTCAGTCTATACCAGATGCTTTGGACTTAGATGCCGAGTTTTAAAATGTCCTTTAATTCCTAGATACAAACTAAGAAACTAACAGGTTTTGAAATTCTTTAAGTATAATTGACCTTTATGAAATCACCATCAACAGGGCTGTCGGCAAACTCAATTGCAGGTCTTACTGGGATCCCGTCCCCTCTCTTCAGGTTCGGATGTGGGTCCTTGGACTGTGCACATTACAGAATGCTGGCCACTGCTCACGCACTCAGTGTCACAGTGCAAAAGGGGCTCTAGTAATTCTGAACTAAATTTGAAAATGAATCTTTAGCAAAGCACGTGCCCAGAATCTAAGTCTTCCAAGGGTACTTACAGCCAAGTCCTTCTGCAATCCTCCCCCTGTTTCAAACCGGAACCGGTAACACTGCTTTTAAGAGAAGCTCCAAGACCCAGTTCTCCTTTCCCATCTTGGGAAACATTCAGTTTGCCTTCTCAGGGTCTCCAATCAGTACGACTCATTATCTACTATCTCATTAATTTTTCTTCTACTTTTGGTATTTTTTTGGAGGGAGAAAGGGGGTTGTGGTGGTTTTTAAGTGCCTACTCTTTTGATGTCAGGGCTCCTGTAATTGTCATCTAGTGTTCATACATGTTCACCATTATTTTATTTTTCTGTTTCACTTTCAGGGGCCTCTCTTTCATTTTATATTTGAACAATTTAATTGAGTGTCGATTTCTGCTATCATAAAGCAAAACTCACAGCCATTGAGTCCACTCTGATTCACAGCAACCCTGTAGGACAGGGTAGAGCTGCCCTGTGGTTTTCTGTAACCATACATCTACACTGGAGTAGAAAACCTCATCTTCTGTCCAGGCCGAGCTGGTGGTGTTGAATTGAGAAACTCGTGATTTGCAGCCCAATTCACAACCCCTTACACACTGGGGCTCTCCTGCTATCTCATACATGATTAGCACACAAAGGGCCTTCAAAAATTTTGTAGAAAAAATTGTAATGAAAATTTGTAAAGAAAAGATACTAGAATTTCTATAAACTTTTGGAAGCCTCCTCAGATGATCATGACCATAGTGATATATAAGCACAAAGTTGCATAAAAT
>NW_022106232.1:0-1196 GCF_000313985.2 Echinops telfairi | reverse complement strand
TATTGACTCTGTCTTCTCACCTTTACAAGCAGACAAGTCTGCAAATCTCCACTTTCCAATTAGGCAAGTTAATGAAGCTCTTTAGAGAAATCCATAAAGCCTGCCTCTGTGGTCCTGACATTTAGTAACTTCTGGATAGTGGTCTCTAAACCCCTTCTCCATTAAAATATTGTACTGAGTCTTTAAGTGCTGACTCTGAGACTTTCTTAGAATGGAATGTGGAGGAGTTCCCACTGAGCCTTCTAACACTGCAGGATAAATACAAAAATGGCACTTTTAATAGTCGAGTCAATTGAGAGGTCACCTGTCACACAGCTGCCTCCTGCCAGGATAATCTACTGCCTTCCAAGTAAGGCACACTGTCTGAAGGTGGCTCCACGGGAATAGGAGGTGAGTCTGGAGCCAAGTCTTATGACGGCCATCACACAACCCACAAACGAAAAGATGATTTGATACAGTGAAATGAGCAACAGGTCTGAGACTGCCTTCCTCAAACCCCCGAGCAATGTCACTTCTGGGTGCCTGCTTCTTTCTACAGTAGAATAGGAGCAACAGTGTCTTGTTCTTAAGTTATCCTGGTGGTAGAGTACCAGATGAAAGTAAAACTGGGAACAGTGTCATAGTTTCCCATACATCTTGCATATAGAAGGAATAAAACTAAAACAGGATACTGAGGTTCAGTTTCTGCTTGGAGAGCATTGATAGGAAGGATACATTCTATGTTCAAATATTGCCTAGGTACTTTAGACGCATACTCCTGTTCTCTCACCCACTGTGTACCCTTTCAATTATGCCCTGTGTGCAAAACAAACAGCTTTCCACAAATCTTTCTTTGACTTTCCATTTTGGTCACTAGTTTGGATTCTTCATTTGCCCTTAGCCATATGACTTGAACTCTATTCACCTAAACATAGTCATATGGCATACTATGTGTGGTAGATATATAATCATTTGTCAGTTTGAGGATTAAAGGTGTAGAGGTGGAGTCTAGCTTGTTGATCAGATCATAGCCAATGTGGTCTCTGTGTGAGCATGACCTTCTCCTGAGAATTCTGGGAAATCCGGTACTTCCTCCTTGGAGGCGGGAGACACTTCTCCCTCTGCCACTCCCTGAGAGACATACCCTGTTTCCCCAAAAATAAGACAGTGTCTTATATTAATTTTTGCTCCCAAAGATGCACTAGGTCTTATTTTCA
>NW_022106231.1:1843-4179 GCF_000313985.2 Echinops telfairi | reverse complement strand
AAAGGGGAGAGGGCACGTTTGACTTCTGTCCCAAAGATGAACAAGGTGCAGCTCCCACTGCTCGTGAGGAAGAAGGCAAGCCTCTGGTCTAAAGGCTCTGATGGGGTAAGGCCAGCTCTTTAAAAACAGTTTATTATGCAGCCAGCCAACCTTCACCTGGGCCATTTCATCAGGGCCCTTGGGCCCAGAACATTCCCTGAAAACTAAGCCCCACTCTGTTCCAGTCTTTTCTTCTTCCTTATCAGGAAAACCCTTACCTACCCTGTGTGCACGGTCTGCTTACTGTTCATATGTGTGTGCCCCATGTCATCAGGTCACTGCATTTCTGCATCTGTTCCTGGTGGGATGGGAGCTGGGTCCCTCTTCTGCAACGCAAGAGGGGTGCATGCAGACAGCTTTTGGACTGAAACAAACTGGGAAGGAAGAAGAGGCTGCCCATTTCTGAGGGATTAACCCTACCGATAACAGCAGATCACTGTGTGATATAGGGCCAGAGGTGAGCCCCATCATACGACGGGGGAAGGATTGTCTCCTCAAGGCAGAGTGCCCCCTAATGTCCTGGAGGAAGTAAAGCTTGCGGAGCTTTATTTGCTGATGAGACATGATTCAAAATGCAAACAGCTGCAAATGTCTATTGATACTTTAAATACAGAATGGACAAAGCATGACTCTAGGAAGCGTGGAAGCTGTCAAAAGTGAAATCACACACAACGATGGTTCTCTTAGGCAGCAAGGAGTTGCGATGCACTAGCATTGACCATTTTTAATCAGACGATCATAGGATCCACTGTGCCAAGAATGGTGAATTGAAGGCAAACAGCGTCACATTCATGGTCAAAAAACAAAACAAAACACCTTATGACCTATCCAGAAGCACAATACTGTCAGTGATAGAACAAACTCCATATGTCTACAAAGAAGACCAAGCACTATGACCGTTATTCCAATTCACACGCCAACCACTAATGCCAAAGATGAGCAAATTACACATTTTTTAGTAATGTCTGCAGTCTGGGCTTGATCAAACATGCAGTCAAATGCACTGATTTTTAGTAACAATGGTAATGATAATGTTTGAAAAAAGAAGAAACGGTGCCTGGAAAATATGGCCTAGGTGATGGAGATGACTCTGGGATCCACAATAGAACTTTATGAGACCAATCATGTATTCGTGGCAAATACCTTTCTCCAACAAAGCAAATGGGTAACTACACTTAGACGTCTCCAGACGGATTACACTGGAATCAGATTAACTACGTCCGTGGAAAGAGACAGTGGAGATACTCAATACTACCAGTCATCACAAGGCCAGGGGCCAACTGAGGAATAGACCATCAGATGTTCATATGGAAGTTCAAGGTGAACTCCAAACCAATCAAACTCACTGTCCTCAAGTTGATTCCAACTCAAAGCAACTCTACAGGACAGAGTAGAACTGCCCTATGAGGTTCTGGGGTGATAAAGATGTATGGAACCAGAAAGCGTCATCTTTTCCTGGGAGCAGCTAGTGGTTTCAAACTATTGGCCTTGCCGTTAGCAGCCCAGTGACACAAGAGGGCTGTTCAAGTTGAGACTGAAGGAAATCAGAACACGTCCCTGAAACACAACGTACAATCTTCAATATCCCCTACATGGATTTAGAAACCATCTCAAGGATAGATTTGACACATTGAGCATGAATGATGGCAGGCCAGGTGAGCAGTGGATGGATATAAAGGACCTCATATGTGAATGAAAAACGCAACAGGCCATCCAAAAGGTAGCAAAGAAAGGAAGTGGGTGTCAGGAGATGCAGAAGCTTGCTCTTGAGCACAGAGTAGCTGAAGGAAATGGAAGCATGGATGACGGGAAAGAGCTGAGCCGCAGGTTGATAAGGAAGCCGCAGGTTGATAAGGAAGCCGCAGATTGATAAGGAAGGCTCAACAAGACAGAGAACAGCAAAATGAAATGTGTAAAGATCTGCAGTTATAAAACCCTAAGGGAAGACCACACCCAGCGTTCATCCAGCCGAAAGAACTCAAGACTCAAGTTGCAGAATTGAATGATTCTGTTGGCAAAACATTAAACAACATAGGGAGGCATCAAAAGAAGATGAAAGGATTGTACCCAAAGTGCCAAGGTTCATTAATTGATGTTTAACCCTTTCAGAAAGTACCATATGATCAAGAGCCAATGGTACTGAGAGAAAGAGTCCAGCCAAATGGAAGTCATTGTCATCTGTCATAAACAAGGGTCCGCCCTGGTGGCTTAGTGGGTTATGCATTGGGCTGCTAACTGCAAGGTCAGCAGTTCTGAGGGAGAAAGGTGAGTCTTTCTAGCCCCATAAAAAGTTACAA
>NW_022106231.1:0-801 GCF_000313985.2 Echinops telfairi | reverse complement strand
ATGAGTCCTTTGCAATAACTGTTTCCATGAATCTTCCATGATTTTCTTCATGCTTCTTTGCTCCATGTGCTCCACATGTTAGCTGACCACTTAGGATGTCCTCAAAGGATGTACACACGTAACAAACTTTTAAAACCCAGTCACTATCACAGGTGGCTGTGGAGCATCATCTTTGTGGACTATGTTAAACAAATTGACCAGCTTTCCTCCAAGACAGTGCTCCTGAGCCCACAAGGCCAATGACTCATTCTCTGAAGGTATTTGGGTATAGATAAACGTTTTTAAAGAATTTTCTCCACTATATTCATGAATATATTTGCAACACTTATAAATGCATGTGTCAAACCTAAGTGTATTTGGAGTTTGGGGTTACATTTACCTTCTGTGGCAGGATTTTTGGAGGTCAGCACGCATTCAAAGCCAACTCATTCAAAGCTGTCTGATTGCTACTGAGATTAAAAGACCCTTGGAAACATATTTGGTTGCTGTGCAATGTGACCACCATTTTTCTGCCAGCTGGTCACACTGTGGTGGCTTGCATGCTGCTAGGATACTAAAGGCTATGTCACCAGTATTTTAAATACCAACAGAGCCACTCAAGGTGAACAGGTTCCAGCGGAGCTTCCAGACTAGGAACAGGCTATGAAGAAGGAATCGGCTGTCTGCTTCTGATGAATTAGCCGCTGAAAACGTTATCAATACTGATGGAATCTTGTGAGCGATAATGCCAGAAGATGAGTCCCTCAGATTGGAAGGTACTCAGCTCTACTGGGGAAGACTGCTTCCTCAAAGTAGAGTCAG
>NW_022106230.1:2549-3948 GCF_000313985.2 Echinops telfairi | reverse complement strand
TCCTCTCTGTGCTTTGGCTGCTCTGAGTGGGAATATCATCTTTAGGGCTTGGTGGGCCAGGATGTATTCCACTCTCTCTTCCTCCCCTTTCATTTGCTCCTGTGTGCTCTGATCACACATGTCGCTTTTCCTGAGCTGTAGCTTCAGTGATGTCCTCTGAAGTATATTTTTCGGGGTGCGGTGGGGTGGTTGTCCACATAGCTGGGATTGGGGCAGGACCCGCAGACCTCTCTACTGGTTCCCTGCTTCATGCCGATATGTTGCATTTTTTGACAATGAATGTCCCACGATTCCTCCTGATTCTGTTATTTCCAACATAGTAAATCATATTATTTTCTGGTTTAAAATTGCCAGTGTCAACCCATTTCAACTCACCCATTTCTAGGACATTGAAATTTATGTGTTTCATTTCATATTTGATGACATCCAATTATCCTGCTTCCTTCCAAGTTCCAGTCATTAGCAGATTTTTGCAGCTGATTCTTCTTACCTTGAGTCATGCCCCATCAGCAAACAAAGCTGCTTCCCAAAACGTCCACTCCCACAAGCTTTCTCACCCAACTCACATCCCCATGGTCAACTCCATTCTGAGAATTCAGCTCCTCCTCAGTCACATTGTGACAGCTGTTGAACCTGAGGGATCCGTCCTCCAGCAGTTATCTACATCAATTTTCTATTTCGGTTCTTTAACCTTTTAGGATCTGACAGGGTTGCAAAGCTAAGCATGCGTTTTCATTGGCTCCTTCCTTACTCTGTTGTAGGCTCACTGCTAACTTTCCATGCAATCCAAATTTTTCCCTCTTTTCTGGTGATATTGGAGACAAATGTTATTATGAGTAAAGTGCTCTGAACTACAAAGGTATACTATGGATGTACATCTGGGAAAAATTATGATCCTGTATAAAGCAAAATTTTGTTATATAGGACAATTTAAAATCCATAAACGGTTTTCTAGTGGATGTTGGAAATATTTTTCTTCTACCAGTACAGGTAGAAGAATAGCATTGTCTTTCATTTGGTTTTTACATAATTATAATAACTGAGAGTTGAACGGTAATTTCCAGGTTTTTAAGCATTCTAATATCAAGTTGGGCTGCTAACTACAAGCTCAGCAGTGAAAACCACCAGCCACGCTGCAAGAGAGATGAGGCTTTCTGCGTCTGTAAAGAGTTATAGAGATTGTCAGCAACTCCCAGGGGCAGCTCTGCCCTGCGGAATCAACTGGGGGGCAGTGAAGTTTTCAGACTACCAGGTGATCTTTACAAAGTATTCTGACCTACAGGGGTGATTGTGTAGGCTTGTGAAAAGCAGACAATAACTTTTTTTTTTTCTGGAGAGCAGACATTTACCTTATCCTACAAGGTAGATAGTAATTTTAGAATTCTCCACCCTAACAGAA
>NW_022106230.1:0-1343 GCF_000313985.2 Echinops telfairi | reverse complement strand
GAATGAGAACAATAATTGAACTTTAATTATTCCAGAGAAGAAGACTCCACCAATCTCCACTGACTGTTTTTTAAAGGTTTGCTTATAAATCTGATCATGTCTCATGATTACTTTTAGCTTGCAGGAGTTCACTCAGTGTTCAAACTGTCTCACAAAGGGAAAACACACAATTTGTGACATTTTCTTGTTTTCCACAAGAATCCAAGCTAAGTGGGCAGGCAAGATAGAGTTGGCATTGACTCTTAACTTAGACTCATCCATTATTTTGATGGGGACATTTTATTCCAATATTGCCCATTCCTGGCAAAGGGACACTGTCTGAACTCGTTAGCGGAGTTTCGTAGAATGTGCTGTTTCATTGTAAACATATACACTAGGAACTCAAGACACACTTCTTTTGTGTACACAAAACTGCCACATCTGTGGCCACAATGATTTTGATTAGAATCCAGAATTCTTCATGAGTCCCCACCTCAGAAGCCTTCAGGGCCCACTCAGGCCTTCAGTGTGGGAGTAAAGACCAGGGCAAGGCTGGGGGAGTGGGCCAGTGAGGATATCCGTAGTCCATGCCCTGCCTTGAGGCATTCACATTCAAACGATGAAACACTGTGCTGGCCAAACCAAACACGTGGGCCGGCAGAATTTCCCTTTCCATGTGTGACACGGGCTGTTAGGCATGTTCAAATCTCTCACCTGCCTCTAGTTTGCTGAATTCTATTTGAGTTGCCAAGGTCTAATTAGCAGATATGTGTTTCAAAACCTTGAAAGCAAGGATTTACACAAAACACCTTGCCCTCATATATATTTTTTGTGACTCTTCTATGTCCCAACACACTGAGAGGCAGAGACAGAAAGAGAGGGACAGAGACATGCCCAAGATCAATGGTCCATTCACACAGGGCGAGGCTTTGTACCTGAATACGTTTAAAACGGACCGCAGTAAATGTAAGGGTAGGGATAGCTGTCTGATGTGCTGACAATTATTTTATTTAGTCAAAATATGTAATTTCTATGACTTGCATTTCTCCTATTTTGTTGAACTTTGGCAATGACATATGCTTATTTTGAACACGATAACTTGTAGTGGGTCTCTCTCCCACAGGGATGGTGACAGAGGGGCATATTCAGAGCTCAAAATAATCCTAGAGCCAGCTGCCAGCGACACCACTGTCACAGTGGCGTTGTCCTGTTTCCCTTGTGTTGGGCGAGTCAGGCTATTCTGTTTGCCCTCCCGGCCCGAGGGGTGGGAAACCCGAAACAATTAGGACACTTTGGATTAACTTTCCTTGAGCTCTTGTCACAGTGTCAATTTAAAAAACCATTTCTGTAGGAGCAGTAAAGGG
>NW_022106229.1:2737-3943 GCF_000313985.2 Echinops telfairi | reverse complement strand
TTTGATATTAAAAAAAAAAATCAGTGTTGAAAACTCAGTTCTACCCTGTCCTATACAGTTGCTATGAGTCTACATCGACTTGAAGGCAGTGAATTTTGAGTTTTGTATCAAGATCAGAAAACTGCTTCTGGAACTGTAAGTTGAGGTCAGAAAACACTGCAATTTTGTGTGAGAATGAAGATCTAGCTTCTTGTCTTAACTTTAGCAATGTGGGAAGCTTATAAAGGAGCTTGACATTACCTGTGATTAAAAAAACATAAATTGTCAATGGAAATACAACTCATGAACTTGTTGTTAGTTGCTGTTCAGTTGATTCTGAGTCCTGGCAACCCCATATGTTACAGAGGAGAACTAGTCATATGATTTTCTTGGCTGTAACCTTAATGGAAGATTTCCAGTTCTTTTTTCATGGTTCTACTGAATGGGTTCAAATCACCAACCTTTAGATTAGCAATCAAGTGCAAACCATTGTCCCACCTAACCACAGTCTAAGTTTTGGATGTAATCATTGCTTTGCCTTGTATTTTTTACTGGATTCCTTAAAACACATTACAAAGTATGCAACAAAAGCCTACTATCCAAAGCTATTTCATATTTAATAGTAGGAGTTAAGGAGAGTTCTCATTCAGTCTCAACCCTGAACTTAAAAAAAACAAAAACAAAATAAAACTTAGCCATTGCTAAGCTGCTGGGTATAAGTCAAGATATTTACTGTCTATTTTTTACCATAAATCCACTAACTGATGTAGGTTAAATCCACAACAGCAAATAAAGTTCAACATCAATAGTAGTGGTTCAGTAACATGTAATACATTCAAATATTTTCTGCAAAGTACCTTCTGAGGAAAAAAACAATGAATAATCATAGTCTTTGATATGTTTCCACACAAGGTGTACATTTGACTGGCCAAGACTTTTCTGGCCACACAAATTTTTAATAAATTAATTAGAGCGCATCTTTACAAATTCAACTTCAGATTGTGCTAAATTAATGATTTCTGACCTTCTTTGAAAACATTCTCCCCTGTAGCTCTTCTACCCAGGCTATTAAGAGAGGCTACTTCATTACTTCAGAGGCACTGGCTCATCAAAGTAAATGAGTACTATTGGCAACATCTATCAGCTCATTAATAACCCCGAAAAATCCCTCGAAATGATCGGCTTTGTTTTCTAATTCACTATTGATGTGGCTCTCAATACTGTCAA
>NW_022106229.1:0-1263 GCF_000313985.2 Echinops telfairi | reverse complement strand
AATGCTTCCACTTTAAAATTCCACAGCACACTGGCTTTCATTTAAAATGAATCCTTACCTTAAATATCTTGTCAGTATCAAGGATTTTTGGTAAGGCTTTTGAGGGGACCCTCTATGTTATTTCTATGATCAACAATATAACTTTCTGAAAATAAAGCCATAGCTTGAACTTCCAAACATTTTGATTATTAATACAACCATAACAATAAACCATGACAAACCACTGTGGGAGTGACAGTTTTCTCCAATTAATATTCAGTATTAGTTATTGATGATGTATCCTTAAATGTCTGATGATTTTACATTGGGATGGAGATAGATGTGTATGTGTGTGTGTGTGTGTGTGTGTGTGTGTGTGTGTATTTATCTGTATCTATATCCCATGCAGGCTTTACAAGGGTCAGAGACTCAGAGACCCAGAAGTAAGAAGAAATTTCAAGAGAAACTCCCAAGCCATATCTTTTCAATTATCTCTTATGTATATGAATGTTGAATAATGAACAAATAAGACAGAAGAAAAACTGATGCTACTGAAATATAGTGTTGGTGAAAAGTACTGAGAAATGTAACTAATGATCTTTAAAATAAAAAATGGTGAAACTTGTCCTCACTTTATCAGTGAAACCAATTGTTAGAAAAGGAAATTATGTTTAGTAAAGCAAAGTCACAAAAAACAATGTGAGTACATCCCTGGGGTGATGTCCAGCAGTTACGGCAGGGGCCAAACCCAATCCAGGGATACATATGGCAGGCAACTAAGAGGGGTAAATAAAGAGGGGAAAAAATTACATGGATGCTGGGGAGCAGGGCACTAACTCATTCAAGGGGAGGGTATTGTTTATATCTCTACAGGAGAGAGAGAGAGACCAGGCGTCAACCCGATATACCAAGATGTGAATACAACATACAGGCATGTACCAAGAAACCAATAGAGAGGTTTGCGGGGCAGGCTCAAACCCCAACTATATGGACAACCCCTCCCTTCAGAAGAATGCACTTCAGAGGACAGCACTGGGACTACAGCTTAGGGAGAGGAGTGTATCTGATTAGAGCACATGGGAGAAACGAAACGGGATGGAGAGGGAGGGGAGGACATCCTGGCCCACTAAGCCCTGAGGATGATATTCCTGCTCCGAGCAGACAATGCACAGAGAGGACCATAGGCCCGGCCTCAACAGTCAAATGCTCTCTGCTCTGTTCTCACAGAAGAGTTCTTATCAAACACAAGGTTTTGATTGATCACTATTGATCAATAGTTTTTCT
>NW_022106228.1:2602-3997 GCF_000313985.2 Echinops telfairi | reverse complement strand
CAGTCTGAAAATTTCAAGATTCTCTGGGCTTTTATCACTCACAGAAGGCTAATGTGCTTCTTCTAAGACCTATAAAATCGTGATATTATTAAAGAGCTTTATTGTAGACAATGCATTCATAAACTATCTCTCCTTCACAAACACTCTCTTATGAAGTATAATTAAGAGAGCCATCATTTGGTTTCCTGCCTTTGACTGAAGGCCTGGGGAGCAAATATCTCAATCGCTCCAGATCCCTTGATGGGTGCAAAGGCGAGGATGTGGAGAGAAGTTCGAGACCAAGGAGGGGTCTGCTTATTCAGCAGCAGGAGTGACGCTAATGAAATTAGTCAGAAGCATTTACTGAGAACTTGGTCTGTGGTCTTTGCTGTGTGGTAGGGACGGAGTAGCTAAGTCTCTGAGCAGCATGATGAAAGCGAAGAGCTCGTCGCTCCTGAGAGCATTGGCACTCTGAAATGACCCAAGGTCGGTGTCATTCTCTATGTGCTACTCATCACGTGGGCATTTTGTTTAGTTGAATAATGTTAGCTGTTTAAGTTTACAATTCTTGTGCGTATGTATGTGCATGTGGAACCCATGTACTAAACTCAAGCAAGCTACTCCATCTGGTTGCCAGTTAAAAATGAAAACTCCAAACAGAAACAGAATAAACTGCCCTGTCAAATAGATTAAGGAATGGTGTGCCAGGCCAACATTCTCTAAGGAATTTTCCACAAAGTTCCCACATGACACACTCTCATTAAAACCTAAGTCTTGTGTAAAATGTGATCTGTTGGCTTTAAGATTAGATTCTTTAACCAAATCTCAATCCTGAGATTTCTTAATTGAGTTAATAGGGAATATACATACAATTAAAATCCTGAAGTTATTTGCTCTGATGTGGTTATGTTGCACTGGCATGACTTATGACATCACCGTCATTTTTATTTATAGGCTATGCACATAATAAGCATGTTATTCTATTGCCAGTTATTCTATACTGCTTATAATATCAGTGATTCAAGCTTCTAGGTGAGAGGGCAATGTCAAATTGCTCAGGTAAAAAGTAGGGGAAGAGTGATTATGAGTATAAAGAGCCCTTATATACTGGTTGAACACTTGGCTTCTAACTCTAAGGTTGGCAGTTCAAACCCACTTTTAACTCTTTAGTAGTGATTATGACTGGGTGTGGTAGTTACATAATCTGGTGTCAATTTGGGACTTGAGAGGATTAAGAGTGAAGGGGTGGGGTCTAGTCTGTCAATCGGATCATAGTCGATGAGGCCTCTGTGTGGGCATAGCCTTTTCCTGAGAATTCTGGGAAGTCCTGTACTTTCTTTCCTCTTTGGAGATAGGAAATACTACCTTTCTCTCAGCTCACTCCCTTTGAGATGCTCCATTGACAAGACACATGGC
>NW_022106228.1:0-956 GCF_000313985.2 Echinops telfairi | reverse complement strand
TGATCCATGAGTAAATGAATTGATAGAATCCAGCCTAAGACAAACACCATCAAGAGGAATATTTTACATGCATGTAATCATAATTCCAGAACAGATGAAGAAAAAGATGAAGGGGGGGGGGAAGCAGATAGATAATTGTTAGAGCATTGTTGGAAGAAAAACTTCCCTAACATCAGAAAAGACTGGAAGATATTCGTTCAAAAAGCTGAAAAAATAATAAGCAGGATACACTCAAAAAGAAAATCAGTAAGATATAACAATAGAACTTTGCAAAACCAAAAGCATGGAAAGAATCTTGAGTGCAGTTGAGGACATTAAAAAGTTACCTACAAAGGAGAACTAATAAGACATCATTCTAATTTCTCAGCAGAAACCAGGTAGACCAGAAGGCAATGGTATGACATGTATAAATTATTGAAAGAAAAATTTGCCAATCAAGAATCACATACCTAGAAAAATTGTTCCACAATATAATGGTGAAATTTACATTTCCAGATAAACAGAAATTAAAGGAATTTGTAGAAACCAGACCAACTTTACAAGAAATCCTAAAGGGAATTCTTCAATGAGAAAACCAGCCATCATAAATAACAAACCTGAGATTAATCACTCAGCACTCAACCCAGGTATATTAAATAACAAAATTCATTTCTATTGATTCTGACTCATAATGACAGTGTAAGACAGAGTAGAACTGCTTTTTTGGGGTTTCCAAGGCTATAGATATTTATGGGAGCATAAAGCCTGATTGTTCTCTGCAAAAAAACAATGTGGAATAGGGCAATGTCTGACCTTCTTTGGATTCCTTATTGAGGTAGTTAAGGTTTATTGTGCCAACCTGGCTGATAAACACATGTGTGATTAATTGAAGGATGAAGAGATAAATGGCTCAATAAGTCTCACATTTCGAGTTCTTGGGTTCTTGTTCTCTGATGGTCAGACCAGGGTGCAGCTGC
>NW_022106227.1:2989-4007 GCF_000313985.2 Echinops telfairi | reverse complement strand
GGGCCAGGCGTGTTTCCTTCGGTTGTGAACAGGGTCCATGGGGGTTGGAACTGACCCGGCGGCATCTAAGAACAGCACTGTCCAGGTGATATCGCTATCTGGAATGTACTATTCATTGTTTGTTCAAAATTCAAATTGATTTTATATCCGGTATTTTATCTGGCAATCCTATAAGAAGGCTAACACGTTGTTCACTAAGCAACTGAGATTAGCCCTCGATAGTTCCATTCGACTCACTCAGGGTTCCTGATGCAGCAGTCCAGATGTAATTCATTTGCTGGTCTACAAAACGCACCAGTGAATACCACAAAGCACACCCTATTTCTTTAAGAAATTATTTATGGGAGTGAGGAGGAATCTAAATACACCCACGACGTATTCATAGTGATTTGAAATGTTTCTGTAGGTAAAATACATAATGTTGCTCATGTAAAGACTTTGTGCTATACATATTATGCTATGTATATTATAAAATCACACCCCTGAAAGAAAAATATTGGCACTGGTGAATGCTGGAACAGAGCAGAAGAAATGCCACAATATGCTACTAACCAATTCCTTATGTGTGTCATTATGAAAATAAACAGCAGCACTGTTATTCTATTGGTGGCTAAAAAGCAAGGCATAATGTGAAATGAATGAAGAGAAGGAATCCCTTTATGACCTTTGCAGGCAGACTCAATCAAGTAAAAGCAGCAGCAGCAATAAAAACATTGAATGACTTCGCACCCAAAATGTCACAGTACATACGGACAGAACTCTGTCTGTAGAAGACAAAAGAAGAATACTTAGACACAACCGCAGGGGCCATACGCATGCACGCAAACAAAGTCAATCTTTCCCTAAGAAATAGCATAAAGTCAGTACGAGGGGGAGATGGATGGACTTCTCCTAGACGCAAGCTGGATCAACACAACAACAACAGTAGAACTTCTATTGCTCTGCGAGCTCCAAAGTCAACAACTCACTGCCATCCAGTCGATTCCACTCACAGTGGCCCCATAGAGCGGAGTCAAAC
>NW_022106227.1:0-1121 GCF_000313985.2 Echinops telfairi | reverse complement strand
GCTATGTGCCTCAGGGCATAGCTGGGCTCCGTCAGGTTCTCAATGGCTGGATTTTCAGAAACACGTGGCCAGGGCTTCGGTGGAAGGCACTCTGGGGGTGGGCTTAAATGTCTGCTCTTCCATCTGGCAGCCAGAGGTGTTGGTCCTTTGCACCACCCATCGACTCCCAGCGTAGACCCTGGAGACAGAAGTACCAATGGACCTTGGTGCCTGTGCCCGTGCTGTCCTTAGGTCTCACCATCTACACTGCCCCACAGACAACAGGGCCACGTCTAAGGGCACTCTGGCTGTATTTCTTTCAAGACATCCGTTTGTTCCGCAGGGAGTCCACCCGCGGTCCTTTCCACGCGCTCTACCGGCACCAGCATTCAAATGCATCCGCGCTTCCTCCGCCTTCCACACCCACTGCCCAGCTTCCACACGGCTGAGAAATTCTACAGCCAAACATAAGAGCGGGCTTCAAGAAGTTCACGGAGAAATCCCATCATCTTTCAATTTTCTGAAGCCCCATCACATGCTAGTCTAGCTAGTCCCCCTTCCTTCTCCCAGACTCTCAGAGTCCGGGGGAAAGGCCACACACAGCTCATCTTGTCTGTGCTCCTGCCTGCCAGACCTCGCTGAGCTCCTGGCCCCACCTGGGCAGAGCCAGGTGAGATGAGCCCTCTGCCTTGTCCACCAGGGAGACAAAACCAGGCTGTCCCTGGATGGAGAGCGCCATGGAGGAGTCCCTGTGAGAGGCAACGTATCCCTCAGGCCGCCGGGCCAGCCCCCAATTTTAGAAAGAACCACAACAGAGAGGCATCATCAACGACAGAGACGGCACTTCCCTGCATCTCATTCGGCGGATGTCCACCCAGGCTGCCATCCAGGGGCTACAGCCACAGCTGTGTCTATGACAAGATTGTCTGAGACACTGTTTTCCGGGTAGGCGTGGCCTGGAAAGAGGTCAGCAGAAGCTAAAGAGGAAAACCCATTGTAAACTACACGGTGGAATTAGTTAACCTTCCCAAGGGACAGGGACGGAGCATGGCTACCGTGTGCACCTGCACTGCCTGTGAACATCTCCAGGAGCCTGCCTCTCTCACCAGGCCTAAGCAGCACAGCAGGCTTGGTGTCCCAGC
>NW_022106226.1:3012-4007 GCF_000313985.2 Echinops telfairi | reverse complement strand
TTTACTATTGTTATTGCCAAATTGTATAGGTTATGGCATTTCCCCTTAGTTTTTTTACCCTTAAATAGGGCCCCTTAATCTTGTGTATTTCTAATTCATTTAACTTGGGGTTCAATTTTACACATTTCACCTATATTTGATATTTTATTTCCAAGCAGCAAAAATAACAAATGTTTACATCCAAATGGAGAGACAGAATTTGGAGCATGCATGCAATTGAATACTATGGAACTATAACAAAAGCTGATGAGTTGTAAGAAACTTAATATGAGTGCATCTAGAAGTTCATCTGAGTGGAATAAGCCAAGCACAGGATGTCAAATATTGTATGATATGTCTTTGATTAAAAGACAATAGGTATTCGTACAGTGATGAAAGCTTTGGGTGCTCAGCAGGGATGGAGGAGAAAGGAAGAGGAATAGCTCTTTAAATGGTAAACAAATTACATTTATCCTTTTCAACTTCTATAATCATCTCTCCGATGCACTCTGTTTAATAACCACTTTCCTCTCATCCCTCTATTATGGGTACAAGGAAATCACTGGAGGCTTATTTACAATACAGATCTCCAAAATGTGGCTTGGACTCCCACTGTCATCCATAGATTTCTGAAAACCAGATTTGCACAATTTAGGCTCTGAAACTGTTTCCACTTTTGATTTCACTGCATATGATCTGCAATCCTTTGGTGACTGATGGTGGTATTCTTTTTCCATGTGGACTTAGATGGCTGCTTATTTGAAAACCACCCTTGAAGACCCCTGATGCTATTTTATCTAGTAGCCAGGCACCATCCAATTTCTTCACCACATATCTTCTGTGCCCTCTTCCTAAGGCTGAGTATAGAACACGGCCATGATGTAAGAACTAATTGTTCTTAAATTGGAGTTAGGATTAGTGCAAGCCCCAAATCCATTCCTGGATCGTTGTTGTTGTTTTATCTGCCTTTGGCTGCCTTTCAAAACTCCCTGTTTAATTTATGGTAGAGAGTCTTA
>NW_022106226.1:0-1339 GCF_000313985.2 Echinops telfairi | reverse complement strand
ATCATCAGCATACAGACAACTGATCTTTGATAAGGGCCCAAAAAATATCCAATGGGAAGCAGATGGTGCTGGAAAAAATGAATATTTACCTGCAGAAAAAATGAAGCTAGACCCTTATCTCACTCCATGCACAAGAATAAACTCAAGGTGGATCACAGATCTTGAAGTGAAACCCCAAGCTATTAGCGCCATCAATAAGGAAATTGGGACCAACTTGAGAACTTTGGTACTGGGAGTACATAGGCTATCAGAAATAAGGAAGGACACAAACACAGAGGAAACACAAATTGACAAATGAGATATACTGAAGGTAAAACACCTGTGTACATCAAAAGAATTCACCAAGAGAGTAATAAAAGAGTCCACGGACTGGGAAAACATCTTTAGCAATGATACATCAGACAAAGGCCTTATTACTAAAATCTACAATACTCTGCTAGCTTCCAAAAAGAAAAAGAAAAAAAAAACAATTGCCCACTGAGAAGGTGAGCAAAGGACTTGAACAGAAGTTTCACAGAGGCAGAAATCCGAATGGCCAACAAACATAGGAGAAAATGTTTCCGATCTTTAGCCATAAGAGAAATGCAAAGTAAAACAATGAGGTACCTACCACCTAATATCCTCAAAGATAGCCCAATTCAAAAAATCAGAAAGCAACAAGTGTTGGGAAGTTTCACAGAGGCAGAAATCCGAATGGCCAACAAACATAGGAGAAAATGTTTCTGATCTTTAGCCATAAGAGAAATGCAAAGTAAAACAATGAGGTACCTACCATCTAATATCCTCAAAGATAGCCCAATTCAAAAAATCAGAAAGCAACAAGTGTTGGAGGGGCTGTGGGGCTGTGGGGAGACAGGAACTCTCATCCACTGCTGGTGGACCTGTAAGTATGTACAGCCACTATGGAAATCGATCTGGCGATATCTAAAACAGGTGGAAATCGAGTTTCCATACCACCTTTCAAAATGTTTACTGCGGCACAGTTCACAATTGCAAGGAGTTGGAAACAACCCTAATTTCCATCAACTGGCTAGTGGATTAAAAAGCTGTGGTACATACATACAATGGAATACTATGCATCGCTAAAAAGCAGTGATGACTGTATGAAGCACATTGCTGTATGGGAAGAACTGGAGGAAATCATGCTAAGCGAAGTAAGCCAAGGACAAGTACAACATAAGTCCACTGAAGTAAGCTTTAAAAAAAAATGCAAAGGGGGCATAGGGAAACAGCTACTGTGTACAAACATTCCCGGGGTGAGGACCAGGTAGTAGGGCAGGGACCAGACCAAATACAGGGACACATATGGTAGCCAACTAAAAAGGAGGTGGGGAAAGGA
>NW_022106225.1:2360-3948 GCF_000313985.2 Echinops telfairi | reverse complement strand
AATGCCTGCAAAGCATTCGATAACCATCCCTGGATCATTACATGAACCAGGACCAGAGTTCAATGGAGTAGGCGGCGGATCTCTTTTAGTGTCTACTCCCCGGATTCTAGTTCACTCGCCTCAGGCCCCAATCCCTCGTGAAACCAAGGAAGCATGAGCAAGGAAGGGAGGGAAATGACATTTCTTGAGTGTTAGGACTCGCAGAGCTAGCCCTCGTGCGCGCGCGCGCGCGCGCACACACACACACACACACGACAAGAATTCAGGAGAGAGCATAAGATAACCAGTGGTAGAAGGGAATTCACACCCAGTCTGGGTTCTCCTCCCAGGACTGGCTAGTCACGCCTTGATCCACAGGGTCTGAGGTCCCGCTGTGACCTCAGTTATACGAGGTATGTATGAGGCAGCTCAGCTGGGCCTCACTTGGCACCCCGTCGATGTTGCCACAGCAAGGTGGCAGGTCCACTGATCCAGGAGCATTAGTATGTTACAGGTATTTTCCAGCTCAGCATAACAGCCCTCAGCTATACCCCCTGCATCTTACCAGCTCAAGGAAAACACAACCGTCTGAAACAGCAACATTCGTTAAAAATGATTATTACTCCATGATGTGTTAAAGACGTCATAGTGCATTATCAGGAAGTGTTTTTTGAATGCTTTCTATGTGGAGAAAGGTGCATCATAAGGCCGAGGTGAGCATTTGATTAACTGATATTAGAGAGCCACTATACCTAACAGTTCTCCCATACAATTTTGACCTATAGACAGATTTAGGATTGTAAGTCATTCAGAATCCCAACACTGCCTCTCTTAAGAAAAATATTGATTTGTTCTTACTTAGTGTACATTAGCCCGTGGGACACAAATCCATTGTATCATGTTCAAAATGAACTGGAAACTCAGTTTCAAAGTGTACTCACTAGAAAATTAAACCATAAAACTGTGCAGGATGCCTTTCATTTTATAAATAAGTTTCTAGCTTTTGTCAAAGCAATAATTTTTCTTTCTTTTTCCCCCCTCTCCAGAGCACAACCACATTTGCTATTTGAAAGACTTCTCTTCAGAAGCAAGTAAAATGAGTTATTACATATTATTTTGACCCTTAAAGCCTGAAAAAATTACTTCTCTCTTGATGAAAGTATTGTCATGGAATTTTAAAAATAAATTTATCATCAATGAGCTTTTTAGGGATCCCAGGGCTTTGAAATTGATACATGAACTCCAGCTTTACCATGAAGGTTGATTGGTTGGTTATGAGCTGTTAGGAAGGATGACAGCTCATGTCATGTGTCAGCTTGTGCAGGCCAGGATTTTCAGAGGTTTGGCAGACACTATGTGATTACCCTTTTTGCTATCTGATGGGAGCAGCCATCAGTAGGGACAGGGCAAGCCTACAGCCTAACCATGGATTTGGAACTTCGAAGCCTCCACAATTCAAGAGACAGTTTCTTGAAATAGTTCACGCGATATATTTATGTATACATTTCAAATGTTTTAGTCCTCTGGAAAACCCAGTTTCAGACAGTGGCGCTAAAGTAGGTTATAATGGCCATCAAATAGTTTGATTAGAATTGACTGGGCTTCAGGG
>NW_022106225.1:0-1102 GCF_000313985.2 Echinops telfairi | reverse complement strand
TTTTGTCCCCAACACCTCTTCTCATTCTTTCTGGTATGCATATTTTTCTCTGGCTGGGGTTCTTGCCCAGCCATGTGATCTCTTGGCCACTTCCCTGTTTGTATCTTGGTTACCCTCCTTTATTACTAGTAAATATATAAAAAACCAAGTCCACTCTAATATGTCCTTCTGTTTTTCTAACTCCAGGTCTTTGTATATTTCATAGTACTTCATTTTTTTTCTTTTAAAGCTACCCTCTGAGATTATCTGTCCCATCTGCAATACACTGACACTTAAATATATTATGATCAAAGATAAGCTACCTCATTGACATGTGTGATTTAATCTATTTCATACAGCCATAAGCTAGTATGGCTAATCACTCAATTACTAACTAGAAGGTTGGTAGTTTTAACCCATCCCAGAGGTGCCTGGGAAAACAGTCCTAGTGATCTGCTTCCAAAATGATCACATCATTGAAAACCATATGGAACAGTTCTATTCTGCACACTTGGGGTTACCATGATTGAAATAAACTCAATGTCAAGTACCACCACCACTAAGTCAATGCAAGGAATTAGAATTCCTTACTTTTTAACTGATATGCTATATAGTGACTTACTACTTGCACCTAGTCCAAATTCTACATGCATCCTATTTTTCTGAATTGGAGAGGATGGCAGAATTAGAGGGAATCATCCTATTTGAGAAAACAACATTGTGTTGTGTCTGGTGATATAAGAAAAGATTAGAACCGATGTTTTGTAAGGTTTTCAAATCCACTCAAAAGTTACGAACAAAAAGGGATGTTTTAAGTTCTAAGACATCCCAGTTTTAATTACAATGTACAAGGGCAGCTTTATCTTCTGTCTGGAACTTGCTCTTAACATTAAAAAGGAAGAGGAAACTAACAATGAAAGTTGACAATAGGACTTCTGGGAAGATGGTGACGGAGTGACACGTACCAGAGGGACTCTGCAGGATCCAGCCCAGGAGAGTTGCTTAGAGGGAACTTTAACACAGCTGGAACACAGGAGGGGCATCATAAAGATAAGTAGGCACAGACCCACGGGGTTTTGAGGGGCTGGGAGCTTTTGGTTTACCTCAGTGGAAGCTGTCTGGG
>NW_022106224.1:2570-3954 GCF_000313985.2 Echinops telfairi | reverse complement strand
AACAAAACCATACCCAAGGTGAATGGGGGAGGGGTTGGTGCATGGAGTGGAGAACCCAATGCCCATCTATAGACAATTGGACATCCCCTCACAGAGGGGTTACAGGGAAGAGATGAGCCAATGAGGGTGCAGTATAGCATCGATGGAACACACAACTTTCCTCTAGTTCTTTGGTGCTTCCTTCACCCCACTATCATGGCCTCAATTCTACCTTACAAATCAGATTATACCAAAGCATACACACTGCTACAGATAAGAGTCAGCAACACAGGGGATCCAGGATAGATAAACCCCTCAGGGCCAACAATGAGAGTAGAGATACCAGTAGGAATAGGGTTTGGTGGGGGAAGAAATGGGGAATCGATCACAAGGATCCACCTAGAACCCCCTCCCAAAGGGACAAATAACAGAAAACTGAGGGAGGGGCGATGGAGGACAATGTATAGAAATAAGTTATAGAAATAATAATCTATAACTTAACAAGGGTTCATAAGGGAGGGTAGCCTGGGGAGGGTGGGGGAAGAAATGGGTAGCTGATATCAGGGGCTTAAGTGGGAAGAGAATGCTTTGAAAATGATGATGGTGGTATATGTGCAAATGTGCTTGAAACACTGGAGGAATGTATGGATTGTGATAAGAGATGTAAGAGCCCCTAATGAAAGTATTTTTTAAAATGTGCTGAAAAACTCCGCTTATACATGAGTATGTACGGTACTTAATATTTGTAGTTCATTCCATCATGTGGTAAAACCCCGGTGAATTAGTTCACTATGGATTAGTAAATAAGAATAAACAAATGTTTCCCTTGCTGATCAGGAATCTCCCTATTACAAACTCTCTGCTTATTTCTTCCTCAAGTGGACGGAAATGGCTGTAAGCAGAGTAAGGGAAAGAGACTCACTTAAAATTAAACCCTAAATTACAATTCTATGTGGTGGCTCCCTTGGTGTTTAAGAACTGACTTAAAATATTAATATGAAATTGTTAAAATTTGGCCACTTTTGATATTGAAAACAGTGACATGAAATTAGAGATAAGTTTGTGACATGTTTTAACAAGAATAAAAGTGGATAGATTGGACTTGAGTGATTAATTTACTGAGGAGAAATGTCTTTCTGATGTTCACTGATTAGTGTAAGGTTTCACACTTAAGGTGATGAAAGTGTAAAAGCAAAATTGTCAAATTGACTTTTTAAAGAGTTAGATAAAATAAGCCCATTTCAAAATTTTAGTTAGCTCATAAATGAGTGAATAAGTAGAGAGTTGAGAAGGCTGGTTCAAAAAGGATTAGATAAAGTAGACTTAAGAAGTTAATGAGAATAGGGATTCTAGAATAAGATCACTAACAGGTTGTTAATAGGCTACAGTATAATAAAGCAGTAAC